>NC_056731.1:1681742445-1681832445 GCF_019279795.1 Protopterus annectens | reverse complement strand
TTCATAAGTTGGACTCTTAATGCGCACCATAGCTTATATGAGCATTTACAGCTCCAAAATATGTGTAGGGTGTCTCCTGTCTGATTTTGGCAGAATTGACAATGAGGGGAAGAGTTATGGTATATTTTGTTGATTATACTCGGGGTAAAATAAGCATTATTCAATAACATAAGCTGGGTGTACCTACGTTTTCTAAGAGGGATGAAACTGGGGTCATTTTTGATGGCATTCGATATCTGGTCTTGAGTGATGTGGGATCCTGTTTTATCCAGTAGCTAGAATATATGGGCTCCTTTTGTGTTTTCATTGATATAATGAATTTATAGGAGCTTGAAATCATTTTCTTTTTGAGTAGAAGTAAGTTCCATAAAACCTTACGTGTGGAAACGTCTTTATCTGATACACTGATAGGGTTAAATAATTTCTGAGATACTTCCCTAATTTGTCTTAATATGGTCAAATATTTTTTTAGTGAGGTTCATCTTAACGCTTGCCTCTGAAGTAGAGAGGTGCATATACGGGTACAAGTCTAAGATAATTTTATCCTTCATGAGTGGGAATTGATTCAAGTTTATCATAGTCCCATTCAATCTTAAATTAGGATTAAGGTGGAGGGGTTGCAAAGTGTTGAAGGCAGGGGTTAATTTTAAGGTGTGTACAAGTTTTTGTAAAGTTATTATCCTGTTTTTTATACTGTTATGTATTTTGAATTTACTCAGTTTATCTTTATTTAAGAAGGGAAGCGCTAGAGGGTTGAAGCTAAGCAATTTGATATAGTTATTATACAATTTAACCCAAATGGGATACCAGTTAGTGGAGTTTTTAGTGAATGTACCTATATTAATTATTCTACTACAGTTAATGATTTCATAATACAGTTTGAAGTCTGGCAGTCCTAAGCTGCCTAGTTCTCTTGGGTATGAAAGTTTAACATAACTTATCCTAACAGATTTAGGGGACCTCAAGAAATTCGACAAAGATGAATAAATAGTTTTGAAGAAGCTATTTTGTAGGATAATGTTGATTGCATTAAAAATAAAGAGAAGTCTAGGTAGTATATTAATTTTGATGATCGCTACCCTAGCGAGAAAGTGTAATTTAAGATTAGTCCACCTTTTCAGGTTGTTTTGCATGTTTGACCAGACACTAGTGATATTGCCCTGGTAGTATGCTTTGGGGTCCAGACAAAATGAAATTCCTAAGTATTTGATGTGTTGTTTAATCGCAATTTTTGGGGGGGTTAGAGCGTTGGGGTACTGAGTGTAGATATTAATTGGGAAGAATACAGATTTGTCACAGTTTAGCAAGTAATTTGAAAATTTAGAGAAGGTGTCTATGGAGGTCATAATTTTTTTCAAAGTCAGAATTAGGAAGTGAAAAATAAATGTTTCGGTCATCAGCATATGTGGATAGGGGTATTGTAGTATTTTAAAGGATAAGAATATGGTGATATGTTCTCTGTTTAATTAATAAGAATAAAGGTTCAATGAATATATTAAATAGCAGGGAGGAGAGGGGGCACCCTTGTCTTGCGCTGTTTTTAATATTTTTTCTGGATGACATTTGTTTATTTATTTGGGTTTAAATGTTTTAATGATTATAAGTTTTCATGCTTCTCCATGCTTCAACATTTTTGAAAGGAGAGCCATATCATTTCTCTTCCAAACTTTGTTCATTACATTATCTTGAGATGTATTAAAGAATGCTCACTGGTGCCACTAGGTCTGCATTTCTGGTTATAATTTAATTCACTACTAATTAGCATCAAAACAAATTGTTTGTTGCAGTGCTGTAGCTATATCAGTTGTCACTGCAGGCAGTCCCCCAAATTAGACACTGTCTCAAAAACAAAAAGGAAAGTCCTCCAGAGTTCATAGGTAAATACTACACTATCAGTCTGTGCACTATTATAAGCCCAGCCAACAATAAGAGGTCAGAGTCAAACCCTGTACCTTGTATCTGTAAGATAAAGACCGTAATCATTCTTCCAATCTGGCCCCCCAAAAAGCAAAAAGTTCTTCAAACATTGTAGCTCTTTCAGACCATGCCTTTTACTTCTCAGTTTTCTGTAAGATGTAATAACATTGACATTCATGTGTTTCTTTTGTATACTGTTAATCAATATTCTTAACAACTTCTTTGTCCCAATTATATTTTAAAATATAATTAATTTCAAATATAAATTGGGCGTCTTCATTTCTGGATCTTCTTCATTTTTCTTTTTGCATATAAAGATAATACTGTTAAGCATCCTATGTTTTATTATGTGCCTATAAACTTGAGATAGCTATTAGAAATATGGAAACTCTTTCCTAAGCAGCCGATTACTATCTGTATGCAGAGTACAAAAAATACATAACCAAGTACTTCAACTATTTGCAATGGATCAGAATATTGTAACATATTATTTACAAAGTTAATTAATTTATAAACATGTTATAAATATTAAAGATCCTCAGCATGAGTGCATATATATGGCAGAGATTAATTAATTCAGGAAAAACCATGATACAAACATAGGGTTAGCATACCTAGTACAGAAGATTAAAACCTCAGGCTGCCAAAAGTTTACATAAAAGATTACAACTCTCAGCTTGATTTACAATGTTGTGATGTTACATTGTTACAATGTTAGAGGTAGACCACGGACCTTAAATGTAATACTCACAGCCCATTCTCCAAACAGCCCTTGATAATATGCCATATTTCAAAACCATAACTCCATTTTTTTTAAATCTGTCTAATCTCAGAAAACAACAAATTCCATCTACTTCTACTCTAAAATTAAAGAAAACCGGACATAAACCTTTTTCAGATTTTCTAATTTAACCAAATTAGTAATACTATTTTTAGTATATTTCTCATGAGTTAACAAAGAACATGGTTCCCAATGCACTACTTTTCTTCATTATTCACATAAAGAACCACAGTAAATCTCCTCTGTACCACCTATAAAATTCTGACGATATTTTCAATCCTTTTAGTCTCTCTAGATAACATACATTTCTTAAACCTTGTATTTTCCTTGTAAAATACTTTTGCACTCTTCCCACTTTATAATGTCTTAATACAAGTGCATACAAAACCCATTTTCTTTCTCTACTACTAGTCTAAGAATGGGTTTGTATATTGAAATCATTAACTTCTCATCTCTTCAGGACATCACATATTATTTTAATTACTGAATAACAGTTCTGCAAAGTTTTCCATGCATATCCTACAAAGTTATTTTTTTATCCAATATGATGCCCTGGACTTCATACTGTTCAGTCTCACTGACGATTTTCCAGGTTATATTATGAACATAAATAATATTGTCATTCACCAACCCCATAACTTTACATTAATTGTGATTAAAATAATTCTGTTGTAAGGGCCCAATCACATCATCTTCCTAGAAATCCATGTACTACATATTGATCTTATTGATATTAGAACAAGAACACTTGTCCAGCTACCTACTTAATTGAATAAACTGCTTGAAACGTCATCAATGTATCTTTACTTCTCTCATAGAGGGGGGTATCAGAGGGATAATATCTTAGATCTGCTAGCTAAAGTGATCTTATCTAGACTAATCTTGTGTATTCTTCCTCTTATGAATGGGGAGGATACTGACCCGTTTTCAATAATGTGAAGCCACCCCAGATTTAAGCTTTGTTGGAATAAATAAGCCAGTATCTGCAGTATGCTATCCTTGATATTATTCAAGAACAGTTTGTTGATCACATCAGGACCAGAAGATGCATCTTGTCTTATTTAATTTAATTCTACCTCAACTACCCCCTTCATTATTTGGCTTGCACTATCAATTGAACCCTTGCAGTAACTATTTTCTAAAGGTATTTGTTTTCCCCTGACTGCTCAAAGAAAAAAATGGAAATCTCTCTATCATGAGATGTAAATCAGTTACTGCTGTTCCTTCTACTGATATCCATAAATTTTCACCTGTGCCTTTCCTATGTTGTCTTACATATTTCTAATGTTTTTCTCAGACACATGAGCCCGAGGAGATCTCACACTCCCCTCTTAACTTTTCTAATCATTTTCTTTGCTTTTACTACCATGATGGATTTATGTAGATTATATGCTGATTTCTTCAACCTCTAGTTGCATAGTGTGAAAAGTCAAACTAGTTACTATTCAGACCAAACACTGACCAGTTATCTCTAAAAAGGGACTTGAAACTTGGGATTTTGCTCAGGTAAATACTAAAAAGGCATATCATACTGAGACTAGTTGGTCTTGCCAAGTTTAATCACATGGATTAATACTGTATTTCTTTTCTTATATACCTCTAAAATTCTACAGCAATACTGTTGTCAGCTGTTATTGAAAAAACACATTACAGAGGGCATTCACTGAAAGACACAGAAGAGATGCTTCCAACTGAGTCAACTAAAAGTTGTGAACAATGTGCTTTCTAGAAGATTGACAAATTACATAGCTTATGCAAACAGGATTATGATGAATACCAGTTCTGTATAGAAGCAAATATACCACTGAAATCAGCTGAACTACTCACTTATCAGCATTAGTGCCAAAAAAAAAAGTAATAACTTGGGCTGCCAAACCTCTTTGGGTTTGCATGAATAAATATTCACTTTGAATCCTATTCAGTTAACCAACTTCAGTTATATTTCAGTTGCTCCTACTAGTGAGATTCAGCCAGCTTAAACATGGTTAGTTTAGGTCGTGACACAAAACAAAAATAAAAAATGAAAACAGCAGTGTACTACAAGTTCCTTGTTGCAGTGCTTCCCCTGAAAAATATATCATTTTACAATGGTCATGTTATAAGATGGAAAGTCATTGGTTGAAATTTATTTTTTATCATGATTAATTTTTCATCACAGGCATGAAAAAAGAAAAAGAAGAATGTTGTTTAATGTCGAAGCAAGGTAATGAAAACAAATGGCAGCCTGGCAGCCATATGCAATTCCTCACAAAGCAGCATCCAACCTCTGCAGTTCATGGACAATCCAGATCTGCTATAAAGGGGAAGTTTTTGTGGCATCCTGCCATGGTACTTGTTCATTTTCTGTATTTACACGGGGTTGTGCCTTGCCAGAATGGTATTTCCGTGCTGTAAGCTTTCACTTACTTTCTTGGCTGGATTGTAGTTATGTCTAGTGTGTGGATGGCTGGGGGTCAGACTCTCCATACCCGTTCGTTGAATTTCCATTGCCCTCATCCCTTCCTCTTAAAGCAGCAGCAATCAGTGGTTTCCAGTCCGGTTCAGTTACAGTTGCGATTGCCACGCCACCCATCCAGAGAGGTGGAGGCCAGGGTCCACTGCGGTCCTTCTTAGTCTTGTCAACCTGATGGTGGTGATTTTCATGGGCAGTGAGGTCCATGTGTAGCAGCAGTTGCCACGTATGCACGTTTGGGTTACACTAGCTATGTAAAAAATAATAATAATCACATAACATCCCACTCAATAAATAGGGCTGCATAAATCCTCAACAAACTGAATAAAGCTGAGTTGGCCTAGTGGGCTAATGCACTATGCTATATTACAGAGGGTTCTAGCTTCAATACTTGGCAGGGGTGAATATTTTAAGAAGGCTTATGCACTGTGTTTAAACATGACAGCCAGTGATTTCATACCAAAAGTGACCCTCAAAATCTTAGACTTTGGCTAAAGGTGAATGATAAACCGAGGCAAGATGGAAATACTGGTTCAGTGGTATTGTCGGTTCCGTACCGTATTAGTTACATCAGTGAAATTATTTCCTTAGAGGAAGGGGATATCATTTTGTTCAGGATGCCTGAGGGAGTTTTTGCTGTCCAAGAATATAATGAACTTCATGCAGGTTTAGAAGATATCATCGGCATGAAGTTCAAAGTTGAGAGGCAAGCGCATTAAATTGACACAATGCTGTAAAGAGGGTACATGAATTGAATGGATTCTTACAAGATGGGCTGGGAATAAGAATGCAGTCCGTGGTTTGCACATACAAGGTAGTAATGGCTTGATTCTGTTTTCATATGGAGAAACCCAGTTAGGTAACCAGATGCACCAATGAATTCTTACAAGATGGGTTGGGAATAAGAATGCAGTCCGTGGTTTGCACATACAAGGTCGTAATGGCTTGATTCTGTTTTCATATGGAGAAACCCAGTTAGGTAACCTGATGCTCCCTGGTTATACGTGAAATCAAATGCTAAGTTGAAATGTGCATGTTTGGGAGTCACCAGGGGAACTGTTGTCTTCTAGGGGGCTATGGTGGCTGAGGGGGGGTGGATCAAAGTACTAAATGTTTTTTTTTTTCTCTCCAAAGAAATATTGCTGGGCTAATAGTCTTTTGTCATTTCAGGTTCCGAGATGCAACATGGCAGATATCCAGGCTTTGCAGCAGAGGTGGGCGAGCATCATAGCCCAAACAGGGGACCTGTTACAGGACATACCGAATGGGGACACAGCAACAACCAGCACATAGGGCTCCAGCACTCAGAACAGATGACAAATGGTGAAGGGAAAACAAGCAACCAGAGGCAAGAGATCACACCAGGTGCAACCAGCTGAGGAGACGTCAGCAGAGGTTGTGACACCTGCATCAATGCTTGCTGCTCCGACAGGTAATGACCCTACAGTCCTGAATGGGGGGGCTGAAGCTGAGGTAGCAGAGTGGGAAGGCGAGAGATTGGGTGACAGGGTTAGTGGTCTGCCTATGTTTTTGCAGGATTCCAGGGGTGGCAGTGGAGGTCTGCAGGCCTTGTTGGGACAGGATTTTAGCATGGATAGTAGTCTGTCATCACTAGAGGAGGAGATCAACCCCTGTTTAGAGGAGGTAGGGTCAGACTTTGGGACATGACCTGAGGATTGGTTGGCTATGCATGCACTGGGACAGGAGGGAGTAGCAGTCCTCCTGACTCCATTTTTGAGTTAGTCGATGCATATGGTGTTCTGTGCCTGCTGGAAGCTGAGACTGCAAATGGGAAAGACCTTTTGGCAGCCTTGGTTGCCCTGGGTCACAGGCGTGTGGGGAAGCTTTGGCAGAGAAAATGGGAGAATTGGGTTTGGGGATTGTATATTACATGGTGGTATGGTTTGAAAAGGACAGTATTTTGGCCCTTCCACTTTTGGCTTATTTCCTTACAATATGGGAGATGCAAAGGTTATGGCCAGGTATTGCCTGCTTTTGGTATGATGAGAAATTCTGCAAGAGGAAGGCAGCTGATAGGGTTACACGATGGGTGGTAAGAAACCCTGATATCTGGCTGTCCACCATGATGGATAGTTTTGGTGGGATTAATAGAGTTAATAAATTCATGGAAGGGGGTGTTGGACTATGTTGGTCTTTCAACGTGGGGAGATGTGCTTGGACAGAGTGCAGATTCTCTCATGCTTGTTTGAAGTGTATGGTTGGGCACTCAGTGGTGCACTGCAGTAGGAGTGAGAATCCATTTGGGGGTCAGACATCATCCTTCCCAGGACAGAGAGGATTAGGTGGACCTTCTGGGGGCTTGCAAGGGTTACGGGGTAGGGCCAATTTTAGTGGCCAGAGGGGAGAGGCCTTTCAGGGGACAAGGGGATGCTTGGTGAACTCATTCACCTATTAAAGTGGATGCCCTGTGGGATCTGCTGTGGCGGAATCTGCAGCTGGCAGTGGCCTGGGAACTGATTGAGGGTTTTACGAGGGGGTGGGGTTTGATTAAGTCAGGGTTGGTTGGGGATGGTAAGGTGGGAAAGAATTTAAAATCAGTGCGGGGATGGGAAGACATTTTGGAGGCTTTGGTTGAAAAGGAGCATCAGGCGGGCAGGTTACTAGGCCTGTTTCATAGTTCTCCATTTACCCATTTCAAGGTGACCCCCTTAGGTTTCGTTCATGAAAAGAGACCAGGTGAGTTCCGCTTGATACACCATTTATCTTATCCAGAAGGTAAGTCGGTCAATGACTTTATTTATTTATTATTTCCTTTTTATTTATTTATTTTACATTTGTTTACTGGGAAAGTCCAACTGGATATATGTCCATTTTCAGTGGAGGCCTGGGGAGAAAAGCTCCAGAAAGCAGAGTACAAATACATTAGGATCAATAGAAACATTTAGAGATAAGTGTAATATGCAGTTTTCAGTTGGTTACAAACATAGATAAAACATAGTAGACAACATCAAAATCATGCGGCTTCAGTTTCAGACAATAATACATGCAGTTATGGGCTAAGTCCCATCAAGAATTCATGCACTTATTAGAGTAAATGATTGAAATGCTTAGGCAGAGTTTGCAGGAACAGCAGGTGGTGATTAGTCAGGGTTTAAGCAGGGACACTGCCAATGCTGTAGGAAGTGTAGTTTGAGGCTTTTTTTGAACTGAGTTAAGGAGGATTGGTGAGTATGTTTGGCAGGTAGCATATTCCAAGTTTTGCCTACTGAGTTGGCAAATAGAGAGTCCCCAGCAACATTTATGCTCTTAGTTGTTTGTACCAGCAGTTTGTCAACAGAGCATAGTGACCTCAAGTTGCTGTATGATTTGAAGATCTTATTTAGTGTTGGTGTTTTTTCAGTCTGATATAGTATTTTGTGGGTTATTACAAGTTGGTTGTATTGGAGAAGACTGGGCCACTCCAGCCATCCTAATTGATTTAGGTTGATACAATGGTGGGTCCTAGAGGTAGCACCTGTGGCAAATCGAGCAATATGGTTGTAACAACTAGCAAGTTTGGTAAGGGTGGCTTGGTTCAGGTTAGTGAAGGGGGGGCATAGAGGAGAGTAGAAAGTAGATGGGACCGAGCAATAGTGGTTCTTGAAAAAGGAGTGGCGAAGGGTTTGATCCTGTAAAGGGAGCCCAGTTTTTTGTTGGCAGATTTAATGGTTTTATTGACATGGATATCATATTTTAGGGCATTATTGAATGTAACACCCAGGAGTTTTGTGCGAGTATCTGGGGATATAATTGTGCCATTGTTGGAACTTATAGTAAAGAATGGTGAGGAGGATTTGCAGGTGGGGGAAAAGATGAGCAGATTAATTTTGTTGGGGTTTAATAGAAGCTGATGGTTTGCGAACCATTTTTCTACATCATTGAAAGTATTCTGAGTTAGGGTCATAAGCTCAGTTGAGGAGGAGGCCTACATATTAAAGTAGAGTCATGCATGTATTGGATGCAGGTGGCCTTGGGAGTGATGGTGGGTAGGTCATTGATAAAGACTGAGAACAGTAGTGGTCCTAGTATTGAGCCTTTGGGGACTCCTACTGTAATGGGTAGATGTGAGGATAGCATATTCTGCCATAAAATTGCTTGTTGTCTATCAGACAGGTAAGATTGAAAGCATTTAATAGAGCTACTATTCACTGACAGTTCCTTCAGTGTACGGAGAAGCAGTTGGTGGTTGACCATATCAAAGGCCTTAGAGAGATCTAGGAAGAGAGCAGAGGTAAGTTTGTTATCGTTTCGGTTGATGTTGATAGAGTTAGAGGGGGGTTGATGTGGTGCTGTGGTGTGGCCTAAAACCATGCTGAGAGTTGGTCAGTAGTTTATTTTGGGTGAGATAGTGCATTAATTGGTTGTGGATGCACTTTTGCATACTTTTGGCCAATGGTGATAGTATGGCTATTGGTCAGACGTTTGAGAGGTCTAAAGAATTCCCTCCTTTATGAAGGGGAATGACATGTGAAACCTTCCAGAGAAAGGGGATAGTGGCTTCAGTCAAGGTGTGGTTTATTATGAGTGAGACAGGGTATGCAATGGCATCTGCCTCTTTTTGTAAATATTCTGGTGGAAGGAGATCAGCTGCTAGGGTAGTGGGCTTTGGTTTGTTAATTAGAGATTGGATGTTGGATGTAGATACAGGTTGGAAGGGAAAGGGAGTGGGGTAGTGGTTGTGCAGGAGTTTTGAAAGCAGCTGGTGGGGGTAGTTGGCTAGCTAGTGATTGGATGGTATCGGTAAAAGAATTGTTAATGATGTTAGCAGTTTCCTCTGGAGTTTTAAGGTCATAAGTTGAGGGGGTGGGGGTGGAGGTTTGGGCAGGGTGGAGTAGTTTGTTTATGCCTGCCCAAATATTTGAGGTGTGTTCTGGTGTTTTTGCTCTAGCTGTTGATAGAAGTCTTTTTTCCTAACAGTGTGCCTTTCTTGGTATCATTCCTTAGTTGTCGGAATTTAATATGGTCAAGTGGGTCTTTGGAGGTGTGCCATTTGTCCCATGCTTTATTTCTTGCTATGATTTTGGTTTTGGTTACTTTAGAGAGCCAGGGGGCGGTCTTAGTTTTGGCTCTGAGGGTGCGGATAGGAGTATGGGAATCTAGAATGGAGAGGAATTTAGAATTAAAGTAGGTTACAGCATCATCTAGTGGAAGTTCTTTATGTATGGCCCAATTGCATGAACTGAGTTCATTCTGAAAGTCAGTGAAGTAAAAGTTCTTGTTGTTTCTGATAGAGTTACAAAGAATTTGGTGGTGGTTATATACTTTATGCTTAATGATGTAAGTGAGTAGGTGGTCACTTATATCATCTGGGTGGGTACCCGTGTTATACAGGTCTGGGTGATTGTTGATAAGAATCCAGTCCAGGATACTGCCTTTGTAGTTGGATTTGTTTATTCTGGTGGGTGAGGATATAAGTTGGGTATAACCGTGAAAGTTTATATGGGTGGTGGGAGTTTCAGAGGAACAATTGTTCCAGTCAATATTAATGTCTCCTAACACCATAGTTTCATGGGGTATGTGTTGGAAAGCCATTGGAGGAAGTCTTCTAGGGTATTTGCATTGTTGCCTGGTGGATATAAATGCAGGCAATGAATATAGATTTACTTTTGATAAGCTGTAGTTTGCTAACTAGGGCTTCTGCATTATTGAACAAGGGGTGTTGCTGTGGGGCTAGTGTCACATATATTGTGTTTTTAAACAGAACTGCTACTCCTCCACCTTTCCTGGTATTATGGTCTAGTCTAAGTATGTTGTACCCTGGTGGGATATCTCATCATATTTAATTCCTGGTTTTAGCCTGGTTTCTGTAAGACATAGCACATCAGGTGAGTAGGTAGCTAGAAGGATGGCACGGAGATTATGGACCTTGTTGTTAATACTCCTGATGTTTAGGTGACAGGTCAGGAGAGAGTTAGGGGACCTTGAATTTGACCATATGTTGAAGGTGGTAGTGGGTTGGGAGCTTGTGGGAAGGGTGGGTCCAGGGTAAGGGTGGATGTCCCCATCCCTCATCAGAGTAAATTGTACAATGATTATTAGTTTCAACACTTTACTTATTACTTTATGATAATATCTAGTTTTGGGGGAGATGGACCGTGGTCTAGTTAGTTGGTGGTTGTTAAAAGTGGAGAGGATAGGTTTGTATTGAGCTAGGGGTTGGTCTGATTCACTCAAGGTGGGAGCAGAGATGGTATGAGATATGGGGTGGTGAAAGCCAAGATAGGATTGGTTTTCATAGATAGTGAGGAAATACAGCCCAGGCAATATAACTGAGAGGAACATAATTGGTCTCATCTTGATAGTAGTGGTACTTGGTAAGGAATGTGGGTGAAGAATTAAGAGGGTGGTTGGCAGGAAGGTGTGGTGTATGGGGGGGGTGGAGTATGGAGGTGCGGGTTATCTGTGATAGGTTGTAGGGGGGGGTGGTTTACTGGGCTTAAAATTAGCACTAGCGGGTGAGATTTGGGGGCAGGGTGGGGCGCGGAGAGAGCTTGAGTGAAGCCAGGGTGAGCAGAGCAGGGCTGTGAGTATGCAGGCTTAAAGAATACAACTTTACTGTGATTATACTCAGTTCTTTTTAAAGTGAGCTGCAATATACCCAGTTTTACTCAATTCTTTAGAAAGTGAGCTGTGTTTTACTCAATATTGTATTAAACAAAGTTTGTAGTTTAGCCAGACAATTGTACTGACTGTTGGGAGTAAGCAAGCTTTTAACCTGAATTTTGTACAGATATTTGTTATTTCTTTAGCAACTGTGAGATGAAGTAAGCAGGGGGAACATGTTATACAGGCTGTATGCACTGTAGCATGCTTATTTTATTACTTATTACAGCAGCCTGACTAGGGAGTCTAAGACTGTTAAGTTATCTTTTACTATGGACCCTAGGCTAGCCATAGACCTAGTTCCGTTTATCCCAGGGGAGGAGGTTATGGTTACTTATGCTTCGTTGGATAGCGCAGTCTGCATCATCAGAAATTTTGAGGAACCTTGGCTGGTGAAGGTGGACATTGAGGCTGCCTTTCACATTTTACCAGTGTGGGAGGAAGACTGGCCTTTATTGGGCATGCTAGTGGGTGATAAGTTTTATTTTTACATGGCTATGCCAATGGGATGTGCAG
This sequence comes from Protopterus annectens, assembly GCF_019279795.1. Lineage (NCBI taxonomy): Eukaryota > Metazoa > Chordata > Ceratodontiformes > Protopteridae > Protopterus > Protopterus annectens. The sequence goes on along the minus strand of NC_056731.1, from coordinate 1,681,820,176 downwards.
TGGCTTGTTCCACTTTTGAGAAATTTAGTTTGTTCCTACACTGGATATGGTAACAGCAGGTGAAGTAGGAAAGAACAGTGCATTACTAAATTGACTTCTTACTGGTGGGTGAAGGGAATGAGGGGGTGGCTGTGGCACTGCGTGAGTTTTTGGGGATGTGTGAGGAGCTAGGAGTACCACTGGCTACTCATAAGTTGAAGGGCCCGGTGAAGGATTTAGACATTTTGGGGTTGAGTGTGAATGCAGGTCTAGGATTATTTCACCTACCGAGAGATAAGGTAGCTAGGTTACAAGAAAGAATAGCATGGATGAAATCTAGAGGCAAGGTTTGGGTGAGGGATGCGATGGAGCAATTGGGCTTGTTAAATTTTGTTTGTAGGATTGTGCATCCAGGTCAAATGTTTTGCAGATCGGTGTCATTTCTTTTGAAAGGGGGTAAGGGTAAGCACCATTGGGTGAGAGTTAGTAAGTTAACATGTGAGGACTTAACCTTGTGGCTACAGTTTTTACAGCAGTTTAATGGAGTCACGTTTTGGCAGACAAATTTGGTAGGTCAGAATGAGTTGCAGCTGTTTACAGATGCAGCTGGAGCCTGGGTATGGGAGCGTTCTTGGCAGGCCAATGGTTTGCAGTGCCTTGGCTGCCTAAGTGGTCAGAGGAATGGTAGTGGGATGTTACTTTTTTGGAACTGATGGCAATCTGGGTGGCATCAGTGGTGTGGCAGGATTGTTTGAAGGGTAGGAGGGCTGTGTTTAACTCGGACAATATTGCAGTTGTGAGAGTTTTGCAAGCTAAGACAGCTAAATCTGCATGTTTGTTGAGAGTATTGTGTAAACCAAAGCTTGTTAATTCATTTTTCTTTTACAGGGGTACATGTCCCAGTAAAGAATGAGATTGCTGACAGCCTGTCTCGTTTTCAGTTTTCCAGGTTTCAGCAGGTGGCTCCGATGGTAGCAGAGGATGCTAAGGTGGTACAAGAGGAGTTTTGGTAATTGGGCAGCTCTGAGCAGCAGGTTAGTTCAGCAGACCTGGGCGATGTCCACCAGGAAGGCTTACGGTAGGGCTTTACATGATTTTGGCAGTTTTCATAGTCAGCTACCAGAGGAGGAGTGCGTATGGTCGGAAGAGTTGGTGTTGCGATATTTAGTGGTGATGAAGGCTCACAGCAGGGTGGTGAGGTCAGTGAGAGTGGTTTTGGCAGCAATTGGGGTGTTTGCCCAGATGGCAAGTTTGGAGGATTTTACTAAATCCTGGAGAGTTGGTCAAGTGTTAAAAGGATGGGGCAGGGAGGAAGGCCAGAATACGGATAAGCAATGGCCATTGATGAGGAGAATTTTAAAGGTATTGTTGCAGGGTTTGGGTAGGATTTTTGTTGATTCAAATGATTATGCTGTGTGGGGAATGCTGAGTGTTTGGATGTACTTTAGAGCTTTTCGGGTGTCGGAGTTGTTGGGGTCATTGGTATGGGATTATGTTATGTTGGTGCCAGGAGCAGTTTATATAAGGTTAAGGTCATCTAAGTCTGATCAAGTGGAGAAAGGGGCAGCAATATGCCTGGGGGAATATAGGTGGGAACTGATGTGCCCAGCTGTATTGGGAAAGAGACTGTATGTGGTTTGAGAAGGGAGATCACATGACCTAGTTCTCAGGTCTATAGCAGGCAGGGCTTTAACTGAGTGGGCAGCTGAATTTAGTCACGTGAAATGGTATGGACCTGTAGGGAGATACATTTTCTACTCGTTCCTTTCATATGGGTAGGGCATCAGATCTGGGAAAGTTTGATCGAGGTTATTAAAAGGGTAGAGCTCTGGTCCTCCAATGCTTTTTTGGGGTATATTAGATGAGGGATGGTTTCTTATTCCATTGTTAACAAAAAATCTTTTTTTTTTTTTTTTGGGAGAATGATTAACATCTTGGGCCACTCTTATGTGTACTGGGCAGCAAAGCGAGCTGCGGTTAGGTCCAATGTCACTGATTTGGGATTACATCAATTCAGTTAGAAGGTCATCTGGCATGGCGTGAGAGGACTGAAGTGGATTTGGTTGCTACAGGTGTTTACAGTGTTATGGAGTCAACTGGGGGTGCCTCGAATTTTGTTGGTGCACTTAGCAGGTAATGATTTGGGCATGACACCGAAGCAGCAGTTAGTATATCAAATATGTGAGGACTTTTTGGCTTTAAGGAAGCTTTATCCATCAGTTTGTTTTATTTATTCGGAGATTATTCCATGTTATGTGTGGAGGGAGGCTAGAAAGTTTTCTGCAGTTGAGAGAATGCAGAAATTTGTAAACTTTACCCTGTCAATCAAAGCAGTTGGGGGAGATGGGGTAAGTACTATATGGCACACTGAGTTTGCTGATAGGGATCCTATGTGGTTCAGGGCAGATGGAGTTCATCTTAGTGATTTTGGGTTTGACTTGTTTAACTTAAATCTGGGGTTGTTTTGGAAGGTTTGGTTAGGGTTTGGAGGGAGTGAGGGGGAACAGCCTTTAGGCTGGTGGGCAGAGAAGAGGGACAGGCTTGCCCCACTTCTGTTCCACCCTCTGGTGGATAATTTTTGGAAGGATTTTGTAGTGGTGGAAGAGCATCAGCAAATGCTGTTTGGACTTGGTGGTTTGGCTTGGATAAGAGGTGTTGGCTGAAGGTGAGTGGTGGAATGCTGCCTTGAAAGTGTGAGGATAAGCAAGCAAATGGGGTACGCTGCTCATTCCCAAGGGGGACTGGTGGTATGCTGCCCTTATAGATGATCATTTAATGTTTTCACTCTCCATTGAAATGAAGTTATATTTAAATAAAGTTGATGCATTTATTATTATGTTCAAGCAAAAAAGGTCATCAAAAATCTTTTGGTTTCTAGCTGCTTTATTAAAGTGGAACCTGACAGATGAAGTTTGCAACAGACAAACTTGTCACAGGACATCTTGAGGAGATGGGGTGGATATGGGTGATTAAAGGAAGGGAGGTAGGTAGGATGTTTAGTTAAATAAGTTAGAAGGGGCGTAGGGAAGAAAGGGTTAAGTAGTGTGGGGTGAGGAGAGGAAGTGAGGTAAGGAAGGGAAGGGACTTTAGGAATTTTAAGGTGGGGAATTGACTGTTGAGATCCACATGTTGGCGTGATTTTGTTGCCCTCCCATCTCTCCCTTTTTATGGTCATTGGGAGGTTGGGGGATGTGGGGTGTTGCAACTGGGGGTCAGGCAGAGAGGGACAGGCTTGCTCCTCTTCTGTTCCCCCCTGGTGGATAATTTGTGGAAGGATTTTGGAGTGGTGGAAGAGCATCAGTGGATTCTCTTTGGACTTGGTAGTTTGGTTTGGATAAGAGGTGTTGGCTGAAGGTGAGCAGTGGAGCGTTGTCTTGAAAGTGTGAATGAGGGACGCTGCTTATTCCCAAGGGTGAGTGGTGGTACGCTGTCCTTACGGATGATAATTTAATGTTTTCACTCTCCATTGAAATTAAGTTATATTTAAATAAAGTTGATGCATTTATTATGTTCAGGCAATAAAGGTCGTCCAAAGTCTTTTGGTGTTTAGTTGCTTTATTAAAGTGGAACGTGACAACTTCATTTACAGAGTCTTGCATAGAAGAAGCTTCACTATTCTCACAAATATCTGTTGCTACCTGTAACATTGTTTTTTTAACTTATCTATACAATGTCATGGATGTAACTCTACTTATACAGTAAGGCAAAACCTAGAAAGAAGCAGGTTCAAGGCTTCAACAAAAATAAAAGAAAGGCTAGTAGCAAAAGTGAAGATTAACCCCTAAACCTACAGTATCATATTGCAATGAAGTAGCCGTATTATCCATAGGACATCTAAGTAATACTTGTTAGGTTGTTTTCAAAAAAAGGTAGTTAACAGCTGTCAGTACTAGAAATAAAATATAAAACCTGGCATAGAGTGTTAGAATCTTAATCACCCATGTGGATCAAGCTGCTACCATCCTTGGCCAATGATGTGGATGCAGAACTCAACAGTGATGTCATTGCACATAATTCTTATAGTCTAGCTGCTAATATGATGAGCTTGGATTCATCATATATACAGGCTCTCATGCTTGTTTGCACATATCTTTTATGGTTGTGTATATATATTTTTTACATACTGTATGTATTTCCTCATTTTTCTCATTTTATTAGCTATGTATTTAGTTTATATGTTCATAGAAGGGAGGCATTTAGTTACGGTATTTGAACCAATGCCCCTTTCATTGATATGATTAAGTTTCAAGCAACTTCGGCAGTTGTTATAAACACGGCTTAATGCTTGTAAAGTTATGTATACTCTAGGCATTAGGACCCAGAAGAAGCCTTGTCTTCTTCAAGTCATCCTTCAGAAGCACGTGATTCTCCGTATAGCTATGAACGCTTTTGGATGTGTACTATATACAAAGTAGAAATGGTTTGTAAACATATACATGGTTTTGGATCGTGAAATGTTCTACTGAGGCAAAGTAAGCTCTATTTTTATGTTGTACGCTTGGTCGTAGATTTTCAGCGTTCCTCATGTCTATTTTTGATATATTCACGCTAGTGAGCAGTGAGTTGTTTTATTTAGTTTTATTATTCTGAACACAGCAATGGCTGTTATGCTTGACGAAAATGAAGGTCAGCATAATACTGAACTAAAATGTATATCTGATGTTGTAGAATTCTTTGGAGCTGTTTCTAGATAAATTTTGTTGTTTGATTTGAATGATGGTTATGATTCATTATTACATTGCTATGTGCATAATTTATATGAACAGTTTTAGGTAATGCATTTCAAACTGTTTTTAAACTGTTTTTAAACTGTTTAGATTGTTTTTTGTCTCTATGACTACTAATTTATAATTGATTAATTGCATTTGTATGTTTAATGAGCCCGCCCAAAAGCTGTATATAAGCATTACAGATTTCATTTTGAATTGATATCTGAAGAAGCATAGCTTGGCTATGCGAAAGCGCTCATTTCATGTTATTTGAATAAAAGTTCTTGCTATTTTTGAAGGATTGCCTATGGTCATTACTTGGGAGTTGCTGTAACCTATGTCCTGCTGATATTCGTGGTGGCTGCTTTCACATTTTTACAGCTTTTTCTTCCTTTTGTTTGGTGAGAGCAGCTTCAGCTGTGAGTAGTATTTCTGGTACTGTTATCTTCATTGCACATAATTCACTTAACTCTGCTATTGTCACCTCCCAGAACTTAAGTTGTTCTACTGGCATAAGCATTTTATCCGCTAATGCACATCAAGTAGTTACTTTAACTTTAACTACAAAATTCCCTCTGTGTTATATACTAAAGTCATTTATACCAATAAACTAAAAATAATGATAGAACTACACTTGATTTAATAATCAGCCTATGATGATATTTGCACTGTCACTGATAATTTGCTGGATAAATCATTGAAGGAATATGACACTATATTATGGTTTGAAGTTTTCTTGCTAAAGTTACATACTCAGGAGTAACAGATAAAAACATAATAGGAAAACAGGATTCACTATAGTTGAAAATTAAAATAAGGACATTAAGAGGAAAAGTTAATTTGACTCAGGAATGTTCAAAGTCCTTAATAATAGAACAACCAGTTAAAGAATATTCGATGTCATCTGATAATCACACTGAAATAAATGACTTTGCGGAAACCCAAGACCCAATTTCAGCAGATCACAAAGGCCATACAGGTGATTAAGATTATCACAGTATCTGACTCTATGTTAAATCCTATCAAAACAATGCTCTAGCCATTAGGGTCAGTCAGACTAACCAAACATTTTTCAAAAATGGATCAATTTATACTCATCCTCATGTCCTTCAACGTGGTACTATGATTTAAAACTAACTCCTCTTAATCACATAAATAACTTAACGCTATAAATTTTGTAAATTTGGAAATAAATGAAGTACATATCAGATTTATCAAAAATCATACCATCTTTTAGATGGAGCAACTACTGCTATAACCAAAGTATTAAAAATGTATCACTTGGTTAAAGCAAATCTGTACTAGTGTTCTAGGATGAATTTATGTCAGAATGTAGATTTCTCTGTAGTGATATTCTGTATTTAGCTTTTAGGAGCTAAGTGTGTGCAGGACATAAGGTAAAGACTCTTATAGAGCTTTTTTAGAAGCAAACACTGTAACATGCATCAACAGGTGACCTATTTATTCTTTGAATTTCTATCCTTGTGATGCTCATAGTATTACTACTAAAGTTAACTAATTTTTTGGCGTAATTTCTACTGAGTATTTATTAGTTTTTGCAGTTAATGAACCTTGGGATTCTACTTACCTGGAACTCCAAGGGTTCATAAAATATGAATGTTTGCAAAACTATAAGAATGGGGGAGAAATTTCATTACTAATTAGAGATTCTGTAGTTTCAGAACTTATTGCTGTGGATCTTAAGGATATAGAAAAAACAATATTAGATTAATGCATACATTTAGATCAAAATGCAATTCTTAGAAAAGCTCTAAGAGATAAATCCAAGTTGGAGAGCAACAAAGAGACTTAGAATACAATGAAAAAGCACCTCAGTGATCTGTGAAAGCTTGTTGTTTTATTATTTTTTAATAAAGTTTATTCTATGTGGTTTCTAAGCTGTTTTCATTGTTGTTTTAACCTGCTGTATTGATCTCTGTCTTTAAGACAGTGAATCACATGACTGCTTATTGTTCCTATAAAATATTATGTCACACAACAGGATCATTTTTATTAAGTAATATAAATTATTTCTATATTGACCAGACAGTTTATACTTCCAGATGTTACTGAATGGATTCAAGCAATTGGTCACAGAGCCTACTAAGAAGAACATATTAGGCCTTAACTTAAATAATACAGTTAATTATTTACCACTGTTAGGGAATTATGGCCAGTGCGCCTTATCTTTTAAAGTTATGCTAACATCACCCATGAAATTTAACTTTAATCAAATAAACCAAAGTATTTCTTTAAATAAATGGGATAACATACTGCTTTCTGTATCTCAGTATGGTTACTTATATTTATAAAAATGTTGACTGAATCCATTTCTGAAACTGTTAGAAACAACAACAAGAAAATTAGGAACATCGTTTCCTTTTGGTGGATCATGGATTTAATTAAACTTCATAAAGAAAAGGGTATCTATTTTGGACATACAAGAAACACTGTAACTCAAAAGTAAAAATAATTTCAATGAAATCAGTAAAAATTCAAATCTAAACTGCATTATGAAAAAAATCTTTATGAAATCAAGTTAGTTGATGATCCTATCATCAAAAAATCATATTGCAAAAGTGTTAACTTTTGTCTAAATGCCAAGAACCAAGGTCTCATGATTAATTTTCAAGCAAGATCTATTACTGATCCAAATCAAATAGCTACAATAATTATAATTTTGTTAACTCACTTTAGACTTTCCGCAGGGACAGATTTACCTTTCAGATCTGTGTCTTTATTCACAATCTAACTTGCCCAGCTATCTCAAAGAAATTTATAATAATGCCTTAAAAGGGGCCTATAATAACACGTAAATGGGGCCTGATAATATTCTGGTGTTTTAATTGGTAGTGTCTCATCTGAGCTGGTCAATGTGCCTTATATTACATTTAATGGTTTACAGCAGAAAGGCTCTGCTCTTTCTCTGTACAAATATTTATTGTTATGCCTAAGTTGAAAAAAAGATAATACATTTGACATTAATAAATAAGTAAAGACCAATTATTCTTACCTCACTACTATGTAAATATTTTGACAGTGTATGTCCAAAATTTTGACTGATGCTTCCTTAAGAAGTAATGACCCAATGTTAAGTAGTGCTGATTCTACCTTATGAAGTACTGACCCTATGTTAAGTAGTATTGACCCTACCTTAGGTAGTACTGACCCTATGTTGAGTAGTACTGATCCTACCGTACTTAGTACTGATCCTACCTTATGTACTATAATACTGACCCTATGTTAAGTAGTACTGACCCTACCTTATGTAGTATTGACACTATGTTAAGTAGTCCTGATCCTACCTTATGTAGTACTGACCCTATGTTAAGTAGTACTGACCATATATTAAGTAGTACTGATCCTACCTTATGTAGTACTGACTCTATGTTAAGTAGTACTGATTTTACCTTATGTAGTACTGACCCTATGTTAAGTAGTAATGATCCTACCTTATGTAGTACTGACCATATGTTAAGTAGTACTGATCCTACCTTAGGTAGTACTGATCCTACGTTAAGTAGCACTGACTCTATGTTAAGTAGTACTGATCCTACCTTATGTAGAATTTACTCTATATTAAGTAGTACCGATCCTACCTTATGCACTACTGACCCTATGTTAAGTAGTACTGATCCTACCTTAGGTAGTACTGACCCTATGTTAAGTGGTACTGATCCTACCTTAGGTAGTACTGACCCTATGTTAAGTAGTACTGATCCTACCTTAGGTAGTACTGACCCTATGTTAAGTAATACTGATCCTACTTTATGTAGTACTGACCCTATGTTAAGTAGTACTAAACCTATGTTAAGTAGTACTGATCCTACCTTAGGTAGAACTGACCCTATGTTAAGTAGTACTGATCCCACCTTAGGTAGTACTGATCCTATGTTAAGTAGTACTGATCCTACCTTATGTAGTACTGATGCTATGTTAAGTAGTACTGACCCAATGTTAAGTAGTACTGATCCTACCTTAGTAGTACTGATCCTATGATAAGTAGTACTGATCATATGTTAAGTAGTACTGATCTTACCTTATGTAGAACTGACTCTATGTTAAGTAGTACTGATCCTACCTTATGCAGTACTGACCCTATGTTCAGTAGTACTGATCCTACCTTAGGCAGTACTGACCCTATGTTAAGTAGTACTGATCCTACCTTAGGTAGTACTGACCCTATGTTAAGTAGTACTGATCCTACCTTAGGTATTACTAACCTTATGTTAAGTAATACTGATCCTACCTTATGTAGTACTGACCCTATGTTAAGTAGTACTGATCCTACCTTAGTAGTACTGACCCAATGTTAAGTAGTGCTGATCCTACCTTATGTAGTACTGACCCTATGTTAAGTAGTATTGACCCCACCTTAGGTAGTACTGACCCTATGTTAAGTAGTACTGATCCTACCTTATGTAGTACTGATCCTACCTTATGTACTATAATACTGACCCTATGTTAAGTAGTACTGACCCTACCTTATGTAGTACTGACACTATAAGTACTCCTGATCCTACCTTATGTAGTACTGACCCTATGTTAAGTAGTACTGACCATATGTTAAGTAGTACTGATCCTACCTTATGTAGTACTGACCCTATGTTAAGTAGTACTGATCCTACCTTATGTAGTACTGACCATATGTTAAGTAGTACTGATCCTACCTTAGGTAGTACTGACCCTATGTTAAGTAGTACTGATCCCACCTTAGGTAGTATTGATCCTATGTTAAGTAGTACTGATCCTACCTTATGTAGTACTGACACTATGTTAAGTAGCAATGACCCTATGTTAAGTAGTACTGATCCTACCTTATGTAGAACTGACCCTATATCAAGTAGTACTGACCCTACCTTATGTAGTACTGACACTATGTTAAGTAGTCCTGATCCTACCTTATGCAGTACTGACCCTATGTTAAGTAGTCCTGACCATATGTTAAGTAGTACTGATCCTACCTTATGTAGTACTGACTCTATGTTAAGTAGTACTGATCTTACCTTATGTAGTACTGACCCTATGTTAAGTAGTACTGATTACCTTATGTAGTACTGACCATATGTTAAGTAGTACTGATCCTACCTTAGGTAGTACTGACCCTATGTTAAGTAGTACTGATCCCACCTTAGGTAGTACCGTTCCTATGTTAAGTAGTACTGATCCTACCTTATGTACTACTGACGCTATGGTAAGTAGCACTGACCCTATGTTAAGTAGTACTGATCCTACCTTCTGTAGAACTTACTCTATGTTAAGTAGTACTGATTCTACCTTATGCAGTACTGACCCTATGTTAAGTAGTACTGATCCTACCTTAGGCAGTACTGACCCTATGTTAAGTATTACTGATCCTACCTTAGATAGTACTGACCCTATGTTAAGTAGTACTGATCCTACCTTAGGTAGTACTGACCCTATGTTAAGTAATACTGATCCTACTTTATGTAGTACTGACCCTATGTTAAGTAGTACTAACACTATGTTAAGTAGTACTGATCCTACCTTAGGTAGTACTGACCCTATGTTAAGTAGTACTGATCCCACCTTAGGTAGTACTGATCCTATGTTAAGTAGTACTGATCCTACCTTAGTAGTACTGATCCTATGTACTGATGTTAAGGTAAGTACATACCTACTGATAACATAGTACATAAGTACATACCTACTGATCCTATCCTAAACTTTTTTTTTAAACCTGGTTGATTTCTTTGAAACAGTCACCAAGGCCATTGACGAGAGGAAGGTGGTCCACACAGCCTACCTGGACCTCGCAAAAGCCTTCGATACAATACCCCCTCGGGCATTATAGATAAGCTCACCAGCTTAAATATAAACCCCTATGTCACTAGATGGATTGCAAACTGGCTCAAGGACAGAACCCACATGGTTAGAATTGCTGGAGCCATGTCAGACTCCAAACCAGTTACAAGTGGTGTCCCACAAGGCTCAGTCCTGGGACCTCTCTTGTTCGGTATATATTTCTCAGAGGTACAGGCCAACACGAAAGGACTGTGGCTGACCAAGTTCGCAGATGACTGCAAACTGGGTGCCATAATCGACTCTCCAGCCGACACAAGCATCCTCCAAAAGGGCCTCATAGAAACAGACAACTGGTGCCAGAGCCATGGCCTCAAGCTAAATGCCAAAAAGTGTATAGTCATCCCCTCTGGTAAAAACAAAGTGCCCACAAATTACCACATAGGTGGTAATCCATTAAGTACAGAAGAAGTAATTAGGGACCTGGGGACCCAAGTTGATAGCAATCTCTCATTTGACAACCACGTGGCCAAAGTGGTTAGAAAAACATTTTATATAGCCCACCTAATCATGAAGGGATTCACATCTAGATCAGGGGATGTCATCGTGCTTCTTTACTCATCCCTCATCAGGCCCATAATTGAGTACAATGCCCCTTTTGGGATGTACCTTACCAGACACCTGCAGCAACTGGAAAGACCCCAAAAGTACCTCACCAAGAGGATCAAAGGGCTCAAACAGATGCCATATGCTGCCCAGTTAAAGAAACTCCAGCTCTACTCAGTGGCATACCGCCTGTTCAGAGGCGATCTGTGCCTGACGATAAAGCCATGTCCAACCCGGAATTAATGGACATGCTGCACCTCAGAAAATCCAAATCCCATTGAGCTACGCTCGAGACTTGAACCTCAGCACTGAAATAAATAGGACATGCTGGAGGGACAGATTCATAACCCAGAGGCTCCCTTCACTCTGGAATAAAATCCCAGTCCAGGTTAGGCAGAGTCCCTCATTGACTCTCTTCAAGAGGAATCTTGATGAGTGGATGGGAGATCATAGGTTTACCCCGGGTATCACTTCTGTGTCACTGTTAGACAGAGGCACAGTATACTAACCTCGAAAAAGGGCATAGCAAAATAAATTTAAAATGGGTGGCGAAAGCCAAACACATTCTGGCTAGGCTTAAAAATGCCCTAGGGCAGATAGCCTAGTATGAACCTATGAACCTATGAACCTATGTTAAGTAGTACTGGCCATATGTTAAGTAGTACTGATCCTAATGTACAACTGACTCTATGTTAAGTAGTACTGATCCTACCTTATGTAGAACTGTCTCTATGTTACATAGCACTGATCCTACCTTATGCAGTACTGACCCTATGTTAAGTAGTACTGATCCTACCTTAGGTAGTACTGACCCTATGTTAAGTAGTACTGATCCTACCTTAGGTAGTACTAACCTTATGTTAAGTAATACTGCTCCTACATTATGTAGTACTGACCCTATGTTAAGTAGTACTGATCCTACCTTAGTAGTACTGACCCTATGTTAAGTAGTACTGATCCTACCTTATATAGTACTGACCCAATGTTAAGTAGTACTAAAGCCATATTAAGTATTACTGATCCTAACTTATGCAGTACTGACTCTATGTTAAGTAGTACTGACCCTATATTAATTAGTACTGATCCTACCTTATGTAGCACTGACTCTATGATAAGTAGTAATGATCCTTCCTTATGTAGTATTGACCCTATGTTAAGTAGTACCGACCCTACCTTAGGTAGTACTGACCCTATGTTAAGTAGTACTGACCCTACCTTAGGTAGTACTGACCCTATGTTAAGTAGTAATGACCTTACCTTATGCAGTACTGACCCTACATTAAGTAGTACTGACTCACGTTAAGTAGTACTGAACTCATTTTTAGAGTAATAATCCTTCCTTAAGTAGTACTGACTTTAAATTAAATAGTACTGAATCTACTTTAAGTAATACTCCACTTGACCTTTGGCACTTGGTTTTACTGCCGGTAAGTCAATGTTTATAAATGTAAAAGAATTCTATGTTCAAATTAGTACTGCCATGGATCTTGGACTAACTTCTGGAATAGTTTACTTGGATCATACCTAAGCTTTCATCACCTTAACTCATTGTCCTACTTCTAGATTAATGTTGAACTACACAGTTAATCCATTCCTCTTTAAGTGGATACTGACATGGCTGACTGGTAACTCAAAATGAGTCACTATGAAGGGGTTTTACTCTGATTATTTACCTGTATTGACAGGGTGTACCTTAGGAATGAGTGTTAGTCCTATTTTTATTTAACTTTTTTTTTTATAACACAATTAAATCAATCACTTGGTAGAAAAAAATATGCTGGTGATTGCAAGCTAGTTAGTACAATCTAGTGACAGTTTAAGCAGCATACACAACATGTGTTAACTGACTTCAGTAAGTGGGACAATCAATGTGGTCTTTCTTTCAAATTTAATAAATGTAAAATTCAGTTATTTGTACAAATCCACCCATTACTGTAAATATTTCAGAATGGTACAGCATTGGAAATAGTTAAGGAATTTAAAGATTTAGGTGTTACTGGTGTTACTATCTACAATAATATTGCCTTATTGAGCATGTTATCTTTATCAAAAGTAAGGCCACACGTTGTTTGTATATTATGTTAAAATCTTTATCTCTCAGGGATAAATGTTATATAGTCCAGATGTACATGTCCCAGATACACTTTTGATTGAGTGCAACAACTCCTTTTGCATTTACACAAATACACAATTGCATTGGCTGGAGCATGTACAACACCAATTTACCAAAGTTATTCTATCTGATACTTGGGTTACCCTGAGAGATGTAGGAAACTAAACTTGTACCCACTTTATTATAGAAAGCAATAGTAGCATTCAAAGGATTCAATGACAATCTTTTATACTCAATGTTGAATTTAACCATATGCAACAATAGGTTAACATTCATACACAGAAGCATCATTTTATGTTAGGCCCAAGCATCACTCTTCTAAAAGAGGTAACTATATAACTATTGTTATCTCAAAAATGAGTAAGAGATTATCATCTACCATTAGAATCTCAGCCAGTTTGAGTAATTTCAAGAAAAGTACAGATAAGTATTTAACTTTTAACCTAAATTTCACAGTGGCATTGTTTTTCCTAATGGCCTTTCGCCTGTAATACTGGGTAATAACCTATGAACATATGCAATACAAGTACAACATGATTGTGATGTATATGAGCCAACTGAAATAAACAAATGACTCAATTTTGATTATATTTTCATTTTATAGTATGTGGAGCATGCGGATTATGCTCTGAAATAGGAAAAAACGTGAGCTTCTTATGCATCTCTCTGATGTTAAACACTCAAAAATTAGGTAAAACGCAAGTTTATTATGCACCTCTCTGATGTCAAAATGGTCTAAAATTGGGAATACACACACTTGTTGTATCTCACTGATGTCATAGAGGTGCATAACACAGAGGATTATGATTAGGTCTCTGATTATAACAAGCATATTATGTGTCAAAAAATTCATCTTGAAAGAAATCTTGAAGGTGAGTCCTGGCATCCAGAAACATAGCTGGTTATGATAAAATGCATAATATAATTCTTTATGTGATTCATGTATCGCCAATTAAAAACAAAAATAGGAGCAGGGAGTGTCTACCAGCTTTCATTGCCTATGAAAGCCAGTGTCACACTTGGCACTGGTAAAGATCTAGTGGGTAGAAACAATGTGCTTCTCAAAAAATAAAGATCTTTAAAAGCTATAAGGCACTGCATTCTGCAATGTTTTGTTTACAAATGTTGTAACAGCATTCTGCAATGTTTTTTGTTTACAAATGTTCTAACAGCTTTTGAAAAGCATTGTACATTTTGCAGCTGATCTTTGCTGTTCAGCAATGTCACTAGCATGAGACCCCATCATAACAGTTCTTAAACTTTTGTTACACACCTTCTAGGGGCTGTTACCTTTTTTTTTCTCATGCTATGGGAAGCACATAGCAAGTTAATTTTTTTCCTTATATCTGAGCATAATATTGGGGTTCCATGCAGTACAAGTTATGTTATGTACCGCTTACAGCTATTATACTCTAGTCATTTACTCAGCATGCAGAGCAACCACATCCAAAAAAAGGCAAGAAACTAAAACAAGTTTTATATCTGAAAACACTTCTCACTGGTACAGTAAAAGATCAGGCAGAATTTTTTAACATCTTTCATAGTTGTTAATCCATAAAAGGGTTCTGTTTTTTTGTCTATGTGGCAGCATTAAGTGTCTTTGTTATACTGCTTTCACAGCTTTGTTCTGTATCTAGCAGTATTTTGCGGCAGTGGAAACTCAACATAACTACAAATAATTATAATTGGATCTTTCTGATCTTAACTAAGTAGTTATGTGTTTTGATGTGGATGTCAAGATTTACCTCACTGCCTTTACTCTTCAGGCATCTGCTTCCTGGCAATGATGGCATTATATTTTTTAGCTTAACCCTATGTTTAGTAGTGATGATGGCACATTTGACAGCATCACTGCAATGACCACCTATACCCATTTGTCATGTGTGTGTGTGTGTGTGTGTGTGTGTGTGTGTGTGTGTGTGTGCGTGCGTGTGTGTGTGTGTGTGTGTGTGTGTGTGTGTGTGTGTGTGTGTGTGTGTGCGTGTGTGTGTGTGTGTGCTTGTGTGCTCCATGTACTCATGACAATAGCTTCAATCACCAGCTTGCGCATCCATGCCAATGTCTACCTTGAGCATATCCCCTCCCATAATGTGCTGGTACCATCTAAACAAGTAATGATGTTAAACTTGTATACCTTGGCATGTATTAATTAAGATTTTATTCAGAAGCATATTGCATACAGTATACTTGCACAGTACAGCTGACTTGGTCCAGAGCTTAAATAACTGCAGCTTACTAAAACATATTCTACTGTACTGAATTTGTGATTTTATGTTGTCATTTCTTAACTTGTTACCTCACTTTTTATACTCCTCTCACTATAATATGTGCATGAAGCGTACCTACCCTCGCAAACTGTATTTGTGTAACAACTGCCTCAAAAGCCGACTTCACACTTCTTAAGACTGAAGTGGTATCTTTCAAGGCCCCTGGGCCAGTGGAAACCACAACCCACACCGCTGAATCCTTTATAAATGCCTTCTACGGACACCTTCAAGAATGCACAGATCATGCAATCCCTAATAAAACCAAGACCCATTCCCACAAAGGCAGGCGTCCTGTCTGGTGGACCCCAGCCATTAACAAACTTTACAACAGGAGGAGGAAGTTACTACATGACAGAGCAAAATCCCCAAAAGGGAAGGCATCTCTGATCAGTACTAGCAAAAAACTTCGATCACTCATAAAATCATCCAAGGCCAACTTTGAGAGAAAAATCACAAAAGACACAAAAGACAATCACAAGGCCTTTTTTAGCTATGTTAGAAACCTGGGTGGAAACTCCCAGATATGCTCAGAGTTAGTCCAAAATGACACAAAATACACTGAACCCACAGATATTGCCAACATTCTGGCAGACAGGTTCAGTGCAAATTTCTCCGCCCCCTCCCCCCCAAAAGGAGAAATATCTATCCCAGCAGAGTGTAGCCTCCCTAACATCTCAGATGCCCAGGTGAGAGCCGCCCTCTCCAAAGCTAAAAACACAGCATCAATGGGACCGGATAGTGTCCTGGGCTGCATGCTACATGAACTCCAAGAGGAACTAAACCCGCACATAAGGCTGCTGTTTAATCTTAGCCTTACTACAGGAAATGTACCCAAAGAGTGACATACAGCAACAGTGGTCCCACTTCACAAAGGAGGTGCTTCTACGGACCCTGGAAATTACCGCCCCATAAGCTTGATGAGCCTGGTCTGCAAAGCTATGGAAAGGATCATTATGGAACTCATAAACAAAGATATTGGGGACCTACAGACATTGGATCCTACCCAATTTGGCTTTGTCAAAGGCAGATCCTGCCTTTTGAACCTAGTCGACTTTTTTGAAACAGTCACTAAGGCCATTGATGAGGGTAAGGCAGTTCACACAGCCTACCTTGACCTTGCAAAAGCCTTCGACACAATACCCCACTCAGGCATCATTGACAAAATCACCAGCTTAAATGTAAACCCATATGTCACAAGATGGGTTGCAAACTGGCTCAAGGACAGAACCCACAAGGTCAGAACTGCTGGAGCCATGTCAGACTCTAAGCCAGTCACAAGCGGTGTCCCACAGGGCTCAGTCCTGGGACCCCTCTTGTTCGGCATTTATTTTTCCGAGGTGCAAGCAAACATAGGAGGATTGTGGCTGACAAAGTTTGCAGATGACTGCAAACTGGGCACCATAATTGATACTCCAGCGGACACAAGCATCCTTCAGAAAGGCCTCATAGAAAATGGATAATTGGTGCCAGAGCCATGGCCTTAAACTGAACGCCAAAAAATGTATAGTCATACCCTTTGGGAAAAACAAGGTACCCACAAATTACCACATAGGTGGTAATCCATTAAGTATGGAAGAGGTAATCAGGGACCTAGGGACCCAAGTCGACAGTAACCTCTCCTTTGACACTCACATTGCCAAGGTGGTTAGGAAGACCTTCTATATTGCCCACCTTATCATGAAGGGATTCACATCTAGATCAAGAGAGGTTATTGTGCCCCTGTACTCTTCTCTTATCAGGCCCATAATTGAGTACAATGCCCCATTTGGGATGTATCTTACCTGACACCTGCAGCAGTTAGAAAGACCCCAAAAGTTCCTCACCAAGAGGATAAAGGGTCTCAAACATATGTCATATGCTGCCCGGCTGAAGAAACTCCACCTCTATTCAGTTGCATACTGCCTACTCAGAGGTGACCTATGCCTGACGTACAAGGCCATGTCCAATCCGGAATTAATGGACATGCTCCATCTCAGAAAATCCAAATCCATCAGAGCCACGAGAGCAAGAGATTTGAACCTCAACACAGAAATAAATAGGAGAAATCTTGACGAGTGGATGGGAGATCGTAGGTTTACCCCGGGGGTCATCTCTGTGTCACTACTAGACAGAGGCACAGTAAACTAAACCCTAAATGGGCATAGTATTCTCATCCCAAGGGGTGGCAAAAGCCACACACACTCTGGCTAGGCTTATAAATGCCCTAGGGCAGATAGCCTAGTATGAACCTATGAACCTATGAACTGCAATGCTATGTTAAATGTGCTTTTTTAATGGTATTGTCTTTGCTGCAAACTAATAATTCTGTTGATATAGATGCGGATTTTGTTCAAAAGTCACAGTTTTTTTTTTACATGCATCTTGATAACATTGCATATAATTGAGTTATTGGTTTGCTTTTCTGCTAATACTGTATCTACTAAGACAGATGCACTTTGTGAGTCCTAAGCCAGTACAAGGCCTTCATAGGAATGGCATTAGCATCAGTAGTGTGTTTATTATTTAAGCTGTGTATTGTTACCATAAGCTTTGCTTGTGTAACCAAAATTAATGCTTACTTAATTATATTGCTAGGGTGCAACCTGAATCTATATATACCTTAAAATACGACTTAATTCTGTTAAGTATTATTTCTGCTTGAATACCAGTTTCTTGTACTATGTATTTGTCTTACGTATTCTCTGTACCTTTACTGTATTACCTCTTCGCTGCTCATAACCTTACTGTTTTGTCTTCTCCAGATAATTACAGGGAATTTTCTCCTTGAAGTCCCCCCTTCCAGGACATAAACAAAAATAGATTTTGACTGCTCACTTGTTACTGGACAGGTCTCACACTAAAAGAAAAGGAACAACAAGGCTACCATTTCAAGCTTTTCACATAGGTGAATACTGTTGTATACATAACCGGAGATGAGATCATTTTTTTCTCTAATTCTATGGTGTGCACGACAGTTAGGGCTCCCAAAATTGACCCCAATCTAAACCCTGGTCAATATCTGGTTAAAGTAAATTCTTCATAGTCATGACTACATGGCTCTGCCTGTCTATATTTCAGCCTACTAATATTTTACAGTTACTTATTTATCCCAGTTAAATAATTGCTGAAAACTTATTAAAATACCTACCCAGCCCTATTATTTAGGTTTAGTGCACAGTTACTCCCAAAAGTGTATCATTGATAACCCCACTCAGTAAAGTTAAATGCTTGATTCCACATACCTTTCCTTAGTCCTCCACTGATAGTTTTCACTCTCAGCCCTGCAGGGGCAAGCAAGCCACCTCCGTTCACTCCGCTCACTCCGCTCCCCTATCATGCCCCCAATTCCCTCCTGCCTCCACTGTCTCTAACTTTAAACATCACAGGCCACTCCTTCCATCCTCCTCATAGGCTCTAAGCCCCCCTTATTTCTTCACATCCCACAAACAAAACAACTAAAACCCTCCTACATCTCACATCATGCACACTCTACTATTAATAACATCCCTAACCTTCTTTAACCTACTTACTCTCTACCACCTCACTTCTCACAACACCACACTACATCAACTAACCCCCAACAAAAGCTACAGCATACATATACCATAACTCATCCCAAAATAGTTACTCTGATATTTCACCATCACTCATCATTCAGAGACACCACCAATTTCAAGACCAAACTGCATTTTAATTTACCTAAAATCAAACAATTATACATCTCATATGTATACTCCATACTTAACTACATTTCATCCACATTCCAAACCACTATCTTCACATTATTATGCCAAAGTGTAGATATTCATCCAAACCCTGGACCCTCCCCACCCAACATATTAACAACTCTACTTCACTTTCAGTGAAAACACCAATAGACCTTTGCATCGTGACATTAAACATCTGTAGTATCTGCAACAAAGTAGCAGACTTCCATGCATGGTTAACACAATATACACCTGATATACTTGCTCTAACAAAAACCTGGCTCAAACCCCAGATATCTGACTCAGAAATACTTCCCCTGGATATCAAATATTATAAAAACATAGACTTCATAAGAAAGGGGAAGGCCTGTCATTAATATATCATAACCACTTTAAAATAGTACGTCACCCAAAAATCATTCCCACTTTCAATAATATGGAAATCCTACTAGCATCACTATTTTTCAACAACCATAAACAAATATTTATTACCTTCATCTATATTCCTCAAGGTTCCATTATCCCAACACTGGAAGACTTCCTATCATGGTCTAACCACTACATTTCAAATGAAATCATCATCCTCGGTGACACTAATATAAAGTGGCTTAAACTAACACAAAGCAACTCCACAAACTCCATCATTCTGTTCAGATTTACACAAATTATACAAACCCCAACACACACAACAAACAATCACCCTGAATCCACCCCAGACTGGATATTAGTATCCCACCCACAGTACTACTCCAATCCCAGCACCCTAGTCTAGTACCTACCTATGAAGCCTAGTCCCTACCTATGAACATATATGATTGGATGGGAAATAGGAAATTCACCCCGGGGATCACCTCTGTGGCTCTGCTCAACAGTGGCACAGGAAAATAATTTTCTTGGGTGGCAAAAGCCAGGTTACCTTTTTGGCTGGGCTTGTATAGCCCCAGGGCCGATAGCCTAGTACCTACCTATGAACCTATGAACCCTTCCCAACACCCTAAGTGACCACTTACCAGCCCGGAATCACAGACTATCAACCTCCACTCCAAGCATTAATTCATACAAATATACCAGAAATCTAGCCAACTTTAGCCAGTCTCACTTTTGCAACCTATTGCAAACACTGAACTGGAACCAATTGAAATATCTTCCCTTAGATAAAGCAGTACATTATTTCAATACTGTCTTCCTAGATACCCTTAACTCCATAGCCCCCATAAGAAAAAAGAGAGTTAAACATAACCATGCTCCTTGGCTATCTAAATCAACCAAACAACTACTGATTAATAGAGACCAAGCATGGCACAAATGGAGAAAAGATAAGATCCCACCCAATGAAACCACCTTCAAAATACTCAGAAACAAAGCAAAACAGGCCATTAATCAGGACAAAAAGATTTACTTCTCCCAACAAATAAATACCCACAGTAATAATCCCAGACTTTTCTGGAAATCTGTTAACTCATTACTAAATCCTGGCGGCACCCAAAACCCATCTCCATTTCCAGACAAAATCCCAGTTGTAATCATTGACATTTTTAATAAAAACTTTATTGATATTATCCTTACATTAGTAAATGCAGACAATACCCCAACTTCCATTAACCCAGCCATCATACCTCAAAGCAATATCAGCTCCATACCATCTTTTAACTTCTGACCTGTAGCAACTTCTCAAATACAAACATTACTTACCAAATTGAAACCAGGCTCCTTATCTGCTGATAATCTCCCCCAGAATACCTCAGAATTAGTGCTAAGGCAATATATTTCCCAGTAAGTATCCTTATAAACTGATCACTTGCAGAACACACAGTCCCCCAGCTCTGGAAACAATCAGTAATCACCCCACTTCATGAAGGTAGAAACCCTCATGACCTATCTAATTTTAGACCCATTTCCATACTGTCCCCTCTATCTAAAATAATGGAAAAATGCATCCACAAACAACTGGTTGAATATCTAACCAGCAACAACCTACTACCCCCTTCACAATATGGTTTTCGACCATCCTACAGTACCATTACTGCCCTAATCTCCTTCACAAATTACATCTATAACGCCCTAGATAGTAACCTACTTACATCAGTCCTGTTAGTGGATCTATCAAAAGCATTTGAGGCAGTCTCCCACATCAAACTTATCCAGCAACTCCCTCACTAGGATGCTGTGATGTCACCCGAACCTGGTTCACTAGTTACTTGGGAAACTGACAGCAATCCATAAAATGTCTCAATAACATCTCCAGCTTTTTCTCAAATAACATAGAAGTGCCCCAGGGGTCAGTATTTGGACCCCTACTATTCAACATTTTTATAAATGACCTAAATAAAGTTCCCACTGACTGTACTACTATACAATATGCAGAATATTCAACCATAATCTGTACCTCCAATAACTTCTCTGACCTCCAAAAGTTAACACAAAAGGCTTTTACAGCCATAGAACTCTGGCTAAACCAATCACAGCTATTACTTAACCCTAATAAATCTAAACTACTCATCTTTGCATCTAAACCTGTTCCCACAGACATTACTATATTCTCCATAAACAAAATCCCAATAGAGTTAGTAAATCAGGCCAAACTGTTAGAAATTAGTATTGACAGCAAACTTAGCTTTGACTTGCATATTAATAATGCAATAAAAAAGTCTCAGTTCAAATCAGGCAAACTTTACAGAAACAAACAATACTTACACAAATCCATCTAATAAAACTTTCAAAAAGTCTTCTCCTTCCAACCTTACTATATGGGTCTCTTATCTTCACCAATCTCCACAACTCTCTGCAACAAACTACAGTCCTGTTATTATAAGATTGCAAAATTCGCATCAGCCCAACCAAATCGCACCCACCATTGCCAGGCCACTAAAAAAGTAAACTGGCTAGAATGTGGACATTAACTACATTACACACAACTTACCTTTGCCCATAAACTCGTTTATAAACCTGAGTGTTGCCCTTCCCTGAAAAATATCATTGAACTTTACGTCCCATCCAAAAATCTACACTCTAACAACACCTACTTAAAGTATCAAAACCTAGTAAAAGAGCAGGTAGCTGCCTCTATTCCCATTCCATAACTAAGCTGTGGAATGCCTTCCCATCATCAGTTACAGAATTAGACAACATAATCTCCTTTAAAAGAAAACTAAAACAGCATCTCACTGATAACCCCAGCTGCACATGCAACACATATCCACAGCCTCCTTAATCTAGCAAAACTTTTTCACCTAGCAAATATACTTTTGTATATGTCATACTGTTACACCATATGAGTTATCCCTAATCTTTAGTATCATAGTCCACACATCAGTACAACCATCTTAACACATTTTCTCTTCTCTGTCACTTTTTTCTTTTAATGCTAACATTAAATATATGCCACCTATAATCTACTTATTCCCACTACCTAGCTATAAGATTCTAACTATATCTGTCTTTCCTTTAAGTTTAACTCTCTAATTATATATTTCCCTTTTCCTACTCCCCCCCCCCAAAAATTGAGCTGTATTGTTAAATATTTCTAACTGTATAATTTTCCTACATGTTAATGTTCCACTGCTACTCTATTGTGCCTTTTTACAACATATTTGCTGTTTAGATAGTTTTCTGTATTATTTCACTTGCTTTACAATTATAGTTTTGTTTCCTTACAAATTCATGTAATGATTTTCATGTAACTTGGAGCTTTTCTTCCCGGGTCTCCACTGAAAATGGGTCTCAAGCCCAGTGGACTTTCCCTGTCAACAAATGCCAATAAATAAATAAATACAGCTGAACCATGGTTGTTAATGAATACTACATAAATTAAATTTATTAATGGTCATACTATTTTTTGACAAAACTGTATTCCTTTTAAACATAAAAAAATCCCGAGGAGAAAATTAGCATTATTCACTATACATATGTTCTTAAAATAGTTTCAGTGGTATTACTTATTATAAAGCCTCACTTCATAATGCAGAATAAGGTACATTATTGTAGGCATTGTATAGTTTTGATTCGAAGGATAAATTTCTGTTAATTGTTGTGGTCTCTGTATAGAGCTGTTGTCTACCATGAGCCCCCTCTCCACTTATAAAATCTTAGCAGAAGTAAGTGAATGGTATATACTTCATTACAGGATGCTGTTGTTTTCAGATACCTGGAGTGCAGTTTGTCAAGTATAAGTGAAAAATAAAATTATTTTGACTTAACAAAGCTAGTGCCACTTAGCAGCCAGCTTGCTAGGCTAAGAGCTTATGTGACCAGGTATTGATTAAATCTTCATTTAGTGGAAAATACATGGACAACTGACATATGTGCCTGCACAAACCTCTGAAAAAAAACAGTTGCTAGAGTTTAAAGTTGATTATTGTATTAATCAATAGCTAAATGATGGTTTATCAGTAAAAACTACATATTCCTCTGATAAACTCATGATTTCTCAAGAGAACTAAATTACTACAACAAAAAGTCTTAGGGTACAACATTTTTTAGAATTCAAACATTTTGTGGTTGCTAGAGGAGTACATTAAGAAATTAAAAACCTTTCATTTCTTCAATATGAAATAGCTTCTTAAAGAAGAATCAGGCACGATTCCAACTCATATACTCAAAATAATAAATGTGGGAATCCATGATTCATAGATTTATGGTAAACCTGATGCCAGGTTAGTGAAAAAGATTAAGGTTATGAGCTATTAGCACACTGCTTCCTGCAGTCCACGGTTTGATTTCCCCAGCCTCCATTTGCTGACTCTGTAACTCTGAGCAAGTTACTTAAGACCACTGTCTCAAAAACAGTATCCTAGATCATGTGCATAATAACAACCTGTGAATCAAGTGGTCTTATTGGTTCATAGGGTAGATCACATGCATACTAACAACCTGTGTGATCAAGTGGTCTTATTGGTTCATAGGCTAGATCACTTGCACACTAACAACCTGTGAATCAAGTGGTCTTATTGGTTCATACGCTAGATCACATGCATACTAACAAGCTGTGAATCAAGTGGTGTTATTGGTTCATAGCCTAGATCACATGCATACTAATAACCTGTGAATCAAGTGGTCTTATTGGTTCCTAGGCTAGATCACATGCATACTAACAACCTGTGAATCAAGTGGTCTTATTGGTTCATAGGCTAGATCACGTGCATACTAACAACCTGTGAATCAAGTGGTCTTATTGGTTCATAGCTGTATACTAGGTTAATGTCCACTGTCACCTTTTTAAGCCTAGCCATGCATCTGAAATCCCTGACAAGTTCTGATACCCCTGGTACTGTAAACAGGGGCTTTGAAGATTAGACTTTTACAAGCAGGGGCATGGGAGGTGAAACATTTACAAGCAGGGGGCTGTGAGGTGAAACATTTACAGGCTGCCTGTGTCCATTAGAGACATAGGTGTCAGAAGGGTTGGGAGGGTGGCCTAATGGTTAAGGTGTTTGCCTTACAAACACAAGGTGCAGGGTTAGAGTCTCACAAGGGATAATTGGCTAGGCTTAAAATGGTTCACAAGGGCAGTTAGCTTAGTACTAACCTATGAATATACTAAGCCTATGAGCAAGGGGTTATTTTCCATCCAGTGGTTCAAGTTGCACTTGAACTTGATAAGAAAGGAACTCTGCTTCTCATGGATGGGAAGCATGTCCCAGAAGTCTCTGGGATACACACCTATCTCTCCAACAGGTCCTATTTATATCAAAGGTAAAGTTTAATTCTGGTGCTGTTTGTTTTGTGATTATGCAGGATGTCCTTTAGAGTAGGGTTTGAAGATGCCTTTGTTTGCCAGGCATAAATCTCACCCTAATAGCCTGTTTTAAAATACAGGAATAGGTCTTTGATGTGGTCTTATAGGATGTGTTATTTATACCCTGTATTCCTTTAGTGAAAAACCTCTGTGGACATTCCAATTGTTGGAAGTGCCTGGTTAGCTACATAACAAAGGGGGCATTGTATTCACTGATGGGTCTGATGAATGCTAAATAAAGTGGAGCAATGACCTTCTTGGACCAAGATGCCATATCTCTGTTTATAAATTGCTAAACAATGGATGATTTCCTCACTACCTTAGAAATGCGATGGTTAAAAGCTCTTGTACTGTGTATGTGTGTACCCAAGTCCCTGTCTATTATGTAGTCTTAGGCATGTGTTGTCAATATGGGAGTTACCAGGGGTGTCTGACTTCCAAATGCATTTCTTGGCATTTAGTTTTAGTCCATGGCTCTGACATCAGTTATTTGTCTGTGTCAGCCCTTCTTGGAAAAGATTAGTGTTGGTGGGGGATTCTATAAGTGTTCCAACTTTGCAACCATCTGCAAATTTGGTCAACCAGAGGGCCTTGACATTGGCCTTGACTTCAGAGGAGTGGATGCCACAATCCCTGAGTGTCTTTGCTGGTGACTGGCATCCTTATAGAGGTGGACTCCCAATTCTAATTTCCTGGGTCCTGTTTGTGAGCCAGTTGGCTATCCATTGGATGACATAAGGGTTTATAACTAACATCTTGAGGTTGTCAGCAATGTCTGAGTGGGATATTATGTCAAATGCCTTGGTCATTCAAAGTAGGCAGTGTGAAGCATTTTGCCCTTGCCAATTTCTTAGGTGACCTTCTCAAACAAGTCCATCAGGTTGAGTAGATATTATCTGCCCTTGACAAAACCAGACTGGGTTGGGTCAAAGTCTGGAGGTTTCCTTTGTCAATATCGATCATTTCCATGATGACTCTTTCCATGGCTTTGCAAATGAAACTGGTAAGACTTATGGGTCTGTAGATGGCCTGTCTTTGTAAACAAGGATGGTGGTTGCCATTCTCCATTTGTAAGACACAAAGCCTGTTTAGAGGGTACAGTTAAATAGTGATTCCAGAGGTCCTGACAGATCATGTTCCATGCTATTTAGAAGACAGCCTGAGATACTGTCAGGGCCTACTGATGCAGTGCTCTTGGCTTCAGATAGAGCATTAAGGAACTGCTCCCTAGTAATATTAGGGGGAGTTACAGTTGATATTTCAAAACAGGAGGCCGGGGGTGGAGGAGATAAGGGTAAAGTTTGAGCTAAATTTGTCTGCCTCAGTGTAGGAGGCTCCATTAACAATAAGCAATACACACAGAGCACAGGGAAATAAAGCATTTATAAGCTGCTTGTATCCATTAAAGACACAGGTGACGAATTAGGGGTGAATTTCTGATTCCCTATTTGCTTTTTGAGGTTGTGGACATAAGTAAATAATGCTTTATGATTGACCTTAGCTTGGAAAGTCAGATTTAACTCAACTTTGGCTTTAAAAGACTTCATTTGTCTTGGAATTGCTTGTTTAGTTTGATGAGAGAGTTTTTATCAAGCTAGGCACTACATCTCCCTTCCTTCTGTTATACACCATATTGCTGTTGTGATTCTACTAGACTGGCTTGTTTCTGAAGTTAGTTCTATACTTATTTATGGTGGGTTCAGCTGCCTCTGTGCAGCTACTAACATTCACATCTACGGCTTCTGTGAAAAGTTCTACATAGGCAACACTGTTACCAGGGTTTAGGGTGAGCATACATGTTTGCCAGTTTATCATTTCGTAGTAGGAAGTCAGCCTCAAAGCAGTTCCTGAACATTCCAGGATTAGCTGGGGTTCGAGGTTTTATTTTTACTTCAAATCAGACTATTTTCCAGTCTGACCTTATCAGAAAGGGCATTACAGTAGTCAGTGTGCAGTAATGTCCCATATAAGTGAGGGCCTGATCCAGTATGGTTATGTCCCTGGTCGGGGTAATGACAATTTGATCCAGGGAGCTTGTGTTTGCAAAGTCCATGAATCTCTGAGCCTGCTCATTTGGTATGCATCCTGATTAATAGTGGGGTAATTAAAGTTGCCTATAAACATGGTATTCGGTTGCATGGTCGGCATAATGGTTAAGGTGTTTACCTTCCAGACAGAAAGTGCAGGATTTGATTCTTACATGTTGTAATTGGCTATGCTTAAAATGACCTACAAGGCCATTTAGCCTAGTGCTAATCTATGAATGTATGAACCTATGGTAAGTCTCTCCAGTAAGCTTAAATATGTGCCATGGATATCTTGCATCATACAGGAGGACCTACATCTTGCAAGGAAATGGTGTGGTATTCTTCCTGTGGTAATTTGAACATTGAAAAGATCAAGTGCATCATTTTATTTAACCAGCCTTGAGGTATATTTATTTTTATACAAATCAAGACACTTCCAGCTTTAGTCTCTGTCTGTGGTAGATGGTCTAAATGTGTGGAAGGCATTACAGCCTTGCACAGTCAGGGTGCTCTCTGTAGCTTTACACCATGTCTCAGTGACTGCACAGATGTCAGAATTCTCTAGGGTGAAAAGAACTTGTAGGGAGTAGAGTTTCTTATTTTGACTCCTAGCACTGAGCAGTCACACCTAAAGATTTTTTTGGTTTTCATTAGTTATATCAGAAGGGTTGTCAGGTTGGCATCACCTAAAAAAGGCACTGTGGGGAAGGACAATGTTTTATATAATATTCAAAGCCTATAGGAGGGAGGGACAGACCATACCTAGCATAGCAGAATGGTCTGTTGACCATCCCCTTCCATGCTAACAGATATTTCACCCCCTTAGAATGAGAGGAGGAACTAAACCAATTGTTAAAGTCAGTCATCTTCTGTTCATATAATGGCATTATCTTTGGAGAAGGTAGAGTGCTGCGCAGTGTTAGGCTATATCAGCTTGGATTAAATATTCCAAGAGCTGCAACATGTCTCTTTTCATATAATCTAGGGAGGTACATCTCAGGTCAGTTACACCCACATGGACTATTACTGGTACTTCTTCTTTAATGACCTGTGTGTGCAATCTGGGAGATCCTGTCCAAAGATATGGACTTCACCATGACTTTCTCCTTACTCAGCCTGATGAGAGGGACATCAGATTGTCTGACAGTGGAGTCTCCAATGATCAAAATATTGGATTGTGTGGTGGCTTGCCTTATGGGCTTAGAAGTAGTCTCAATGAGATGTGGCTGTATGTACTGATGTGGATGCTGTTTTGAAAGAGTATATTTGTGTTGCTAAGCACATATGCTATATTTGCTTCATCTAGGAAGACTTTGGAGTTTAGAAAGGTAACATTTAAGTGCCTCAGCATATGTGGATCTGTGTGTCTGCTTTGTGATGTGTGTCATGGGTGCAGCATATCTACTACCGACAAGCTGACTAACATTAGGAATGTTTTTATGTGAGAGCCTCCAGTGACATTGAGTACATACATCTCTCACATACTTTATCACTGTGATTGAGAATTATCTGCACTGCCTTCAGGTGTGCATACGCACTAAAATGGCAATGGAGTTCATATCATTGGCAACAGAGCCTTTTATATTGATTATATGGTTGCTGTGAGAATATAGAATAAAGTAAAGGGTATGTGATTTGTAACTCAAGGGCAATGCTTGTCACTGTGAAAACTAGTTGCCATGTGCACAACTAGTTACTGGTGAAATTTAAAGGGTATATTTATAGGGAACATGTTAACTCAAGGTGCCTGTTTCTATACTGGGCATTGCCAAAACTATTGTAGTAGAACCTGTTTATTTACAGATGAAGTATTCGATACTCTGTAGTTAGGTTAGTCAGTAGCTAACTTAGCAGTATTTACTGAAAATAAATAATCATCTTTGTTAAGAATGATAAATAGTGGGAATCATCTAATTGCCTACTACTCATCTACTACTCGTGTTGGTCTCACCACATCTCCACATTAATGGGATTTAATGTCTCTTGGCTTCTTCTCTCACCAGAAGAGAAACAGTAGCACCAATCCCAAGATGAGGAGCAGGCCACAACCTCTTTAGTGATCAGCAATCTCATGCCAGATGATGCAGTGGTCTATATACTTGTAGCATTTTCCTAGTAGATGCCTTCAACCAGACCAATTAGGAGTGTCCCACACCTACACTCACTGCCCAATTAAAGAACCAATGACCCTCTACTTCTTCTCTCATCACAAGCAAAATGTCGGACAAATTGCAATCTGGTTCCTATGGAGCAGTTATTAAGCTTTCTAGTGATCTGTAGTCTCCAGGAAAAAAATATCCATTTGCTCCTTCTCTCACTCAGAGCAAACTGAGAAACAGAATATGGGCTCTGCAGTGACTGCTAGCCTTTGGACCCGATGATGCAGATTTTAAAGGAAAGATGGGAAAATGGATTAATAATAGCACACCAATAATGTGCCACAAAAGGAAATGCAAAAACATTGCCAACACAGCTTGAACATGTCATAGACCCAAGTTGAAATGTATATGTATGTCTGAATTTGTCACAGTGCCCTTTCAAAATTTAAAGATACTGGTTCTATTTTAAGGATGGCGAGAGTATGCTATAAAGGTGTGGGTAACACTGGCTAATAATAAACCTATTGTGTTTTTTACTGTTGAATATTGAGTTCTTAAGGCTAACCACATTTATTTTACTTTATATTCATTTTTAGGAAAACCCTGAGTAGATGGTGTGACACCGAGAAGAGGGACAATTTTCATTCTGAGTAAGAAATGTTACCAAGCTGTTCGGTACTCCTACTGAAAAGTCACTTCACCCTTTCCAGTGGAATCACTGCAGAAATTAAGCACTGTAACCTACAAAAAACAGAGAAGTTGGGTAAAAAAAACACCCCCACTGCCAGCTTATAAATCCCCATAATTTCACATGGGTTACACTGAAAACCTTCCTTATTATTATGGCAACCTGCTATTCTAAAGAGAAATCAAGTTCAAACCGTATGTTCTAGTCTAACCTGACAAGAGAAGGGATGATGGTAGTGATGGATTTATGTTAGAACACTGACTAGCCAAAATGTCGATGTTCATAATATCAATCCCACATTATTGAAGTGGCACACCACTGAAGTGCCACAAAGTCAAATCTCTTAACACAGACAACAGATTTTTGCATGGGTCAAGTGCTCCTGTGCCTCCCACACCTGCTGGTACTTATATATACTGACTCCAAGATTGTACTGTAGCTGAGACTGGCCAAACCCCAATCCCAGCTGTAAAGCTATCTTGCACAACCACCTACTTGCACTGTGTTATGTTCTGACGTCAACTTTGTGGCAATTCAATGTTGTGTTGCTTCAGTAATATGGAATGCCGACATTTTAGCTGGTCAACATTCTAACTTAAATCCTGCAGGGATTGTGCATAATGAGGACATGTTTACGGTTTTCTCACGTTACCTGAAACAGATGGCATTAATGAACCCGAACAGGTGACAGGTATAGTTATCATTAGAAAGGTAGTTATCCCAATCAGTTGAAGGTTAACTGAAGTCAATCAGATGCATTGCATTATTTCTCATTGTTAATTTCTTGTGGTTAGCAGTGCATTTTTGTGCTCATAGAATTGTATAGCAACTGGCTTAAACAGTATATTGTACTCAGTGAATGTGGGAAGTGAGCTGTCTATCAAAACAATAGCAACAGCAACAAGGACACAAGTACAACAAAAGCGAAAACAATACCAAATAAAACATATATCTTACACAGACAATCTAATTACAGCTTAGAATCAACAGTATTTTCCTGTAATGATAGCAGCAAAAGAGCAAAATAATAATCAAAGGACTTAAACAATGCTTTGTGCTCAGTGGCTGCAGGAAGTGAGCTGCTTATTACAGCAAGAACAACAATAACAACAGGAAATTAAACATTTCTTACACAGACTAACAGCTAACATCAGATAGAAGCAAAAGTACATGTCTGCAAGGGGACCCAACTAAAACAGAGGACTAATATAGTAACAAGCCATGTCTGGGTGCTGTACATGCTGATATTTATTCATATCTGGCACGCTGTGCTATAAGGAGAAGGTTTAATTCATAATAAATCTTGTTAAAATTCACACCCAAAGAAGGTCTGTTCTTTCCTTCAGTTTTGTTCAAAATAGACATCAGACTACTAAATAATTTGTATATTTAAGGATTGTGTTTTTCATAAAAGAAATCCCATCTCGCTTCATATAGGTACATGCATTCAGATGTAATAATAAGTTCAATAAAATTACATTATTTCTTGCCACTTTAGTGCAAATCGTCAGTGATCTTCTTCAAAACATACAGAATATTAACAAGGCAAACAAAAATATGTACAGTGAACACAATAGTAATAATCCTATGACATATATTGCATTTAAGTACAAATTACACAGCTCTTTGATTGAGCTATACAGCCCTTTTTGCTCATTTAAATCATTCCTCTTCTGCCACAATTCAGGTAAAACAAAGCAAATCAAATGCAGTTATGTAAAGTAGATGAACATAATTCATATAAACCAATAAAGCATTGCCATTCACGCACTCTCTTTCATATATAAATTAAGTGCTCTGGCATCTCCAGCAGAGCCAGTTATGGTTAATCAGAAGTGTCTGGACATAGTGAGGCTACACGAAGATGTCGCAGGGAAGAACCACACCACCATATACTACATTTCACAAAGTTAAGCACAATACATGCACAGAAAATTTATGGTGCACAAGCATTTTGGTCTATTCAGACTTAAAATTTCATAATGACAAATAATGTTTCATACCGTTTTGTTTAATGTGATTGGCAGACTCTTTACCAGCTACTAAAATCCAAAGTACGTTGTTTAAGGGAATTGTTCAGGAAGAAGATAAAGAAATCTTGGGACCCTATAAAGAGAAGATAATCAGAAATGAATCAAAATGACGTATGTACTATGCATCATGCTATAATTCTGAAATTTACTGTTTTCATTCTAAAAATAGTCTAAACTGCAAATCATCAAAATTAAATTTGGAGCATTTTCTATCCTTCATCAAGTCAGAATTGGCTATAATAACTCCAAAACATCAACAACTGTCAAAGACACTAGTTGCATCAGAGAAAAGTAATTCTTTCAAGACAGGATATTTACTGCATATACCTAAAAGACAAGTCTTACTAGTGGATCCATTTCTATGAATTTGGAAGCTTCTAACTCATATTGTTTTCAGTGAACTGAAACTATTATGTAAGCCAGAAATGTTTCCAGTTTTACATTATGAAACCCAGTTTGTATCACAATTTGAACATTATTGAATTTATCAGTGACTGACATAGTTTGTGAAGTAACTCACCAAAGGAGAAAAAATCAAAGGGAACTCATGCCCATCACTATTATGAAATTAATTAAATTAAAAGGGATATACATGTATTTGTAAATGTATGGATTTTATAAATCATTTTTATTATAACGTATTTCCCTGCAAGTTCAAGAGCAGGTCTCATGTATACACAGATGTTGAAACATATCAGGATGTTTGGCCCCCTTGATGTTACGGTTGCAACTTCTGTCTGTGCTTATTTATTACTTTGAATTAACTTCACTGAAAAGCTATTTCATTATAACTTCAAAGGTTTTTGAGAAAGACATCTTAAATATGTTGACTTTTTTCCTCACTAGGTAACTGCCTGTGTCATTGACCTAGAGAGAAAAAAACATTGACCATACCCCAGGTGACCTGAGTTCAACTAGCCAGTTTGGTGTTTGATAGTGTAGGCAAGGTGGGATGGTAATTCTGGCCTCAGTCAAGCCACTTCACTGATGACAGGGCCTCTCTTGAACAGTGAAGGCCCACAACAATGTAGAAAACCAATGCCATGAAGACATGGGTGTGGACCCAACCCAGACATGTTATCCCCTGTCAGTGCACATAGGTGGAACATGCATGGGTGATCTATGGAATATAGGTGGAGCTTCTAGTGCTACCACTGCTTACATCATCACCAACAGTGGGATTAAAACATAAGAAAGGAAAATGAGCTCATTGCACAGAAGCCAGTGAGAGGACATAGCACAATCTTGTCTGTCTGAATGTTGGTTCCCCCTGAAACAATGTAGGGGAGGTTTCATAAATGGTAGGCATGGGGGCAAATTGACCTCCCAAAAAACCTGTATAGCTACTTGTTGGTTTATGTTTAAATTTTATCCTTTAAACATTATTCTAAACTTACTAAATATATCTTAAAGCATTTACATTTTACCCAGAGTCCACAAACAGTGAACCAAGCAGCACACAGTGTGTAAATGTTTGCTTCAGCTTTTCCGCTGCTCAGTCATTTCCTTAGTATGAGTCTCATTCCTGATACATGTTCCAGATTGGTCTACTACAAGTAATCATGTGTTAGTAGCTCTCAATATGCCTCTTTGCTTACACTTGAAAAAGCAAATGTTCTAGTTCCCACTAGCCAGAATCTCCCACTTCTAGGTAGTCATATCAACACCTGATCCTAAAAACTACATAGGCTTATCTGAATTTAAGCCATAAACATAAAACTACCATCCAGTTTCCAAGCCAACTTCTTGTCCCTTTCATTGAGTCTACTCCTCCTCCCTAACTCTAAAGTTTCCAATAGCTCCCTAAACCAAAAACTCCAACCGCCTACCTAAGCCTAAGTTCCCCTTTCACTAAAACTCCCTTCCCTCTCCCTAACCCTAAACCTCCCTTCCTGTTCCCTAATTAAACCCCATATAAATCCAAAACTTCAGGCAAGCCAAAGTGTCCAGGATAAAATAACATCCACTGGTATCCAAAGTACATATCATGGATACACCGTATGCACTACAAGGAATTTATTAAAAACAAGCAATAGAATAAAGCCGTAAGATCATAGGTTCATAGGTCAGTACTAGGCTATTAGCCTAAGGGCCTAAGTAAGCCTATCCAACAAGGTTCCCTGGCTTATGCCACCCAATAAAGTTATTTTCCTGATGTTTTATTTTCCTGTGTCCCTGACTAACAGAGCCATGGAAGTGATCCCCGGGGTGTATTTCCTATTTCCCATCCACTCATCAAGATTTTTCTTGAAGAGTACTAATGAGGAACTTTGCTTGACATAGATGGGTAGCTTGCTCCAGAGTATGGGAAGTCTCTGAGACAGGAATCTATCCCTCCAGCATGTCCTGTTTATTGTGGTGACAATGTTTGGGATTTCTTTAGGTGTAGCATGTCCAGCAGCTCTGGGTTTGACATAGCTTTATATGTTAGGCAGAAATCACCTCGGAGTAGGTGATATACTATGGAGTAAAGCTGGAGTTTTTTGAGAACGTCAGTGTAGGGCACCTGTTTGAGGCCAGTAATCCTCTTTGTGAGGTACTTCTGTGGCCTTTCCAGCTGTTGCAGATGTCTTGTGAGGTACATTCCAAAAGGGGAGTTGTACTCTATAATGGGTCCAATGAGAGTCTAGTAGAGGAGAACAATGACCTCTTTTTTCCTGGATGAGAACCCTTTTGTGATGAGGTGTGCCACATAGAAGGATTTCCTGATTACTGTGGCGATGTGATTATCAAAGGAGAGACTACGGTCCACTTGGGTCCCAAGCTCTCTTATCACACATTCGGCGTTAAGTAGACTTTCGTCTATGTGGTAGTTCATGGGTACAGAGTTTTTACCAAAGTGGATGACAATGCACTTTTTGGCATTGAGCTTGAGGCCATGGCTCTGACACCAAGCATCTGTCTCAGTGAGGCCCTTCTGTAGGATGTCCACATAATTTGGGGACTCAACTATAGATCCTAGTTTGCAGTCATCTGCAAACTTCGTTAGCCAAAGGCCTTCTGTGATAGCCAGTACTTCAGAGAAGTAGATACCAAACAGGAGAGATCCCAGGATTGAACCCTGTGGTCCTCCAGTTGTCATTGGTTTGAAGTCAGACTTGGAGTCTGCAACTTTTACAGTGTGGGTTCTGTCAGTGAGCCAGTTGGCAACCCATCTTGTGACGTAGGGATTTATACCTAGTTTAGTGAGTTTAGCTATAATTCCAGAATGGGGGATGGTGTTGAAAGCCTTAGTGAGGTCAAGATAGGCTGTATGAACCACCTTAGCCTCGTCTACGGCTTTGGTGACTGCCTCAAAGAAGTCAATCAGGTTCAGCAGGCATGATCTGCCTTTCACAAACCCGAACTTGGTGGGGTCCTGAGTTTGGAGGTTACCAATGTCTTTGTTTATGAGTTCCATGATGATACGTTTCATGGCCTTACAGACCAGGCTTGTCAGGCTAATAGGGTAATAGTTCCAGGGAACAGTGGTGGCTCCCCCTTTGTGGAGTGGGATAACTTGCTGTGCACCATTCAGTGGGCACAAATCCTGATGTGAGGGTATGATTGAACATGGTGCTTAGGTGGGGAGCCAGTTCGTTCTGAAGTTCGTGTAAAACGCAGCCTGGGATGTTGTCCAGAAGCATTAAAAAAGAACTTGTCTTGTAAGCTTTCCATTTTGATCTTACGGCTTTATTCTACTGCTTGTTTTTAACAAATTCCATGTGGCGCATAAGGTGTCTGTGATATATATTTTGGATACCCTAAACAAACCCCCTCATACTCCCTTCCCATAGTTGCTTACTTGAACTCATATTCGAGTTCGAGAGTGAGAAGTGCTCCCTCCCCATGGCTATTTACCCAAACTCATATTCAAGTCTGACCATGAGCAACAGCCTAGTTGAGCTACAAGGTACTTGAGACACCAGTTTCAAGGCAATGGCATTTGAGGTTTTGTGAATCAAACCCTGGTAGTGAACCCATTACAGATTTATTTTCTAACTTCTTTACTTAGTACTTATAAATGGTATCATTAGATTTATCCTTGTGCTAAATCCTCATGCAGTGTTAACATTGTGGGTTTTCTTAGTGAGTTACATTTTAATTGTTGATATTCTATTATGTATTTTAAGATGCAGTTTACTGCTTACATACATAGGACTTATTTGTTATTAATCTGCACTTTACTTATTGTACATTCTTTATTTGCTCCTTGTGATCATTTTGTTCATAATATGTCTCAGTTTGTTCAGGAAATGGTCAGTAAAAGAAGTTCTGACAAAGATTTTCAGTGAAAATCCAGTAAGGGGCTTGCATCTATATATGATTACAAGTGAACATCCTTTTGTTGTGATCGTGGTATAATGTCTCATTTTGACTAGAAACTGGTCAGTAAAAAAAAAAAAAAAGTCAGTAATAAGCTAGCAAAATGCTTGCATTCATATACATTCACATCCTGTCCTGGGCTCGGTGTGTATGTGGAAGTACATAATGTGCTGGATTCCAAAGTTGTGGACAGCAAAGCATTCTGAAAGAAGATGTCAGTACATCAGCAGCAGGCCAGACTTCATAATGTATGCTGAAACAAGGCAAAGTAATTATCTATTCAATGTAGAATAATTGTGGACTCACAGCACCCCTGCCAGATTCCAAAAACACAATGGGTGTGCCAAACGCAATTTAAATGTGACAGTACTTCATTGATAACTTTCTGAAAACACTCAGTGGAGGCCACCCGTGCTTCATTTTATCACTACTATATCATGCAATTTCCTAGGGAATCCTGTGGATTCTGCAAACATAACTTAAAAAAAATGCAACTGGTGTTTAATGCACTACAGCAGACTGAAGTACTGTAAGGCATAAGGCATAATAAAGGATGATCTGCTAAGGCATCCCAAAAGGTAGCCAGGTAGGTACATAGCCAGGCTACAGATAAACCAGTTCTCTGGAAAGGAAATAATAGATAGAGAGCTGGTGCAGGCTGTGTGCAAGATGTGTGTATCCCATATGTATGCTCATAGTCTGTGGGGTAATCCAGTAATGATAGAAACAAAAGTGTGCCTGAGTCTAGGTATACTGGCTTCTGGGGCATATGGGAGATGCTTTAGAGTGTCCCAAACAGCTGTTAGTCACATTCTTGTGCAGTTCCAGGGAGCAATGTGCACCAGAGTAGATGAATATATCCACTTCCCAACAAAAGTCATGGAGTGCAGAACTGTCATGCAACAAGTTCTGTGCCACAGTCAATATCACCCATGTCCTTGGTGCAATAGACAACACCCACATCTCAATCAAAACCCCAGCTGTAACTGATGCTAAACAGTACATCAGTAGAAAGGGATGATCCTTGCTTCATTGTCAGGTGGTGTACTCTGCAGACAGCCCCATTACTAAATCTGCTTTCCAACATGTTAAAATACCTGAGGGAATAAGTACATGAC
Source organism: Protopterus annectens (assembly GCF_019279795.1). NCBI lineage: Eukaryota > Metazoa > Chordata > Ceratodontiformes > Protopteridae > Protopterus > Protopterus annectens. The sequence continues at coordinate 1,681,783,049 of NC_056731.1, read as the reverse complement.
CGCCACTATATGCGAAGCAGTAGTCAAACATTGTCACAAGAAGTAAAAAGAACAATTATTTTTTCTCATCCCCTCTGAAGCCAGAAGACTGCACTTATCCACTGTTGCCTTGGCTAATGACTTCATACAGAGCCCCATCAACTCCTGCTGAGGATGCATATAACAAAGCACACACTATGGCAGGAAACACCATCAAGGGTGTGTTTGGCATGCTGAATGCAAGTTTCAGATCAATGGACACATCTGGGGGTGCACTACGATACACCAGAAAAGGTATCTTAAACAGTCATTGTGTGTGCCATGCTTCACAACATTATAAAATTAAAGCATGGTGCCCTCTCAGCCAGAAATATGGGTGACCTATGCCAAGAACCCAGGGGGAGGGATTTGGCATAATTATTAAGGCATTTACCTTACAAAAAAACAAGGTACAGGGTTTGATTCTCACCATTGAGGGAAACTGGCTAGGGTTAAAATGACCCACAATGGCAGCTAGCCTAGTACTTACCTATGAATTTATGAACCACAGGTTTCTAATGTTGAGCTATCAGAACTGTCACAGGATGATCAGGGGGACATGGGGTGAGAAGAAATAGGTGTGGGTAATGGAGGATGCAGCCATATGTCCTAGCTCAGTCAACAAAGCAGTGTCTAACACACACCTTTGAGTTTAGGCAAGCCATATGCAAAGATATACACAGACTAAATGGTGATGTTCCCGTGTTGCCCCACAACAGCACAGAGCACGAGTAATGGAAATAAGCTATTAGTTGTCCATATTCAGCATCATACACAACTTAAATATATAATATATCTGTAAGAAGAAATATAGAACACTCAGTAAGGAACACATCTGGATGTATGCAGAGGAAACATCACCAAAGGAAGTCTCTCTGCAAGGTACATAACCAAAGAGGAACAAACAGGCAAATGAGTGGTACACAGGAGGTGTGCATAACAGAATGTGTTGCTGTACAAGTATGATATCATCAAATTGATAATTAGCATGGAAAGGTAACCGTAACATAGCCAGCATCACAAAAAATCCAGGCCCTTGCAGTGTATGGGAATGCATCACCATAAATATAGCCAAAAGCACGGACTGTCACTAACATAGATGCATTACACATAGTAGCATTCTGCTATGTGTAACAGTGTTGTACAATACAGTAAACAGCATACAGCAGCATGAGTAATTACAAAAGTCCCAAGGACAGGCCAAAAAGAAAAAAACATCTCACAACCCATGCTGATGTGGAATGTCATAAATAAGGTAATGCTGTGATGCACAGGTTACTGCTGCAACAAGACTCAGAGGTAAGAATGCACTCAATCATGCAAAGCATTGATGATAGTGACTACACTGTACTCATGGAATGTGAGCACTGTTGAGGATACAGGAACATAGGTAAATATATGTGTGTGTGCAATCAGTGAGTTATGGAAAAGCACACATGGGAATTAACTGTCAGCATGGTGATACAAAATAGTAATCCACAGGACTGCAGTGAGTGCTGAGTGTGAGACAAGTGCAGTACCAAATTAAAATGCCATAAGTAACACAGGTATCCATACAGAGGCATACCTGTGCATGTGGGAATGGCAAGGAAGAAGGAAATGTGTAATGCCAGATGACAAAAATAACATGCTGTTACCACGTAAATATGTGCTATATGTCAACTATAAGGAGATACAAATATAATATAGAAGCATGGAGATAGCCACATAGTGCATTACTGTCACCAATATCTCTGCTAGCATATGATAATTATAAATAAATATTACATATTGCAACTTGAAGCTAGTCAAATACGTTAGAGAAAAAGTAATTTGAAAAAAAAAAAACACCCATGGATTGATAAGTCAGTGGCCAGCACAGTGGTCATCATTGCTACAGGGCCAGCACATGGGATCAACTGTCAATGTTACTCTAATGCAATCTATGGTGCTCACACTGACACACTGCAGTCTTGACTGCCACTGCCATGTCCGGAAACCTTTGTTCCATGGAGCTGTACTGAGGAGCTGGATGTGATGACACTAGATGTGAGAGGGCCATGTGTTGGTCTAATGAGAAGGGGTTTACCTCTCTCTGCTGGAGGCAATATTCTCAGTATATTTAGGGCACATACCCAGTTAATACTATGGCACAGCTCCAACACTGCTGTAACAAGGCTTACAGCAAAGCATGCAACAGATACCACACTGTGAAGCTGCACAGACAATGCTGCCACAACCTCTCCATGTCTGTGCTCCTGACCTTCATGTAACACATGCAGCTGGTGTACTACAATTGGTAGCATGAGCAAGTACATACAGGCCAGAAACATGACATTACTCTCAATGTTCATTTGCCTGTAATAGTAGGCAGACACCCTCTGACATGCATCCATACACATCAGCTACACTCCCTTGAGTATACTGATGGGCAATATTGGTCCATTGTGGGGAAGATTCACCATCATTACCAGAGTCTACATGGGACAGTCAGTCACAGTCATTATCACATCATCACTTGATGTCCCCACATTATCAAAATGGCCAGCCACATTATTGTCCCTATCAGAGACTAAACCATGAACCACATGTCTATCCCCATTTGGGCCAGACAATGAACCCAATGCAGTGGCCCATATGTCACTGGCTGTACTATCAGAGAGAGGCATATCACACCCCAACTCAGGATCATTGGATGGGCTACTGGAAAGACAGGTTGTGGAAGTGCTACAAAAAGAGACAGATGACAAATTTCATATATATTCACAGAAGTCAAATAATGCAGCATAGTACTGATGTTCAGAGAATTATACAACTACAATGTTAATGATTATGTGGACTTACCTGGTCTTCATGGCTGTGAGTGGTTCAGAGATCCAATATAATAAATATACACCATGTCAGTTACATATGAATCACATGACAAATAATGTCAATACAACTATTAAAACCTACCTGGCATGTCCTACTCTGACTCCACTGCCAGTGGTGAGGGTTAAACTGACACATTCTTATAAAAAGACAAATGTGCACAACTCAGTGTTAAGCACATACAAGGCATCATGTGGCATTCAAACTTGCAGTATAATACACAGCAAGTAAGCTATACATATTTTGGATGGGTGATGGTAATATTCTGATTGCAGGTTCATACATTAGCACTAGGCTAACTGTTCTTGTGGGCCATTTTAAGCCTAGTCAATTACCTCATGTGAGAATCAAACTCTGCACCTTGTGTACACAAGGTAAACACTTTAACCGTTATGCCAACCTCTCATCCCTGTCTTGTGCAGGTGAACAAGACCACATTAGTCATGAAGGGTACATATGCAATATCAATAGTGAAATGTAGCAACCATGTACACTGTCTTATCAGGTGCATCCTCCATGTTTGGGGAGCATATCATCTGATGTAAAGCAGATCCTGCATTATAAAATGGCAAGCAAACAACCATGTGAGTATGATCCTCAGTCTTAACAGGAGGCAGAAGCACATAACAACTATGGATCATGCTAACAGGATATGGAGACATGTGACAAATGGTGCATACAACATGTAGATGCACCTTTGTAGGGAATAACCCAATCTTAATATAGTAGATCAGAAGGGTGATAGAAAGTGCTGTCCAACAGCAGCAGCATGAACAACTTTACCAGATCTGTCTGTTCTGATAGCTTCATGGCCCATGTCTTGTTATGATGTATCCTTAGGTTAAAATGGCACACAAACATGTGTGAGTGTGTGTATACTCCACAGACATAACATGAAGCAGAGGCACACAATAACTATGGATCACACTAACAGGATATGGAGACACTTTGGTGGCATGTTGCTGCTGTTCAGATGTTAATGGGCCTATGCAATTGAAAAACATAACATCATGCATGTTACATGTTTCTGACAGTTTTATGTATGTATTTTGTTGGTAAGATAGCACGCTATAATGCTTAGGTTGTGCACCCATATTAGGTGTAGTTCTGTTGCTGCTGTAGCACAGATATAACAGTATTGTAAGAATTATGAAGTGCTGCTCTGCAATGGGAATTGGTGCATGGTGCAGTGTTTGTAAACAGTGGACACACCTCTACATCCTGGAACACCTTCCTCAATACATCCCCCTGGTATTTAATGATGCTGGCAAGTAGTATTATGGAAAGCCAGGAACATTGTCATCTCATCTAGGGAATCAATGGTGACTCACCTTCAGTGGCATTCCTTGCTGTCTCATAGCTGTGGAAGCTGTCAGCAGCATGGAGGATCATGTCAGAGTAACATCATCAGCAGAGCTCCCTAGATCTATTGTGATCACCCATGGCATTTATTGTGTGTGTCAGACCTGTCCACACTTGAATCCTCCACACAGTATTGCCCATACATCCTGGCAAGTTGCAACCATGCTGGTGCAGTGCTTCTGCTATTATCTAATTTTTGCTAAGTGAGAAATTGTCTCTCCTACTGTGGTTTGACATCTGGAAGACAGGGGGATATGCACATATTAGAGCTTCTATAGGGCCTGACGTACTGACATGACAATGTTAAAAGCACATGTTAAATGAATGTCTTGCCTGTCATTTACAGTACATAGCTATTTAAAACAATCCATGTTATATATACCACTGTAATGTACAGATAATCAGAATGGACATTAAAATATGGCTGAAAAGCTGAGCTATATGCCCCAAGATCATCAACATAGATGTGCACTGATGTCAATTGATTCAACAAGTTTGCAGAAGTCATATATGCAGAAGGTGGATGTGAATACATGTCAGTGGATATTATAAGTAAGGGTGAAACACAAAATGAATGTGCCATGACTCTAGTAGAATAATAGTGCTATTGCCACAGTTAGATGTACACCTGAACACACCTAACACTTCTACTGCAAGATTGTAAGATGCATCTCAGATATTATCACAATCAGTGACAGACAGCTTCAGCATTAGAAAAGTGATTGTCTCAAGAGGGTACATAACACAATTACTGAAACTGATACAGAAGCAGGTCAGTAGAACAACAGCATTTGAAAAGTACCTGCAATGCAGTCATGACTACAAATTGCTACAAGAAACAACATAAATGCTAAACCATCCTAATCGTGTCTATATCCAATTGAATGTAATTAATCACAACTACTATGATGATATGATTCAGCATCAGAGAGTAAATCAGTCACTGAACATACAACTTGTGGACAACCCCATCATTGGTCTTCACAAATGCACTGCAGACATCACAGGTTATTTTTCATTATCTATGGATATATGTTGATTCTGTCCATATCTGTACTTCAGTGAGCAGTGGTGTAGCTAGAGTTTCTGCTGCCTGGGGCAGATTTTGAATTTGCTGCCCCTCCCCCTCACAAAATAAAACATAATACATATACAAAATTAAACATAATACACATCATAGTCCAAAAGTAAATAAAGGAATCATCGATATATGGCAGAGAAATGCAAACATGTTAATAAAAATTGTATACAAACTTATATGCAAAAAATGGTTAAGCACTTTCACAATTCAGATGTTGCTTCTTCATACCATATAAAACAAGACAGCATTCACAAATTTAAACTACAAATAAAAAGTCATATCACTCAAAAAAACTCCAATCACTGTTTAGTATTCAACTAACAACCAATCATAATAGCAATGTATCATTTCATACAAAACACGATACAAGCATAATCATTTAAACAGACCATGCATGAATGTTCCCTCATACATTCCATTTATATCATATTAGGATTAGGGATGACAGTAATGCATTACAAAGCATGTGATAGATTTTGGTGGCTGACATACATTTAAATCCCTAGTAGTTGAAAAATTAGAAAAAAATCCATATCTGGTTGATTTTTGTAATGACACAGAAAAGTCAGAACTAAGATGGATAATTGCAGGCAGATAGAGGGAATGGTTTGAATGGGAAAGTACCCATGAAACACATTCTTAAGATGCGTGGTCTCTTTAAATTGTTGTTTCAGTTGGAACACCATTCATCCTCAGAGGGTGTCTTGTGTCTTTTGTGATAATACAGATCATTTATAGTAAAAAAAAAGTGAAAATGACATCTTAATAAACAAATAAGAATTAGTTTTTTAACTATATTTTTAAATAATTATTAATTACAACAATCTACAAAGCTATTTTTCTTGCTTTTCTCTTAGCAAAATTGTCAATGACATCATCAAAGTCTATTTTGTCTGGCAAGTGGTGTTGTATAGAGAGTATGTCAATGTTTCTTAAATGCAAGATGATCATAGTAGATCTCAAGTAATTTTTTTATCAGTTTCAGTTTAGAGAAACTTCTCTCACAGCTAGCAACACTAACAGCAACTGTGAGGAAAATTCACAGCATTATTACAATATTTGGAAATGAATTCCAAACACTGTATTTCTGAATAAACTGTAAAATGTCAAGGGGGGCCTTCCCTCCACATCTCTGTTTCCTCTTGCTAAGCAGCAACCGCAATGAAATTTTGAAGTCTTTTTCTCTCAGTGAGGAGCTCTTCCTTATCAATGTCACTGTGATCCTCATGATGCAGTTGACACTCGTCATCATTCAAAAAATTCAGTGGAGTAAGGAAAGCATATTTCCCAGCAAGAATGTGAAGCTGTAGAAATCTTATAGCTATTTCTTGAATCAATCCATCCAGCAAAGAAAACATTTCTGTTCGCAATTCAGTTTCATATGGTAATTCAGCATCATCACTTGATCCTTCACCAAACATTTTTTCTTCTTTCTACATCGATGCTGATGCTCCTCCATGACTATTCCTAGATCATTACAAACTTTTGTCATATGTTATTGCACTGTTCACTAGCTTATCCCTCTTTTCAATTAAATGTTTTAAAGCTTCAAGTTTTATACCACAATGCTGTATATTGTATTCTTTAGTCTGTAGGTACATCTGTGTGTCATTAATTTTTAAAAGAACAGATTCCCACAGGCCAAGGAAGCACAGAAAGGAAAACAACTGCAAATCAGCAAGTAGAACGCCAGCATCTGACCTGGCAACTGTATTTTCTTCTTCACTAGTTAAATCTTCTAAAGCCTGAGAATTTTATGACAGTTACAGCTTCTCCCCTTGCACTCCACCATGTTTCTATTATGCACTTGGGACTTTGACAAGTGACCAAAGTCAGAATATCACAATGATGAGTAGAGGATGAAAAAAATGTGAACAAATGCTCCAAAGTTCCAAAAAAGGTGACAGAATTTATAGCAACAGAAGCTGCATGTACACTGGTCAAACTGAGCATGATTAGTGCAAGCAACAAACTCTGCTTTAATATTAACTTCGTTTATGCGTCTCTAAACATAGGCTCATCTGATCCTTATGTGAAATGTCAGGAGTGCTATCGATTATTATAGAATAGTACTTGGCTTGTTTAACTTGTTCTATGATTTTGCTTCTTACTTTATTTCACAAAATTTCTATAAATTTATTTTGGATCGTAGGTGACATATAAGATTTAGCAAATTTATTTCCCAGCTTGAGCCTGAGAATATGCTCTTGAAGCAGTGAGTCATATTTCGGTAACAAATGTACTAATTCTAAAAAATTTCCTCTATTTCCAGTCAATTCAGCATCAACATCAGTTTCATTGGGAATTCTTTCTTGGTGACCCCGTAATGCCAAATTCTCTTTCACTAGGAATCTAATTATGTCCAACAATCTTGAAAGGATTTGACTCCACTTCTTCACTTCATTTTCAATGACTTCCTGATTTTTTTTTTTATGAATAGTGGCTCCACATTTAATCCTAATTTCCAACTCCTTCCACTGTGTGAAGTTCTGAATGTGGGCCACACTGGATTCATGCTGGAATATTTTAGTATTCAGTTTCCACCACATATTGAATCCATCCACAGAATCAAAATTGGAATAACTTCTGTCTGAAAACAGTCTGCAACAAAAGCAGTAAACAGCTTTCTTGGAAGGAGAGTAAATCAACCACAGTCTCAACATTTTTTGACCATTTGGTAGGGTTTAAAAAAACAGCTGCATGTAAGTTTACTGATTCATTCTTTGATTGACGCACCTTGATGAATCACTTCACCGAAATGTGAATATAGGTGTTGAACCACAGACGCACCTTGAAGTACCAGTAATATCTATGTGCCATCATCAATCTTGCCTGGACAAAGACCAACATCTTTTAAGTTAACAGATGGATTTTTTTGTTCATCATACACTTCATCTCTTGAAGTTGATGGACTACTTAAACTTAAAGTCTGTTTTAATTCAGAAACTTCTTCAGGTGCTTCAGGTGCTGCAGTAATAGTAGTTTCTTCACGACTGAGGTATTTCAATAGTGCACCTTCATTCTTTTTTAATAGTGCTTTCCTTGCCTTTCTTATTTTTCTAAAAGCATCACTGCTTTATTTTCTTCTCTTCATCCTGGGAATGAGATTAGATTGACACCTGAGAGAAAAAATATTACTACATAATAGTAAATAATAATGACAGTCATGAAGAATAACAACAATAACAATAACTGGGAAGAATAAATTGCCATAAAGATTTTCAGGTATACAACAAGTCCAGATCTTTTAACAACTTAACACAATTATTTCACAATACAGTTAAATCTTTTTTAGTGAAATAATAATATTAATGTTGCATATATTGTACTAACTGTTGTTGAAATGGCTTTTATGTGCTACATACTACCCAATTAACAAAAATGGTATTAGAAACCCAAAACATTTGGAGACGTTTAAAAAGGGACAACTCACACAGTATCAGTATACACGACATTCCAAGCTGCTGTGCATAAATAAAAACAAGCTCTTTAAGGTATCACATGCCCCTATAAATCCATTTCCCCACCTGCTCTAGGATACTACTGTAAACAGCCTACCTGTTCTTGCAGATAACAAATACAGAAAATCAATGCAAACTGTTTTAATAGTATCTGCAGACAGATAACTACAATTTCCAAATGCTGTACTTGACATACACATACAATGAATGAAAGAGAAATACGTGCTGACAGGACATGCATAGGGTCCTATAAGCAAAGTACTGTCATGACTGCATAAACCACACAGTCATAACACAGTACTGTACAAATGCTGCCACATAAGTGCCATGGAATCTTTCCATCTGAACCATAGTTCTCAACCAATCAAGAAGGGCAAATCTCAAAAGAGCCAGGGAGAAGGACTAAACTAATCCAAACATAATCAAGGGCAGTCATACCATACTCAAACTATTTGTAGTAGTATAATTCACTTGACACTTTGAATTGACAGAATAAAAGAATGTGAATTAATATATAAGCTAAATTCACATGAAACACCTAGAATATATATAACCATACCTCTCAACCTCTTAAGAGGAAGAAATCTGGGCAAAGACATAAATAAAAGTGGCAAAAGGCCCAAAAATAGGGATATATGACAGTGCTTAATTCTGAGCCATTTTTGCTTTGTCTTTAGAAAAAGTGAATACATGAATAAATAGACCTATAAAACAAGTAAATAAGTAATTCTGATTACAGCACAGTTTATATAACACACACACACACACACACACACACACACACACACACACACACACACACACACACACACAGGTTTACTATCACATATTCGATTGTCATTTAAACGATCGAATATGTGCGAAAATCATTCTCTCGAACTGAGAGTTCAATCACCATAATGTTGAAGCTGACATGAGTGAACAGCCACTATTGTCAGCTTCAACACTGCGGTTCAGATCGCACTATAGTGGGGATCGGGAAATGCACCCTTACCCTCACTGCAGTGCGATCTTATATATAAGTGGGGGGGTGCAGGGGGGCTTTCCCCCCTGCAAACATTATTGTTAGTTGTGGGTAGATATGAGCATTTCAGCAAAGTCGATATTCGACATTGCTGAAATGCTCCGTTTGATATTTTGGTTGCTTGGTGTTTTGATTTCCAAAAATATTTTTTGGAAGTCTTTGCGTTCATCTAAATGATGTTCGCAAATTGATAGTAAACCATATACACACACACACACACACACACACACACACACACACACACACACGTATGCTATACACAGTTTTGTATTCTCTTTTAAGTCTGTTATGCTGCTCTTTTCTAATAATCTTTATACTAAAGCCAAGAATAATGTCTGATTATTAAATCTCTTCTCCGTGAAAAAGCCCAAAAGCCACGTGCTTCATTTTAGTTAAAATTGTAATGAAAATTTTCATTTTTACTGAACGGCCTGTTTTTCTCTTGCAATATTATGGTTTGAAAGACCACATAAAATCACAGTGGTATCTGAACTTTTCCAATTAAACATATGATACTTTGAAATTACTAAATCAAATTCATCTATTACTGTGACATACAAACAAATTTCCCATTATATATTAAAAAGTCATCGAAGATTATTGACCCCACATAGCCTGACATAAAAGTGGCAGCAATAATCATTCTGAATTACAGTGCTTTTTACATAAAAAATGAAGACCTTTTTTTCAGAAGATTGCAGGTAAGCTCTGTGCAGTCAAGCCTTCTGATGAAGTGTGTTAAGCCATACAAGCATCTAATTAGATAACAATAAATCAATTAAAAATCTCTTGTAGCACTGCATTTCCTTTTTCATATATTCTTCATGGCCCCGGGTTCCTGCTATTTTTCCAACAGTGCAAACCATCAGGGGCTGCCTCCTGGCCTGCTGCTGCTACTGCATGTGTGCGTGTGTCATGGTGTGCAAATAAGCTAAATGGAAAGCCACCATAGCACCATTTGACTTCTGCCTTTCCATGTCAGCTGCCAGGCCAAAAAATACCTTCTCTTTAATTAAAACTGCCCCTCTTGCTCCCCAGTAGCTATACCACTGATTGAAACCCACATTCAAAGAAAATGCATCTGACCAGTGGTGGATAAAGTGTGAACAAATAACGACAAAACTACCCAATTCAGAACATTTCCATCATAAAAGTCTACTCAAACTTCTGTCATTACATATCCACCAATATCAGTAAATATGTACATTCTCTGCAGAAGTAAAAGTCATCTAAATAATTCAACATAAAATACATCTGTAACTAATTAACAGGTTGCTGCTAGCAATCAACTTTATATCTCATTTTTCATCTACAAATAAAGTGCCTATTGCCCTTGAAGAATAAATTGCCTATGTCACATTAAAAAAAATGATACGCTAGTAATATTGCAATAGAAAATATATGGCCCAGCTGATAGGTTCGCAATTACTAGGTGTTTCCTCCAAAAGAGGACATTCTCAGGACTGCAGTGTCCACCCCCTTTAAAGTACAATACAGTACAGTATCAGCAATCCATCTACATACTGGGAGAGTGGAACCCTCAGCCTTCTACATCAAAAGCAAATATACTACCTGCTGTGCTACTAACAATGCAAACAGACTTGGCATAAGCAGTACTAACCTTCTTTTCCCCAGAAGCTCTCAGCTCCTTGTAAAATCCATTTGACACTCAACTATATCTGTCAACTTTGCAGCATAAGAAATCTGGAAAAAGCCAAAATTTATTGGGGGGGGGGGCAAAGGCACAAAACCAGGAATACATTTTAAACATTGCATGCATAATCTTAGAAAGTGGCTAGAATAAAATGTTTTGTGTTACCATGCATTTCCAGAAAGATAAGACTGAATCTTAAAAGTGATTATTTTGTGAATTCACTTCTGACTGATTTGCAGAAAACCACAAATTTTAAGAGTAACAGACCAAAGTATGAGCCAAACATTTCCAGATATTCTGTGAAAATCTAGACAGTTGAGAGCTACAGACTCAGCTCCTTGAATGGGTAGAGAACTCAAGCTCTTGTTTCTTGCACCCAAGGTGCAGAGTTTGAGCCTGAGAAACACTAACCACCAGCTTTATCTAACTGGGGCATTTCACACACACACACACACACACACACACACACACACACACACACACACACACACACACACACACACATGCCCACACAGATCTGTTCCCTATAAAACACTCACACACAGATCCGCTCCCTATAAAACATGCAGATACAGATCTGATCACTATAAAACACACACACAGATCTACTCACTATGACACACAGGGACACACACACACACACACACACAGATCTGTTCCCTATAAAACACTCACACACAGATCCGCTCCCTATAAAACATGCAGACACAGATCTGCTCACTATAAGACACACACACACAGATCTGCTCACTATAACACACACACACACACACACACACACACACACACACACACACACACACACAGATCTGCTCCCTATAAAACAAGCACACACAGATCTACTCACTATAAAACATACTTACAGAGATCTGCTGACTATAAAACACACATACCCGCTGATCTGCTCACTATAAAACACACACGCACCCAGTGATCTGCTCACTATAAAACATGGAGGTGCTACATACCTAGCGATCTGCTCACTAGCAGTATAAATAAGCAGACCACACTACTTGGCTCCTTATTGTTGTGAAGTAGCATTAAACATCCAGACTCGGCTCAGAACAGGACGTCAGCAGTTGGCTCTGCTCGCATGGCTGGAATAGAACAGGATGTACACAGACATGATGTGAATGGACCAGAAAAGTGCTGCCTGGACCGCCTCTAACACCCCCCCCCCCACAGCTACACCACTGTCAGCGAGGTTGGTATGTTTGTAGCCATTCAACCTCACTGACAGTGGTGTAGCTGTTAGTGAGGTTGGTATGTGTGTAGCCATTCAACTGCATATGAGGAAAATCTTGTTACTGATTAACATGTACACATATGCATGCATATTCTTGAAGTCTACCTCCCTCCTTTATACAATATACAGATTGTAATGCAGAGAACTTCAAACAACATATGCATGAAAACTTCACATGTTATACATGGCGTAATGTGAGCATAACTATTTAATACAAGCACAGCAATGCAAACAGGTGACAGCTTACCTTTGGAAGCCCTTATTCAGCTATATACCACAGTGAAGTTAACCAAGCACAAACACTTTTTAAATACCATTTGCACAATACATAATTAACGAGATTCATTAGCATTCAATGTTTCTGAATCCCATTAGTAAATGTCCATGTAAGTTGTCAGATCATCATCATGCATTAAACAATACCTCAGCGTAATTGTACAGTGCTCATCACAAATGCCCAGTAGGTATCAATAAATGGGTATATCTTTAACATGTGCCATACGCCTTCCAATAGTCTGTCACCATTCTATATATATATATTTAAAATGAAATTTTAAAATGTTACAGTTTAAAAAAATTTTATCATACCATTGCTACCTGCTAACTGATTGGAACCTTAGCTAGCATTTTTTGTAAGATGTGTTTTATCAACGTACAACTACTTTTGTGAGGATGCAGACTGAGAGGAGTATTCAGCAAGGCTGTAGTAAGCATATTTGTTTATGTGATACATTGTGTTTCAAGTGTATTCCATGGGCATCTGTATTAATAACAGAAATTTATATAAAAAAAATAGTAATTTACATGGAGGAAATTGTGTTCTACTCATTAAAGTTAACATTCACATGTCGATGCATTCTGACTTTATCAGCAAATACACTGGGCCAGCATAAACATTATGCAGGACTGTGGATTAGAATTGTATATTAATATGGACATCAATCATGCCAGTCTTACTGCAATTCCATATCTGCTTTTAAACATATCTTACAAACTGTGATGTCCCTTAGCTCATCTGGGTAAGCAATATGGTAAAATTACCACTGTTTACCTATGTGTTGGTTCAAATCCCAGTGCCATATATTTTTAAACATTATTGTCAGTAATTCATGTAATATTGAGCATTACATATGGAAAGCCTGTATTTGTTTGGAAACTTGTATAGTACAGATTCTTACACATCTAGCATAGCCGTGGTGCATTTTTACCAATAGTGCTTAGGCTGCTGATGACTACGTATTACTCCATTAAACACAAAGCTTCTAGAAACATCATACGGTATACCTCTATATGTGCCAATGCTGAATAATACATACAGTAGTAAACCCTAAAGTTTAAAATTCACAGTAGTCTTTTATAATCTATGATTGTTTTAATCATTTTAATGAATGCAAGACCAATGCAGGTCATCATGGCTGAATGCTGAAATATGTGTGAGTATTATAAACACATTACAAGTACTAGAAGTGTGGATGTTCAATCCTTATACTGACTTAGGGCTAACTTAGCACAGAATTAGAGACTGCCCTCACAAAAACCCTGCAGACTTTGCTCAATACAAACAATTGCAGAATCAAGTAAAGTGACATGTCATCAAAAACAAACAAGACTACTACATTACTCTGCAAAATGACCATATGAAAAATCCTAAAAAACGTTCTGGAGGTCCATAAACTCTCTGTTATACCCAAGCAAAAGTGATGATCCCTCCCCTGATCCAGACATGGCTACAGCTGAAACTGCCTCACTTTTTAACTCATTCTTTAAAAACAGTATAGTCAGTCTCACTGCCAACTTCCCACTAATCAACCCAATGCCCCCAGCCCCATCTGCTGCAACAAGATCAAACTTCCCTTTCGTACCCATACCTACCTCCGCCATAAAAAAAAAAAAAAAACTCCTGCTTAAACTTAAACCTGGATCAGATGCTCAATTACCACCAGAATTCCTCCAAAAATCAGCAGACACTATAGTCTGTCCCATTAGTATACTACTAAACAGATCCATTTAAGAGTCCTTCATTCCCTCCATCTGAAAAATGCATTTATCCTCCGTCTACATAAAGCTGGAAACAATAAGGATATATCTAACTTACACCCAATTGCCATCCTCTATCCCATCTCTAAAATTCTGGAAAAATGTATCCATAGCCTGCTACTTCCCTACCTACCTACTACACCACAACCTCCTCTCCCCAACCCAACATGGGTTTAGGCCTAGTCATAGCACTACCACTGCTCATATCTTTGTTGGACACAGTCAGCCATTCTCATGACTCAGGATAACTTGTCTTCTCACTATTTCTTGACCTTTCCAAGGCATTCAATACTGTCTTCCATTCACTTCTTCTGATCAAACTCTCCAATTTAGGCATATCTCCCCTTACCCTAGCCTGGTTTTCCAATTAGCTTACAAACAGACAAGCAACCAGAAAGTACTTGCCCCTCTCTCCTTTCCTCAACATTAATACTGGAGTCCCACAAGGATCCACACTAGGTCCACTGCTCTTCAGCATTTTCAGTATTGATTTCTATACCAGCATATCCCATGTCAATGTCATCCAATATGCAGATGACTACACCATCATCTGCATGGCCAAGTCTACTTCAGAACTACTTCCACTCACCCAAAATGCCTTCACCTCCACTGAAACCTGGATGTATAATAACTATTTGGCCCTAAATAGTAATAAAAGCAAACTTATGTTATTCACCCCAAAAAAAACAACACCCCTAACCAAAAATGAATTTACCATCAACTCACTCAACAACACTTGCCTCAAAGTAGTCTCATATACCAAACTTCTAGCGGTCATCATAGATGAACATCTATCTTTCAACCAGCATATTAACACAAACATAAAAAAAATCAGAAAC
Source organism: Protopterus annectens (assembly GCF_019279795.1). NCBI lineage: Eukaryota > Metazoa > Chordata > Ceratodontiformes > Protopteridae > Protopterus > Protopterus annectens. The sequence goes on along the minus strand of NC_056731.1, from coordinate 1,681,767,477 downwards.
TAGGCATCCTGTACAGGCACAAACACTTCCTCACCTAAGCAGCAAGACTATCCCTTCCCTCTTCCTTTCTACTTCCATCCTTGCTCTATGGTGCACCTCTCCTTACTGATATACAATCCTCTCTTAAATCCAAACTGGATTCATGCTACAATAAAATAGTAAATTTTGTAACCAATGCCAAACACTCCTCCCACCACTGCATATCACTCTAGCATCTAAACTGGGTAGAACTTACCCAACACCTAACATACTTGAAAGTAACCACAGTGCATAAGCTAATCTATAAGCTTTCTAGTTGTCCTGCCCTCTCCTCTTTGTTCACCCAGTATCACCCAAATAGATGTCTGAGATCAGTCAATCAGATGAACTTTAATGTAGCAAAACCTAACCTATCTGCCATTCAAATGTGTTACCCATATGCTATAGCAAAACTATGGAATGCTCTCACTCCTTCAATTAGGTCTACTAGCAACAGTACATAAACCAGTAAGCTGGAACAATGGGAAAAACAGTGAAACAAAACAAAAATTGCACTGAGAAGATAGCATAAGATAGAAAACACTTTTATTGTAAATCACGCACCAGTATTAAGAGCTTTTGTCTCTAACAGCTGGGACTTCATCAGAATACAAACAAACGTCATAAAGAACTAGCTTAAATTGCCCTCCAAAATCCATAATAGGTTAATGAAATTATGAATAAGCCAATCAGCAATTAAAGGTCTACTAGGAACCCTGAATGCCTTAAGACTTCATTGAAACAACACTTGTTCTCTCATTGGCTTTGTACATGTACCAGCACTGACTATAACAAAACCCAATATTCCTAGCCTTCATACTTTTCCTCCACATCTCACTTATTTCAGACTCCTCATATATACATTCAGGGCTTCCAACTTACTAAGTCCAACATGTACCACCCAGCCACATATAATCTATTATATCAGTTACCTACCATATCATCTCTTCATTCTTGATGCCTATATAGCAATAGCCCTCTAAGTCTATACCTTACTTTCAGAATCTTTAATCTGCTGATCTCCACGTTTCTCTCTCTACTGCAAAACTGTATTACTGTATTCTTCACACATTCCCTGTTATCCCAGGTCAACTGTATTCTTGTTTGTCTTGCATAATTAAAATATAACATCTGTATAACTAGTATCAATTTTATCATATCACCTATTCTGTAATGAATTGTTCTGTACCATCACTGCTTGATTTCTGTATTTTGATTCTGTAGCTTTATCATGTTTGTTTTTGGAGCTGTTCTCCCTGGGCCTCTACTGAAAATGGGTTCATCCTGACCCTGTAGACCTCCCGGTAAACAAATGCAAATAAATAAAAGAATAAATATATAATAATATCCAATTTCAAACTTCAGTATAATATCTAAATTAAAGTAGTATTTATTATACAATAATCAAATTTCTTATAATAAAGTTAAAATAAACTCCCCAATAGAATTAAAAAATTAGATTAGATTAATACTAACTATCAAATATACAAGTATATTTTTTATCAATTCACAATAACAATGGGCAGGATTCACGAAGGCTTGCACAGAGTGTAAGAGACATGTAACACTCCATGCAAGCCTCGCGATCCAGGAACAGCCCTAAACTCCGTGTAAGAGACCAGCTAAAACGTCTCTTACACGGACTGGGCGTGGACATGCTAAATACCTCACTTGCATCCGAAAGGTATGCAAATGAGGTATATTAGCGATCTACGAAGCAGAAACCAGCCCATGTAAGAGACGTTTTAGCTGCAGAAATGTACTCAGTTGACAACTGAGTACGTTTCTGCAAATTTCACAACTGAGCCATGTCAGCTCAAAATAAAGGGTGCATATGTGTCAGGCAGCATGCCAATGGCCAAATATGTGGCCATTGGCAAGGTAACCCGATGCAAAATTAATAAAAATATAATTTTTTTTTTCGGCGATCGCCGATGTGTAAACGCAGCGCATCCCCGCGCAAAAGGGCTGCGCTGTATAAAACATAAAAATGAAGGTTATAAACCCACAAATGTGGGTTTTATGCAATACATGGAATGACAATGCAGGGACCAGCAGACCAAAAACAACATGGCCACCATGTAGTGGTTGCTAAGGGGGGAAGCTGAGTGTTAGAAATGTAACTAAGCATTAGCAGGCAGTCTCATGTAAATGAGGGTTAAGATACTGAATCTCACAGTCACATAGCAAATGAGCACAGTCTGAGTAGTGTAAGAGATACATAAGGGGGAGGAATAGAGTAGGAGATAGGTGACATCACAGTGGGGAATGGTAGAAAGAAATGCAGTTCATTGGAGGTCAGTGTAACATGACAGATGACAGACACAGATCAGGGAAAGAGGAGTGCCACAAGATAAGTCTGGGAAAGTCAAGAAATGGAAGGTGTACACTGTTACTTACACTAAAGTTTCTTGCTGGGCATGCATGCGCACGTGTGCGTGCCATGAAGCGCGAGTAGGGCAGTGTGCGCGCGTGTAAGGCAGACTGAGCATGTGGGAGCGTGTTGGTAGATGTTTAACACTGTTTGCGCTGGTGTGCATGTGTTTTAACCCAAATAAGTAGATTCTGAACTGTGTAAGCACGTGTGCGCGCGTGTAAGCCACTGTGAGCGTGTTTCTGCTGGTATGCACGTTGCTCCCCCCCGAGGAAACAAAAAGGAAAAAGGAAGCAACAGAATTAGTAGGAAGCTAGCAGGGAATACTGCTGAAGCTAGCAGATTGAAAACAATTAGAAGCAGGCAATTACACAGGCAGAATAGTAGCCCAGCCCAGCACTTAAAACTCTGCAAACAGTAGTGCAGGAAGTTTCTCTTAAGAGACACTACAAGACAGGAGTAAGCTAATAGAAGTGAAAACTGAAAAAGCTTCACTCAGAGCAGAAATGTTAGGGGCTGTCATTGCTGTCATAATGAGACATAGGCGACTTGCTGAGGGTGGTGACAATGCAGATGGTGCCAGACAACCCACACTGAGGAGACGGAGAAGAGTGTACAGGCCCAGGGTCACCTACCATGGGTTACGTGAGCTGGAGATAGTAGAGCGCTATAGAGTGGACAGAGAGCTCCTGCAGCAAATAGTTGAGCTGTGCAGGCCACGCCTCACACACAGAACCAACAGAGGGGAACCCATCCCAGTGGAAACCAAGGTATATGTTGGCCTAAGAATACTAGCAACAGGTACCTTCCAGAGACCAACTGGTGATATGATGGGGATATCACAGGCATCAGCCTCCAGGGTACTGCACCAGTTCCTGGATGCCATGTCAGCACATGTCAGTGATCATGTATATTTCCCCAATGCCCGTGAGGTATTGGCCAGCAATATGCGTCTCTTTCAGCAAATAGCGGAATACCCTGAGGTAGTGGGTGCAATACACTGCACGCACATACGCATCAAAGCACCAGCCGGTGAGCAGGGTAGGGCCTACATTAACCTCAAAGGCTTCCCCTCCATCAACTGCCAGGTCGTGTGTGATGCCCAGGGCATAATAATGAATGTGTGTGCTGGCTGCCCTGGGAGTTACCATGATTCCCACATCTGGCATTTGACGCAGCTGTACCAGACATTTGCCAGTGGGGACATCCCACACGGACACCTAGTGGGGGATGCAGGTTATGCACTGGAGCCGTGGCTGATGACATCCATCAGAAACGCACACACACCTGAACAGGAACGCCATAATCAGGCACATGCACAAACACGTAATGTAATAGAGCGTGTGTTTGGGCTGCTGAAGTCATGGTTCCGGTGTCTGGACACATCTGGTGGAGCCTTGCAGTACACACCAACTACATGTACCCAAATTGTCATGGTATGTGCTATGCTACATAATATGATCTTGCGAAAACAGCTGCAGCAGGACCAGCATAGGGCCAAATAGCCCCCCACTATTGCCAAAGCCATCACAGGCAGAGCGTGACTCGGAGGAGGAACAACCTGAGCCTGCCCCAGTAGGCAGAAGGAGGCGTGCCCAGTATGCCCTGACCTTGGCAAAGAGGCAATGCATAGCACATACACTGGCTCAGTAGGAACCCTGGGAATGATACTCCCTCTGACTCACTCAAATAATAACATGGATGCCTAAAATTACATCACCTGCTCACAAACATGTACAGGGAAGTGTAATATGCGCATCCGACAGAGGCAGCCCTGCAGCACCACCTGAGGCATGAATGTCATGTGTTAAGTAATGTAACACCATGTACTATATGCACACCTGAGCACCCTGACTAACATCCACCCTCACCAAGCATGAAGCCACAAAATGACGATGGGATGATCAAGTGCAATAACTGGCTGAAGTAATGCAGTTAGTCAAAGGGGAGCCAATGTGTTTCAGGCTGGGAAGACATGCAGAGCATGACATGATGCACCACCTGCTAGGGGTGGCGTGCACCTATCAGTCCATGCCCAATGGATACTGGCAAAGGCTTTCAGTACCCACAGCATGCCCTGAATAGGTAAGTCTCAAAACACAAACCCACCTTCATAGGTACCACAAGGGATAGGAACCTAGATGTAATGCTACCCAATGCCAGAAGTCTAAACAGCAAGATGTGTGCAGTGTAAACGCACACAGTATGGAGAATGTAGATATCAGTCCTGTAATAGAGAACTGGGTCAAGGCTCACATCAGCACCCTAACACTACCAGGTCACACCTCATACTGTGCTGTACAGCCGCAAAACATGGAACAAGCTACAAAAGGAGGGTGACTAGCAATAAATGTCAAGGATAACCACACCCCCATGTTGGTACCACAACAAGAAGCAGCATGGATTAGCCATGGTCAAATACCAATGGCTAAAACCGCCTCCCAGTATATAGCCTGCTGCAGACTACAGTCCTAATACCAGGAACTGCACCTGGCCTATGTTGGAATACATGAATATATCAAGCCCCCCAAACCACATTATATTGCTTGACTGAAAATACCCAGACATACGCCGGGAGCATTATACTACCACCAACACAGTCGGAGAAAAGTTCCCAGAATCCATAAACCAAAATGCCCAGGAACAACGTACCACTCTCACAAGAGGGGTAAGCATACTGGGTGTGATAATAAGCAACATGTGTACTGGATGGCAAGATGAGAAGTGTATCCTTCACTGGTAAGACCAGAGCATAGAGTAATCACACTGGATATACACATCCCGACCCCAGTCCCTGATCAGAATACCACAGTGAAAAACATTTCTTTCACATTACTTTGTCAATTTGTTACTCACACTATGTATTATCATGTGTGTATTGCAAGTAATTACTTATTTGATTATTAATCTTATCTTGTAATTGCTATTTCCTCTTATATGTGTTTTACATGTACTAATTCAATTTTGTATACAATCTACTAACTCAATTTTTGTATAGAATCTTTTCATCTTTGTTTTCATCCTTTTATCCTTCTATCCTTTTATGTTTTTTGTTTAAACTTGTAATAACCATTGGAGCTTTTCTCCCCGGGCCTCCACTGAAAATGGACATACATCCAGCTGGACTAGCCCGGTCAACAAATGTAAAATAAAAATAAAATAAAATAAATAAATAAATGTGTAAATCATAGGTTGTACCCCTCCAAACCGATGTGGAATCCACGAAAGGCCTGTGCAAGTGCAGAATATGGGATACACCGCAGAACATGTTATACAGGCATTCCATGAACACAGCCAGGAATGCTTGGAGTATGCAATCACAAATAACAGCAAGACACAATGCCATACACGCAGGCATCTGGCATGCTGGACTCCAGCCATTACCAAACCATGCAAGAGAATGAGGAAGCTACCACATGATAGAGCAAACATAAAAAAGGAAGTAATCACTGATCAGTAGTATGGCAATAACATATGTCCACACATACAATCCACTAAGGCCAGCCACAACAAGTAGAATCTGTGAATCCAGAGGCAATGTGACACCTGTCCCAAGCACACAGACAACCACAACTCCCCCCAATAAATACAAATATATGTGATAGATGCGACCATGTATCTGAACCAGAGGCTGAGCTCCCCCAACTCAGTACTGTCAAAACTAGTCAGGAGGAGAAGGTAACCACATACACCACAAACCCAGTCCCACATAGACCTACCACAACTGTAAACCAAACACATAAACACACAAAAACATTCCTGGAGGCCCTAATTACAAACACACCACACCAACAGAAGCCTCCAAAGCAGATCACAAGCAACCACAACCTCCAAACATAGCACATGCAACACATAGTACACAAAGCTGGTGTGCCAAACAGTCACAGGCCAGAAGGAGAAACAACATGCCTGATACAGTTGTAATAGGTGTCTGTATAGGCAGACACACTGCTGTCCCACTCACCAGACTGAACAAGGGAAAGGGTACAGTAAGCTGCCTGTAGGCTGCCACAATATGCCACATAACACAAGTATGCAGGTCACCCCAAAGCAAGCAGAAATATGATGCAGTCAATGTCCATGTTGGTGTGAATGACCTGAGATGTACCTCCCTGGTCTACATGAAAAGGGACATGGATGAGCTCTCTGAGTATGTACCCCAGGCCGGTATAACACTGGCCGTGTGCAGCATCCAACCCTCACCAAGAATGATACCACAGTACAAACACAGAATGATCATGTTTAACAGGTGGAACAGTTACAGCTGTCAGTCCAAGAGGGTCTAACGTCTGTCTGCTTGAGATGTCAAGCATGACAAGCCATGCTGCTGTTCCAGGGATGGCTTGCACCTGTTACCCCTGTGCATCTGGATACTGGATAAGGCCTTTGCCACCTCCATAGAGTCGTATGTAGGCAAGGCCAAAAAGACTACCCACCACCCTAGAAAACATAAGTGGTAAGAAACATAAGGGTAATGCTTACCAATGCCAGATATGTAAACTGCAATATGCATGCCCCGGAGGCACTTCCCAGTATGGAGAACATCGATGTCTGTGCAGTGACAGAAGCCTGCTGCAAGCCTAGTGATAGCACACCAGCACTACCAGGTTATACCACATATCATGCGTTATGTCCCCAACACCTGGACCAAAACATCAAAGGAGGGGAAGTATCCATATGCAGCACAGGCACCCATATGGCCAGGTAACTGACAATGCACAAAGCAGCGGAGACCACCCATGTGCACCTAAGTGTAGTCAAAACTGCTGTACAGTCTGTAGCATGCGACAGACCACACTCTCACACACAAGAACTCCACCCAGACATCCTGAAGACACTGGAAAGTATGAATGTCCCACCAAATACCAGACAAGGTACACACAAATTACCACATAGGTGGCAAACCATTATGTATGCAAGGAGTAATCAGGGACCTAGGGACACAAGTCGACAGTAATCTGTCATGTGACACTCACAATGCCAATGTGGCTAGGAAGATTGTCGATACTGGACACCGTATCATGAAAGGATTCACATCTACATCAACAGAGGTCACTGTGCTGCTGTACTGTTCCCTTATCAGACCCATAATCTAGTACAATGACTCATATGGGATGTACCGTACGTGACACCTGCAGCAGTTCGAAGACCTCATAGTTACCCCACCAAGAGGATAAAGGGTGTGAAATATATGTCATATGCTGCCTGGCTGTAGACACCCCAGCTGAATGCAGTCACAGACTGCCTACACAGAGGCATTGCATGTCTGTTGTACAAGGCCATGTCCAACACAGGAGTAATGGACATGCTCCACCACAGGAAATCAAAGCCATTGGAGCTGTGAGAGTGACAGATGTCAGCCTCAACACATAATGAAATAGGATGTGCTGGAGGGACAGATACATAACCCAGAGGCTCCCCACACCCAGAAACAGGATCCCAATCCATGTTAGGCAGAGCCCCTCACTGACACCCCTCAAAAGGAATATTGCCAAGTGGATGGATGATAGTACATGTATACTGGGGGTCTTCACTGTGTCACGACCAGACAGAGGCACAGTAAAGAAATTCATAAATGGCCATAATAGTCACATAGCAAAGGGCGGCGAAAGACACACACACTCTGGCTAGGCTTACTAATGCCCTAGGGTGGATAGCCTAGTATGAACCCATGAACCTATGAAGATACAAATTGTACAGGACACTAAGGATAATCACAAGGCTTACTTAACTGATGGTAGGAACCATGTTGGGCATCCACAGATATGCTCCGAATCACACAGATATTACAAACAACATACCAAACACACACACATATTACTAACATACAACCTGACAGGTGCAGTGCAAACCCCCCCCCCCACCAGAATGCAAAATATATATCCCAGCAGACTGCTGGTCCCCTGACATTGCAGATGCTGAGGTAACAGCCATCATCTGCAAAGCAAAACACACAGCAGCAAAGGTATGTGATGGTGTCCTGGGCTGAGGCCAACATGGACTCCAAGAATAATGGAATGCCAAATCACACTACTGCCCAATGTCAGCCTTACAACAGGATATGTACCCAAAGAGCAGTGTACAACAACAGTGGTCCTTCACAACAAAGGTGTTGCCTGAATGGATACTGCAAACTACCACCCCAGGATCCTGATAAGCTTGGTCTGCACAGCTATGGAAAGGATCAGTATGTACCGCAGGCATAAAGCTATTGTGGACCTACTGATACTGGATCCTACACAGTGTGGCTGTCGTAACTGCAGATCCTGCCCCTAAACATGTGTGACCCATTTGAAGCAGTCATTAAGGTCATTGATGAGGGCAATGTGGTCCACACAGCGTAGCTGGACAGTGCATATGCTTCTAGACAATACCCTACGAGTTCTGTATGGATATGTTCACCAGCTTAAATATATACCCCTATGTCAGTAGAGGGGTTGCAAACCAGACCAAGGACAGAACTGACATGGTCAGGCACGGTGCATCCATGTCAGACTACAAAGCAGATATGAGTGGCATCCCACAAGGTTCTGTATATATGTCCCATAGGTATAGGCCAACATGGAAGGACTGTGACTGAACATGTATGCAGAGAAGTACAAACAGCCCACCATATCCGACCCCCAGCTGACACAAGCAACCCACAAAAGGGCCACCTACAAACAGACAACTGGAGCCATAGCCATGTCAGCAAGCTAATTGCAGAACTGTGTATAGACAACCACCGTGGATATACAGTAAGTGCCCACAAATTACCACACAGGTGTTAACCCATTACGTACCTAACATGTAATGAGAGACCTGGGGACAAAAGGTGATAGATATCCTGCACTGGACAAACATGTGGCTGTAGTGTTTGCAGAAACATACTATATACCCACCCAATCATGAAGGTTGTCAGATGTAGATAAGGGGAGGTCACTGTGGCTCTGCAGTCATCCTTCATCAGCGTCACAATTGACTACAATAGCCCCTGTGGGATATACCTCAGCAGACACCTCCATCAACTGTAAAGTCCACAACAGTACCCCACCAGGAGTAGCAAAGAGCATGAACCGATGCCATGTGTTGCTTGAGTAAACAAACTGCAGCCCCACACACTGCCATACTGACCAGCTACAGGCAAGCTGTGCCTGATGTATGAAGCCATGTCCAACCTGGAATCAATGAACATGCTGCACCTTGTACAATCTGAATGGCAGTGAGCTATGCACATGAGAGACCTGAACCCCAGCACTGACATACATAGGACAAGCTGTACAGAATGATCCATAACACAGAAGGCACCCCCACTCTTCAGTAAACTCCCGGTACAGGTCAGCCAGAGAGTCATCTATCGACACCCCTCAAGAGGAATCCTGATGAGTCGATGGGAGATGGTAGGCTAACCCTGGGTATCACTGTTATGTCAGAGGTAGACGGAGGCACAGTATACCAACCATGACATATGTCATGGCAAACTCCAGTTACAATGTGTGTCGAAGGACAAACACACCGTGTGACTAGCATCAGAAATGGCCTAGGGAACATCGCTAGTGTTTGCCAATGTCCACCCATGTTGTGGAATACATTACCAATGTTGGACGAGCCTGGTGTAGGTAGTCCATATCTGAACATAATGCAACATGGTCATATGTGCACAACTGGCCCCTACACAGTCTGTTGTGCTCACTATGAAGATGTCAAGCAGTGATAGGACTAAAGCCCAGGATACTGTCCACCACAGTGAAAGTACTGAACCAGTACACTATACGGTACTACAGTGTTAGGTCATTATGAAAGTATGTTGACAACTGTCTGCAAAGTATCCCATGCAATCCCTGCAGGCACAGTATAATCCCTGTTGTGGCAGACACGAAGCAGTTGGCCAGTTAGTACACAACATGACACCCAACACACAACCATAAACGTGAGATATTGTTGAAGTTCACACACACCCAAATACGTGGTGGACTTCAGAGTGCAACATATGGAAAGCTCACACTGGGCATGCTCGCACACTTTGATAAATGAGGCATATGTCAGACAACATGCCATGGAAAGGCTGAACTGGGCATGCTCACACACTTAGGCCATATCTCCGTTTAGCAGTTGGCCACACATATCTGGTATTTGTACGTGTCATTCCAGGAACCAACCACAACACAGCAATCTGCCCAGTGCACACAGTAAATGACTACAGAGACATAAGTGATATAGTGGATAGCCGTCATATGCAAACATCTTGCACAGATACACAAGTTGGTCATAGGAACAGGGAATGCTATGGCAATAAAGACCTGCAAACAGTAGAACAGCACAACAAATATTGTGCATCTGACAATTGAACATATGGGTGTAGAGATCAATACTAGGCTTGTTGCCCTAGGGAATGACAGCTCAGCCAGAGTGTGCTTGGCATCTGCATCCCCAGTACAGTAGGCTACTGTGCCACTGTAAAGTAGGTATGTGTGAGGCTAGTGAGCTGTGCCTCTGTCAAGCAGGGGCACAGTGGAGATCCCAGGGTTTGAATGTGCTAAGCCACAGCCATGTTGTCGGTGTGTGCTGGAAGAGGGTTGCTGAGGATCTCTAACAGTAGGTGGCCATCAATAACAGACTGAGGGGAGTCCTATCTGCATTCTCTGGACAATTCCACTGTCAACACTGTCAACACTGTGTTGTGATGATTATGTGTGAATGAAGTGCCATGCTGGAACTGTTCACAGATGTCCTCCTTCTGTGGGCTACAGCTCTGCAATGTATTAGCTCACTCTGTCTGTTGTATGGCTCATATATGGCTGGTGTACACCTGACAGGTGTCTTGTTATGGAACAGTCATGGGTATATGTGGGATAGCATGATCAATGCAAACCATACACATGCTCATAGAATGCAATTGTCAAGGATTATGCTGAGTGGCCAGTATAGCCTCCCAGCATTGGTCCTCTGAAGTCATCCACCCCAGTCTTCACAAGTGTAGAGTCTGCTTGTGCTAAATACAGTTTGTGTGCAGTGACAACCTTGCCTGGGGGTGGAGATGGGATATGGATGTCCAGGGAAAGGTGGGTATAGTCAGATATCAATAATGGTGGTCTACCTCTGGTGTGGAACAGTGAGTATCCATGTTGCAGATGGACAGGTGCAATATGTATTCCCCCATGTGGCTGTGGTGTGTGGTTCTGCCATAGCACATGAACCCACAAATTGTAGTGGCTGTAGGGTGAAGTGGTAGAGGCCTGAGTAGTTCTCACACACAATATTCCTGTACCTGATGTTAACAACTGGAATGGTGTATGTGAACACATGCATATCCCGGCACTGTTCCCAGGGAAGCTAAGTGTCTGTCCTGGATGTGGGTGTGGTGTTCTGGACTGGTTGTGTTGTGTGTTACAGGTCCTGTGGTCACAAAGCATGGTATAGAACATAACCTGCCAGTGCGATGTGCATATCTGACCCTGACGTAGGTGGCTGCAAATGCATATATATGCTATCCCCCACCTGACAGGTAGTACTACATGTACATACCACTGTAGAAATAAAGATGTCAGCACCCTATAAATACTGCAGGTGCAGAACAGATGCCCAGTAATTCGGATAGTGCGCTCTGCTACTGCGTCTCCTTCAAGTGTCATAATATAGTTAGGTAGGGGTTTGAATCCTTCAAATGCTCAGTGTTTGTGGAGGGGGTTAGTGTGTGTGCAAGTCTGTATAAAAGAAATATCCCTTTTGGCAACTAGGAGAACACACTACAGGATGCACATTCCCCTTTCTAAACACTGATGATGTCAGCACCCTATAAGTACATCAGTAGAAGGGAAACCTCCCAGTAATGCGAATAGCACGCTTTGCTAATGCGTCTGTCTCAAGTGTCATAACATAGTTAGATAGGGGTTTGAATCCTGCAAATGCTCAGTGTGTGTGGAGGGGAGTAGTGTGTGTGCAAGTCTGTATGAAAGAAATATACCTTTTGGCAACTAGGAGAACACACTACAGGATGCATATTCCACTTTCTAAACACTGATGATGTCAGCACCCTATAAGTACAGCAGGAGAAGCGAAACCTCCCAGTAATGTGAGTAGCGCGCTCTGCTAATGCGTCCGTCTCGATTGTCATAACATAATTAGGTAGGGGTTTGAATCCTGCAAATGCTCAGTGTGTGTGGAGGGGGTTAGTGTGTGTGCAAGTCTGTATGAAAAAAATATCCCTTTTGGCAACCAGGAGAACACACTACAGGATGCACATTCCCGTTTCTAAACACTGATGATGTCAGCACCCTATAAGTACAGCAGGAGAAGGGAAACCTCCCAGTAATTCGAATAACGCACTCTGCTAATGCATCCATCTCGAGTGTCATAACATAGTTAGGTAGGGGTTTAAATCCTGCAACTGACCAGTGTGTATGGAGGATGGTTAGTGTGTGTGCAAGTCTGTGTGGGGGAGATGTCCCTTTTGGCAACTGTGAAAGCACTCTACAGGATGCACATTCCCCTATCTCAGCACGGATGATGTCAGCAGGAGAAGGGAAACCTTCCAGTAATTCGAATAGCGCACTCTGCTAATGCGTCTCTCTCGAGTGTCATAATATAGTTAGATAGGAGTTTGAAACCTGCAAATGGCATGTGTGTGTGTTTGGATGTGGGGACTTTGTGTGTGTGCAATTCTGTATGAAAAACATGTGCTTCTTTGCAATCAGGAGATCACACTACATGATGCACATTACCCTTTCCAAACAGTGATGATGTCAGCACCCTATACATACAGCTGGAGAAGAAACATCTACCAGTAATCTGAATAGTGCAATCTGCTACAGCGTCACTTTCAAGTGTCATAACATAGTTAGGTAGGGGTTTGAAACCTGCAAGTGTGTGTGTCATAACATAGTTAGGTAGGGGTTTGAAACCTGCAAGTGTGTGTGTTTGGATGTGGGGAGTTTGTGTGTGTGCAATTCTATATGAGAAACATGTTAGTTTTGGCAATCAGGAGATCACACTACCTGATGCACATTACCCTTTCAAAACACTGATGATGTCAGCACCCTATGAGTACAGCCAGAGAAGATAAACCATCTAGTAATCCGAATAATGCGCTTCGCTAATGCATCTCTCTCATGTGTCGTGACGTAGTTAGGTAGGGGTATGAATCCTGCAAGTGTGTGTGTGTGTGGGGATAGTAGGGTGTGTGTAAATGCAAGTGTGAGAAAACAGATCCTTTTGGCAAATACTACAATACACCAGATGCTGCATATTCACCCAGTAAACACAGGGGATGTCACCACACTATCAGCACAGCCAAACAGGGCTAGTTGGCCAGTAATGCCAATAGTGCGCTCTGCTACTGGGTCTATTACCATTGTCAGAGTACAGATAGGTATGTTTTGGTAACCCACAACTGCCACGTGTGGTTGTGTCACACATTATGACCTTGTATGGGTCTTTGTGCATAACAATGCATGCCATTGCCTAAACCAGCAATGGCATTGCACACATGATGTATGTGTGACACATACACATAAATACCTGTGACCTGCAGTAGTTGCCATGTCTGACACATGCCTCGAGTGGATAAATGGTATTTGCAATGCATAACAATATGACTGTGTCTTACTGTGCAGGGGCCGCATGCAGTATGTGTCTATACAGTGTGGGTGTATATGGTAAAATACCTACAGCAGGGGATACACATCTGGTCTGGCCCATATAGTCTACATGTAGTCGATGTACAGGTGCTGCATGTTCCCACCTGTTGTGGGAGTGGTAACATGTCATTCCACTGCAATTCAGTGACCACATGCTGGGAACCCTTCAACTAGTGTGTTGTAGCTACAGTAATGCTCACGCACAATGTTTGGCTGGATGCAGTCCAGCCATATAAAGACAGTTCTTGAGACTGTCATATTGCCAGTGTTGTTATGGAGGATAGGTGGTTTTCCTGTGTATGGGAGGGTTGTGTGTGCCAGGCTATGAACCAGGCGGCAGTCCGACACACTGTTAGCTGCACATGAATAGGCCCTGATGCTTTGTGCTGTGCCAACAACCTGGAGGTGTGTGTATCTGTGGTGCCTTGGGATACCACCCCCCTGTCCATGTGTATTACATGTGTAGGGGACGACAGGCATGGTATGAGGCATAACCTGGCAGTGATGGGTTGCACCTGTGAGCCATGAATCAGGACTCTGGTACTGCACAGACATTGCAGTTCACCGTGCTGAGGACAGTGTCCAGTGCATGCATCTTGCGGTGTACACTGCTGGTGTTGTGTAGCAGCACTGTTAGTGTCCTAACCTGTGTGATACCCATGGAGGTGGCTATGTAATCCGTGTCCTGCAGCATAAGGCAGTATGTGTGTATCAACGAGCTTCGCCAATATACATTGGGACATGGGTGTCACGTGCAAGCTGCCCCTTGCACATCATTGTGGCTTCCCTAGCATGTAAGCACACATTGACAGCCAGCGGATACCCTATGAATGACATTGGAGACTGAGCAGAATGTAGACATACAACACCCTTCCTACATATAGTGGTAGCATACCTGGTGAGGGTATGTTGGCAACCAAGATCAGGCTCATACTGGCCCGTGCCACATGCTGAGAGATCCCTTCTATGTTCCCTATCATGTAGTCCAGGGAGGTATGTCTCAGGTCATCCATAGTGGCATGGTCAATGACTGAGTCATATGTGTCCATGTCTCTGACTGACCTGTATGCATGTGTTTTGTGGCGGACCATAGTGCCCCTGAGGCATATCACTGTGACCTTCACCATATACAAGCCTGTTGAGCGGGACCCCACTGCAGCGCCCAAGACAGGTACCTGACACATCTGTAGCAGGTGTGTTGTGTAGCCCTACAGGCTGACAGTGTGTGGCACACGGGATGTGTGTGCCATGTGTGGCATGTGCTCTGTTCCAACATAACATATGCCTGAGTGCCAGCTGCGGAGGTGTGTGATGCTCAGGCAGGATGCTATTCTGAGTCCCCACATATGCCCCAGTGTGTTCAGCTTGCTGTCAGTGCATGTCTATGTCTGACTTGTATTGTAGTCACTGTAGTATGACATGCCACCTGACAGGGTATGGCATTACTGGGTTCAGAGAGCTCAGTCCCCAGATTGGCTATGTGGTGGCATCCCACACATGTGTTGTACGTTCCTGGCCAAGTGTGATGGTTGACTGCATACATGTGGCAGCTGTGACATTGCCACATGACTCACATAAACCACAACTGGACCATAGAGGTGATTCACAGGTTACCTTTGCACATGCTACCCTAGTAGTGTGATTGCCATGGTGAGTACCAACACATAGGGCCAATGGGGAACAACATGCTGAAGGTGTGTATGTGTGGGTGTACTGCTACTGTTTCATAGCACTGGCATATATGACTGCACACATGGGTAAATGCCAGGTAAGACATGTGCAATGTGTCACAGGCAACGTACATGTGAACAGGACGGACAGTGACGTTCTGTCATGTGTAAACTTGACATATGTATCGTACGCTATGCAGATGTCACTAGGAGTCCACAGAAGCACTGTAACTCTGCATTGCAGGTGGAAGCAGTGTTCCAGGGAACCCCAAGCGAACATGCATGCAAACAAAGCTACAGTAAGCAGGGCTGGAAGTAGTTCATTGTACAACAAAGAAGGGGTAACACTAACAGTAGGTAACAGTGCAAATATGTAGGCACTATCAACATGTACCCAGGAATGCACAGCAAAGATGCCCATGGTAGAACTGATATTATGTCATAGTTATTGTGATTTGGATTACATTGGTACTGCACACACATCAACATGCGCAAACATCCACATTGCATAGTCATTGTGGGCAACTTGACACCATTACTGTACATGTCCATCATTGCATATCACTACTTGCATTAGCTTCCCCCCTGTGCTACCCATGTATGTGGCTATCTGTTGACATCCTTACCACCGGCATGCAATAATGTGCAGCTGTTACACTTTGGTACGTACTATGAGTGCAGATAACAATTCAGGACAGTCATACGGTTACTGCATCAGGCATGCTGGGATATACACACAGTCATATCAGCACACTGTACTGTTACCAACAAGATACTACTGATACACTTCTATGTAGTCACCCTGTGCATCAGCAACGTGTTTCCCTGTTCCCGCAATGATGTTGGAGATTGCAGGAGGTGGCACAGTGTCATCATATGCACAGGGTGTGAATTAGGTATGCCTGAGTCTGCCACTGATACCACCAATTGACATGTGTGTGTATGTGTGTTGGTGAGGGACAGCAGTACAGGGTGGGGCACTGTTGGTGCAGTGTGTGCATGTATGTGGTAGCCCTAGGTGTTAACATTTCGCATGTGTGTATGCACGCACACAGTTCCACCTCATGGCTGCCATATACAGGGGTTTGTGGACAGCCACAGACTGCACCTGGCAGGTCATACAGATCAGTGTCTGTGGGCACGGACATGGTACCTGTGCCTGGCAGGGGTGCTACGGACCGTATCCAGTGCTAAGCCAGACTGGGTACTGTCATCAAAAGCGGGAGTGTATTGATTGGACACAGGTCCCTGTTGGGACTGTCCAGAGCCACGTGCACGTGGTCTCCTGGGGCGTTCCGATGACAGCATAGACCCAGCATTGCTGGGGCTGCTGCTGGCACTATGGGGGCGTGTGCGGGCCTGTTGTCATCCGCGCCGACTGCCAGCTGCTGCTGTTGCTGGCATACGGCCACATCGATGCCACAACCGCCCACCATTGCCCTGGCTCATGGACATTTGGTTGTGGAACTGCTGTAATATGTCCCCACAACATCTGTATATGACATTGGTGAAATTATGTATAGCATCCGCGATGTCACACATGCTGTCAGTCATGGCTGTGCGACATGCTCTCAACTCCCTCAGACCCTGTCTGGTGTACCTTTCCATACGCGACTGTGCCTGCATGACAGCCCGAAACATAGCTGAGGTTGACAGACCTCTTTGGGCACGTCTGCCAGAGGCAGTACTCCCACGGATGCTCCCACGAGAACACATGGGCAACTGTCTGTGTGGTACCATCGCAGGACCCTGCCCATGGCTGCTGTGTGGGGAAGCATGTGCCACAGATACCACATTACCCTGGTCAATGCCCACTGTATCCTGTCCATCACCTAGGGACAATGGTGACAAAGGATGTACTGGCAGGATGACTGTGCGCAATGATGGGATTGACAGCTGTGTACTGTCAATTGGCTGACCAATGGCGGACCCTGACACACCTTCCTGTACCATTACACAGATATCATCATTACCAGTACCTGTGGCACCAGATTCAGGTTCCCTGCTGCAGGACACCAGAGCAGCACCAGAACCTGTGGGAGGAAGACAGGAAACACAGTTTACAGTGTCCACACAATGTTACCACATGCACATATGCACACATGGACACAGGCACACATGCAGACATGCACACGTGGACACAGGCACACAGGCACACAGGCACACGTGCACACGTGCACACGTGGGCACATGCACACATGCACACATGCACACAGGGACACGTGTACACATGCACACATGCACACATGCACATATGCACACGTGGACACATGCACACATGCACACATGCACACGTGGACACAGGCACACATGCACACATGCACACATGGACACAGGCACACATGCACACATGCACACATGCACACGTGGACACAGGCACCTGCACACATGCACATGCACACATGCACACGTGGACACAGGCACACCTGCACACATGCACACATGCACACGTGGACACAGGCACACCTGCACACATGCACACCCCGCAGTATACACACAGAGCACTACTGAGTTACACTAGTATTACTAGCACTATCAGGACTATTATAGGTATTGTTAAACACACTCACCAGCATGGATGGCCTGCCTTGCTGTTACCCCGGAGGGACCTGCAGAAATGAGGAGATTAATGTCAGTGGGCACAACTGTGCCATTGATACTGCATATGATACAGTGCAGTAGTACACCAGTTGCCTTTCACACGTCAGCTGCTGATATTGCCAATATCACACATGCACAATTACATACTATGTTGACAGCTACATACCACGGACACACCTTACACATGCATAAACTAACAGTGTACAGAACAGTCAAGTGTACATATGGCATATTACTTGCACACTCCATGTCGTGCTGCTTTGTGGATCCAGCCTCCATCATGATGCAGGTGTATTGCTGTTGCTGTTCCGGGGCTGGAGCCACAACACTTAGGAGTAGCCCCTCCAGTCTGGGGAAGGGGGGGCGTGTGGCCACCCCACCTCCTGTGGCAACCTGTTGCCTGTGGATATCCGACGCACGCTGATGGACATTTCTGATTAAATCACTGCAGTGATGTCGTACCTGCTCATATGTCCTATTATGCGTGCCAATGTCATTTACCCTATGGACAAGGTCTTGCCACAGTGCAGCCCTCTCCTGCTGATTCTGGCTGGTGTGGGAAAACAGTATGTCATACTCCCGGACCAGGCTCTGGTGTATCTCCTCATCTTCCGCTGCAGAGTAGGCGGGATTATGCTGACGCGCCATCTCCCTAGAAGAGAACACAAACAGGATGTCAGCAGACTATGTCAGCAATATATGGCACACATACTATATATGATACTCAAGTGTAGTGATATACTACTACTCCCGTATGTTGCATGTGTGTGTCTCATGGTGGATACACAAGTACCTGGCCAGATATCAGTGCTCAGCCAACACCTGTGCAACAATACCTGCCACATTCCATACAACATAGTAGCATGCCCCATCGGTCAGCACACTGCGACAGGTTCAATGCACAACCTCACTCTGGGGGTTCATACCAAGGTACAGTATGTGGAACGCCATCCACTAGTGTGATGTGGACACAAGTTACTCGGCCTGGATATACATATCCCACCACCACCACCACCAGCACAGTAGACTACTTTGATATGTATGTGATTAGACAGTTATTCACTTGTTAGGACTGAGATGGTATCCATGCAGCCCACTGGGCCAGTGGAAGCCACAACCCACACTGCTGACCCCTTTGCGAATGCTTACCATGGACATCCCACAGATTGCATGGAACTTGCACACACATTTCAAACCCAGACCCTATGCACAAAGGTTAGGCATCCTGTCCGGTGGACCCCAGCCAGAGGCAGATTGTATAACAATAGCAGGAGGCTACTGCAGGACAGAGCAGATTCACATTAAGGGAAGGCATCTGTGGTCAGCACTGGTAATACGCTACGGTCTCTCATAACAACGGCCACAGCCTACTCTGGGAGGGAAATGGCCACAAACACTACAGATAACCACAAGGCCTTCTTCAGTTATGTTACACATATGGACCAAATGCCTAAGATATGCTCTGAGTTAATACACACCTACTTAACATTCACTGAACACACAGATATTGGCAACATTCTTGCAGACAGGTTCAGAGCACGTATCCCCCCTCCTTCTCCCCCACAAGTTGAAATACTTATCACAGCTGAATGTAACCTCCCTATCATCTCACATGTCCAGGTGAGGGCCGACCTCAGCAAAGCAGAACACACAGCATCACTGTGACCTGATGGTATCCCTGGATGTGTGCTACGTGCACTCCAAGAGGACATACAACCGCATATAAGACTGATATTTAACCTTGGCCGTACTACAGGATATGTACCTGGACACTGGCATACAGCAACAGTGGTCCCACACCACTAAGGAGGCACCTCTACTGACCCTGGGAACTACCACATCATAAGCACAACCAGCCTGGTCTGCTAAGCTATGGAATTATTCAGTATGGGACGCATATACAGCGATATTGGGTACCTGCAGACACTTGTTCCCGGCCAGTTTGCCTTTGTGATGGGCTGATCCTGCCTTTTGAACCTGGCTGAACTTTCAAAACAGTCACTACAGCCATTGATGAGGGCAACGCACAGACAACTGCTGCCAGGATCATGGCCTAACACTGACTGACATGTAATGTATAGTCATCCCCTTTTGGTGGAACTATGTACACACAACATATCACATGGACATACCTATAGATACAGACCTATGCCACATTTGGAGGGTTCACAGTATGCAGACTATTAACCTGCTACTTTACATTACCTGTGTTTGTCGCAGCTGGTTGCGTTACCACTACTTCTGCTTCCTGCTGCTGCTGGCACGGCTTGCTACTGTCACTGCTGACAGCTTAGACTCAGTGTGTAGCATGTGTATTTTTTTTTCTCTCACTCTCTGTCTCTGTCTCTGTCTGTCTCTCTCCCTCTGTCTGCTTCCAGACAGTGCAATGAACGTATTGCATGTGTGGAGTGTTAGTACAGGATGCTTTTGTAGGTCTCTGCATAGGTCCATGTGATGGCCTCTGCACCAACTGTAAGCCAGCATTTGCTAATTGCATGCAGCCAGTTGTGTACTGATTGAAGTTCTCACTGTGATTTCAGGACAGTGCTATAAAAGGGTATGTGAGATAGGCATTGCCCTTTCAGATTGTAAGGGCGGGGACCATGCTGGTATGCTGAGGACACTGTTCTGTGAGTGTAAAGGTTAGTATCTCTCTCATTATTCAGGCTGTGTTGTAGATTCACATTTCTCCATTCCTCTCTCCTGTTCCCTGTAGTAAGTGTGTATGCACAATGACACCTACAACTATATATAAATACATATATATATATATATATATATATATATATATATATATATATATATATGTAAATATACATACATTTATATATGTACATTAACTGACATTATTACCTACTAGCTACCAACTAGCATGGCTGTTTCTGTTCACACACTACTATTATGGAAATCCACTAGTTTTGACAGTAATTCTAAATGACATGCTTTGTGTACTACACATCCTATATTCCCTTTACATTCATTCCTACTATTACATGATATATTTATTTTAGCACAATGTTCTTGTATAAGAGTCATGGCTTAGTGGTAGGTCATACACACTACTGTTTCCAAGGTCCTGGGTTCGGGACTGACAGTGGGAATTTATTTTGCTTTTGAACTGACTACAGGACCTGTCAATCAGAGTGAGTAATGCACTTTTAAGCAGTTGTAACGGGGTTAGTGCTGGTTTGCGCGGAGCTAACGCAGGCGCACTGGCGTTTATCTCTGCGCACACACGTGCACACCTGCTTACAACCGCTTAACAGTGCTTACTCTGGCGCACACCCGCACTATTTTCTTTGAAAGAAATGAAAATGGGGAGACAGGAAAGTGGTGAAAAAGGGGTCACAAAGAGGGTAAGACAGTAGGGAAACAAGCTTGGGATTTGCAGGAGGGATGTAGGTAAGGCCCATAGCTGCTCATTTCTTCATCAGCAACAGCTGTGCATATGTATGTAATTTGGTGTGACATTTGAAACCTTCCACCCCTGAGAGAGGTGTCAGGACAACAATAATACTTGTTGTACAGCCAATTGTAATTGATAGTTTCCATGTCCAGCAGACATGTGTGCGGAATGGGCAGCTATGTATGGGGCGTAATTTTTTTGTGGGTACAGAGTGCCCTTTTTTTTTTTTTTTTTCAGGTGAGAGTGGTATGTCAGGTGAAGGAAGTCAGTATAGCTGGGGAGGTAGGTTGGGTAGGTCAACAGACAAGACAAACAAGACGCATACAGGGGTGGTGTATGACACGTGTGGGGGGGTTACACAATTGACGGGGACGGAGGTTTGGATATCCAGAGCCCATGAGCCCACAGATGGCAACAGTGGAACTGATATCCCCAACCATAGGCAGTTGCCACTGTTCCTTCACTGCCCAGGACGGGGCTGTGCTGGGGGCTGTGTAGGCCGGGCAACAGGCATGCCCGTAAGTTTTGCCACCTGTGCCTCAAGCTGGCGTAGGGGCCCAAGAACAGAGTCCTGGATCTCCCTACGCACCACAGTCTGGACGCTACAGAGGGTGAGTGGTGGTTCTCCTCCGGCCACACTTGCAGAGGGGAGACGAGCCCCATCCCCTGCAGCGCTTCCATCCGCAGGTGGCACAGGGCCACCGGAGGAGGGTCCAGACTGGGCACTATTGCCAGGTGCACTCGCCAGCTGAGGTGGGAGAGGTGGGTCCGCTGGAACCCGCCTTCCCTGCCGTCCTATGTTTTGCATTATGTCATGACAGTTTGGGTTAGTGACATATAATACAATTCACAATTAGTTGTAACAGCATGCATTAGTATTCCCATTAACCAAACACCCAGATATTCACACTATTGAACAGCGAGCATAACACATGCATAATTTGACCAGCAATACACAGTCCAACAACATGCAGGGTTGACTGATGGCAACAGGCCATCAGGTTTGGATGTATGAACAGGGCAGATGCATCAATGGACATGCAAATATTTATGACCCAACAGGACAAATGTCCAGGGGTGTTAATTGTGATTGCACATACCATTTTCACGTGGAATGGGTTATATGTGGTTATAGGGTGGGGTGAAGAAAATAATATTAACACCTTCGAATACCAATACATATGCTGTACATTTCTAATAGCGGCACATATATACACACTACTGTTCTAACTACAGTTTCCTATATGATAACTACTTCAACTTGGTGATAGGACTGTTACTGCTACATCAATATACATTTTATTGCTCTTCATACACATTCATATCTAGTTTTGTTCAGCTACATCATCCTGCTACATTTGCTTTATATAGCTATAGACAACTGTGGATGTTTGGTATATCAGACAATCATACTATCTGCATATTGCAGACTGAGAGCAACATATCCAGATTTTGGGATACACATTCCAGCTGCAGCAACACTTTGCACAGATTTCGCTGTTTGGTTTTGCTTCTCACATGCATTTCATTCTGTACTGACTGCAGTATACTTTATTCAGGGGTTATTACTACTTTATTGCTGGATTCATGACACTTTCTCACACTCTCTCACTTGTTTTCATTTTACTATTCAGGATGGTACTTACTTCTAGGCTTTATTGACATGTTTTACCTATAGTTATTACAATCCTTTCCAGCAGTCTCACTTCTGTCATGTTTCAGTATTTCAACAGGGGTATATTTCACACATGTGATTTGCTCAACTTCTGCAGCTGTACTTTTCAGCCTGCTGCAGGTTGTGTACAATTATATTACAGGTGGGGCATCTTTATTTCAGACTTTATTTCATACATTTTCATTTTTCTGTTTGGATTACAGACTGCAACACGCTTTTGTAATCAACACTTGTTACTTGCACATTCTATTACTTAGTGACTACACTGCACTCTTTTGCTAACTGTCATACTTTTATATTTCTTTACAGTTACTGGGAGAGGATTACTGACCTGCCTGGTGGCGCAACTGCACCAGCCTATCGCCATAGGCTCTGCGGTTCGCAGAACAGACACCTGCAGCTGTAATATAAATGAAGTAATATTGGAATACACATCTCCATAATATCAGCTAGTTTAATTTCTTACAAAGATAATTACATGTAACTTACTCAGTAGTGGGGCATTGGGCATTTGCTGGGCCTCCTGGATCCAAAGGTTCAATTGGTCCTGCTTGCGTCTCTTCAGGTCCGCATGGTGGTGATGAACCTGCTCACCAGTCCTTGGAATCCCTGTGGCACTGGTGAGATCATGAGCCAACCGGTCCCACGCCTCATATGCTCCCCACAGGACCTGGCCCTGCATGAGTTGGGCCTCATGATTGTGGACTAGGAGCCAGACCATGTCTCTGGACTCCTCAATGCCACACCTCTGTGCTTGAAAGCAACTACCCTCACCTACTCCTGTCATTCTGGCTGCAAGTCAGTTCTTCAATCGTTTATGCTGTGTATTCCCGCCTATGGGGCTTATATAGGCCGTTTTTCCCACACATATCTGTGATTGGCCATTTTGGAATTGTATCAACTTCACAAAACCTGCTTTGTCATGCTCCACTTTGTATTCATTCCTATATATTTGCTATTACTGCATTAATAGGTACTGCTGTCCTGGCTTAGTGGTTCAGTACCTTGACTATGGTGTATAGTATCCTGGGTTCGAACCTGGCCACTGTTTTTTTTATTTTTTATGACTGTCTAGACAGGCTGAGGGGTGTGTCTGTGTAAAGGCAGTTTTGATACGGCTTGCTCAACGTTGCCCGTCGGTTAGCTTGTTGGCGCGGTGCGCAGCTCCGCGCAAATGGGGTATGCTGGTTTACGCCTCATTTGGCTATCAGCATGCATATTACGCTCAGCTCAGCTAGGGGCATACAGTTTCAGCATGTTAAACCACTGCTCACCTACGGGCACTCATTTGGCACCTGTTAAACCACTGCTCACCTACGGGCAGATACACTCACCTTGTTAAACTGCAGCTCAGCTATAGGCACATCTGGCATCTTTTATTATTTTGTTATCTCACATTTCTTCAAAATAAATGGACTATTTCATTACATTATACATGAACTATGATTTTATATGTGTACATGTTTGTCAGGGACTTGTTTCGTGCTTATTTTACTAGAAATAAAAATTGGTGTTGTGGAGGCTCGAAACATAAATGCCTGCTCTTCAGCCGACGTCTCTACCGCTACACTATTGCTTCTTGGCTTACTTTGCTTATTTAGTTCTTATATCCTTTTCCACTGACTGCTAACTGTGGCTGCGCTATGGGCATGCCTGCGCAAACGAGCGCACTC
>NC_056731.1:1681382445-1681437445 GCF_019279795.1 Protopterus annectens | reverse complement strand
TACCATACTCTACTCATCACTGCTTTGGACTGAGAAAACTGAACTGGCCTGAATTCCCCCATAACTTTCTACCCTCTCAGCTTCTAATTATTCACTCTATACTAAACCAGCCCTCTTTCTGCCCCAGCATAACATCTATCATCTCCCCATACACCTCTGCTAGATCACTCCAGAGCTCTGAACAACATCTCCTCACTATTCATAAACCCAGGATTAACACAGGTAAAAAAAACTTTATCCTTGTTACCCAGCTGAGAACTGGAATAAACTACCACTTGACACAAGACTCATTAGACCCAAATCTAAATTCTGTAAGGCAGTAAAAACTTACTTAAAGAAAAATAAACTATGTCTGTGCCATCTCCATCCTGACTGATCCATCTCTCTAATGTACCCTGTTCTCTTTCTTGCTACTACTTCATTGTTCCTCTACCCTTTCTCTTTATTGAAACACTTTTATCCACCTTTTTTAATCTCTCTGCTTCTAATCTACACATGTAAACTTCTTTTTTTTTCCATATTTGACCATACCTTGCACTTTTCACAGCCAGTCTACTTTATTTGTATTATATAACTTGAAATTGTTAAGACACTGTTGTGTATTATTCCTTATACTCTCCTCTTTACCTTATCGTGCTGAATTGTTGATTCTATTTTGCAATCTATGTTTACTTGTTATTTTTTGTCTATAGGATGTATTTTTTGGGTCTATATTATTAACTCAAATGTTCAGAATAGTGAATACAACTCCGTTGACACATAACCGTCGATCTACAAATCAAGCAAACTACCAAACCATTGAAAATGAAGATATCGAACGTATTACATCATCAAAAGTGCCATTCAGGTAAGTGAAATCCAACTAAATAAAACTATTTTAACACACATTTTGCAGGGGGCAAGCCCCCCCTGCACCCCCCACACTCCCCCTACTTAAATATACCAACTCTGAGCCTGCACTACAGTGGTGAAAAGGATATAGTTCCTCATCCCCATGAACATGCTGCTAGCCAACAAACACGTTCGATGTCTTGGTTCGATGGTTTGGTAGTTCGCTGAATTTGTAGATCGGCGTTTATGTGTCGACAGAGTTGTATTCGCTATTCTGAACGTTCGAGTTAATAATATAGACCCGTATTTTTTATATAATTTTAAGCCAACTTACTTTGTATGTATTTACTGTGGAGCTTTTCTCCCCGGGTCACCACTGAAAAAGGGCTCTGTCCCAGTTGGACTAACCCGGTCAACAAATGTCAGATAAATAAATAATAAATAAATTAAAATCATATTTCATTTTCAACAATCATAGGTTCAAAAGAAATGAACCTTTAAGTGACAGAGAAACATGACAATAGATCTGCAAAGCATATATGTTCCTCTAAACTTCCCAAAATCTGTAGAAATACTGCATTACAAATGAGAAAAGAATCTTGCCACAAAAATGTTCAAAAATACTAGAGAATTACATGCTTTCACAGTGAGAAGGTGGGTGTTTTTTGTACTAAAACTTCTGTAGCTCATACTCGTTTAAAGTTTCATAGGTCTGATGAGGAATCGTAAAGGCATATTGACCATCTTAGGAACATGATGATCTGCATCGCATGATGAAGGTTACAGGTGCCCATGCAGTCATTCAATTCTTTTTTAAAGTATGAATTGATGGGCTGCATTTAACTAACAGGGAGAATGTATTTCACAAATGTGATAGTCTTTGAGAAATGAAGTTGTTATCACATGTCATGATCATTATTATAATTATTATTATTCCCGTTTGTTAACCAGGTAAGCCCACTGGACACACAGTCCATTTTCAGAGTAATCCCGGGAGCAATACCTGTTTAAATAACTTGCTCTAATTGTACAAATGCATTTTTCTAAGACTTTTACTAACAGCTATCAAAGAGTACTGGAGATGTGGTCTGCTTTGTACAGGTACTGAATGCTGGCATTTATATGCTTTTTACCCTGACAGTCTACCAAGAGATTAGTATATGAATTATTTTCAGTGCATCAGATGCAATAGCTGTCTACTGCATACTTTTACTGAGTTATCAATGTCCAAGTACTACATAACATATATTTAATTTTCCACAATATTGACATTTTATGTTACTGAAAAGATGCCACCAACCACGCTGTTGTTGCAGTACAAGGCAGTATGGACACAACCAAATAAAGCACTGAACTGGATCTAAGTTCTTAATGGGAGAATGAGAGTATCAGGTATAATATATGCCAGGCTGTCTAAGCCAGGTGCCCCAAAAGTTATAAAGCAATTAAATAGTGTTTGAGAAATGGGCTCATATACACAGGAAATGAATGCAGTTGCTTACAGGCAATTCTCAGTAAGAGGCCAACGTTTTGCATTTGCCATGTTGAAGTACTGTGCATTGAACTTGTTAGAATCCCACATTGATAGGTGGATTTTGTTAGCATATTGTCAGGTTTTCAGAGTTTATACAACTCAGCTTTGCTGTACTGAGCTTCTTGCAGTACTGCTGTAATAACTGGACATTCTGTATTTTGCCTTTATTTGACCCATTTTTGGATGTGTTGCACTGATGGAATTTTGTTGTCAATGTCAATATTTAATCTGGGTTTGAAATAGAAAAGCAGCTGAGTGACTTGGGGTTTACTGTACCTGATTTCAGCCTTGTGGTTGTGATTGCTATGAGGCTGGGAATGCTTCCCCACCCTGCCTGAACTGGCTGCTATTTGTCCAAAGTTTTGTTTTCTTACTAATTAGCTGCATGGTGCTCCCATGTTGCTAACTGCTGCTTCTGTTGCTTATCCTCTTTAGATGGATGTCTCCTTAGTATATAGGGAGCTGAGTGCCAGGGCTGGTGCTTTATAATATTGAGCTACTGTGTTGTACTGTGCTTCTTTGCTTCTTTGGTCCTTCCTGAACTTTGTTTGCATGTTTTCCTTGTTTTTTTCCAGGTTTGAATATGCTGCACCAATTACATTTTTTATCTGCCCTTGATTCATCAGTGTTTGGACCAGGCAGCAGATGAGTGACTTTACATTTACTGTTACTGATTTTAGGCATGGCAGTTGTGACAATGCTTGCTGTAGCTAGTGAGAGCAAGAATGTTTCTGTCACTGTCTACCTGAATTGGTTGCCTCTTGTTCCTTTGTTACTGATGGGCACTTTTCCCCTTTATGCAGGTGTTTGTCTAGTATATAATGTCCTTAGTTGAATGGGCTGGTGTTTTATAAGCTAAGGTATGGTTGAGTGCTTCTGTGCTCCCTGGATTTTCTTTGCATATTGCCCTTGTTTCACTTGGGGTTGGACTTATTACGTTTAGCATGACAGTCTGCCTTAGGTGCAGTTGTGTGCACCAAGTTGTATTTTATGTATAGCACCAAGCTACTTGACTTCTTAATCTTGGATCGAACGCATCAGGTGTGACTATGTATTTTTACATTTCTCACATTGTTTCTGATGTCATTCAGATAAAACTATCTTGTCAGCTGGTCGAAAGCTCCTGCTAGTTAATCTTCGTTGTAGTCCAGCTTAGGTACTCACTAATATTTTGTTGTACATTGGTCACTGTCAACATGGGTTTACAGTTTGTTTTCTTTCCATCTTCTTGTCAGACAGCTTCTTTTATGAAGTCCATGGCAGTGTAGCACCTATTTCATGTTTACTGACAGTCACATTTATCATTTACTGATGCTACTTGTGAGAGGTGTAAATAATGCTAAATATAAAGTCTAAACTCTCATATATTATACATGTGAGAAAGCAGCTGATGACTATATCAGAACTGCCTAACAGGTGTACTTTTGCTAAGGTTTTATGAATCATCACCTAAGTTGTCAAGACCATACTTGAACAATCTCCAACCACATCCTACTACTCACTGTGACCCATCTTCTTTTATACCATCACACATGACTAAAGTGAGCCATTCTGACTCCACAGTTGTTCTCATTAGCAGACTGTTGAGGCTATAGCTGCAGCATATGGTAATGTGTCAGTTAGGTAATGCTGAAGTTAGGCACAATGATGCCTATCATCAGCTACTTTATGAATAGGTTCTCAGTTAGATTCCACTCATATGCCATGGTTTGGGAAGTGAACACAGACCTTAGGGCCCATCACTCCAGGTGTGACAACACTGTCATGGCTGCCATTGTTAGAGTGAAAGATATTAAACAATCTACCCAGGGAGAGATGTGGAATAATATAGTTTTGTTCTACATGCATGTTTCTTGAGGCAGGTAAGATGCTTCTTGAGCAGTCTAAGAATGAGGCCACAGTTTCAAAGGCATTAATTTTAACAACTGGCCTGTTAACTGGTGTCACTTCAGATGGACCCAGTTTATGTCAACATCGGAGGAGATGACTGACAGACTTACCTGCTTATCTAGTGATGTCGTTCCTACCTCTTTTCTCGTGGATTCCAAATACTGGCTAAGACCTTTCTTCATCTTCATAATGGTATATTTAATCCATCTTTGTAATGGTATATTTAATCAAAGTTTATAGGTTAGATAATCTAACCAAACAAATTCTTACCTGACCCATCTTAAGACCAAACTCTGCAAGTCTAAACAATAAATATCCTTCTGAAACCACACAAAAGACCAGTGAAAACAGCTCTACTTTCCAAAATAAGAATTTAATAAAAACCTTTTAGTTGTCTCTCCTCTCCTAGCGCCTCGGCTGCAAGCCTTTACAGAGTAAAAAAGTGAAGCTCACTCGCACAGTCCTTTTATACAGCTGCCATATCAATTAACAATTCATTATATAATAAAATCAGTTCCTAATTGTTAAGCTAACAATTAACCCATGAAATTCTGCCAATTGCACTCTTTATTCATTCCTAAAGGCTGCAAAGTTTCATATTTCATTATTAAAATTGCTTCCTTTCTTCTTAAAATCTTTTCAATACATTTTCATCTCCATGTCTGTTGTATACTTGTTCCAAAATTGTGACTTTCATATTGTCTATTATACCCCATGTTCTGAATGAAAATGTTCTGCCACTGGGCTGCTCATCTTCCTATTTTTAACATCCCTAACATGTTCTTTTATTCTCTCAGCCAGACTTCTTTTAGTTTCCCCAATATAGCCTTTGCCACAAAAGCATTTTATAAGATATATAATCACCCTGCTAGTGCAGTTAAATGTTCCTATAGTATTAAAACTTTTCCCCTTAATATCTTCAGCTTCTCTGATTATGTAAGGGCATATTGCACACTTTCCACAGGGGAAAGTTCCCTTCCTTGTTATTGCACATGCTAGCTTCTGTGTTGGTCTCTCAAACCTACCTCTTACTAAAAGATCCTTCAAACTTCTCCCTCTCTGGAAAGAAATAGTAAGCTCAACTTTCACCAAAGAAGGTACCTCCCTTCTTGTCTTGTTCCAACTATTTTTTATCATTTCATTAAATACTTTAGAAAAAATAGTATATTTTGTGACAAAAAACATTTTTGAACATTCTCCCTTGTAATTTGTAACTACATGCTGACTATTTTTGTCCTTGTTCCCATAATCTTGTTTTTTGCTACTTTTTCCAAATACTTTATTATAACTTAGTTTCACTTGATTTGGGTCATAACCTCTCTCCGTGAATTTATTGCAAACCTTGTCACACTCTACTTCTGCTTCCCTAACATTGGTACATAGCCTTTTGACTCTTAACATTTCCCCATATGTATATATGTTTCTTGAGGCAGGTAAGATGCTTCTTGAGCAGTCTAAGAATGAGGCCACAGTTTCAAAGGCATTCATTTTAACAACTGGCCTGTTAACTGGTGTCACTCCAGATGGACCCAGTTTATGTCAACATCGGAGGAGATGACTGACAGACTTACCTGCTTAGCTAGTGATGTCGTTCCTACCTCTTTTCTCATGGATTCCAAATACTGGCTAAGACCTTTCTTCATCTTCATAATGGTATATTTAATCCATCTTTGTAATGGTATATTTAATCCAAGTTTATAGGTTAGATATTCTAACCAAACAAATTCTTACCTGACCCATCTTAAGACCAAACTCTGCAAGTCTAAACAATAAATATCCTTATTTGGAGGCCTTCCGGATTCCATACCACTTTTATATATGTGTTGCTACATATTTCTTTCAGTGTTCTGATAACAATCCCTTTATAACACAGTGCAGCACTTATCATTCTTTAAGACTCTCAGGGTAGAATGGTGGTAATCTATCTGTTTTCATCTGATCAAATGTTAACTCACTGAATTCTTCAAGATTCAGAAGCTGAGCTACTTGAGATTTAGTCACTCCTGATATAGCCGGCTACCATATCACTAACATCAATAGTTCCCCTTCAAAGTCACCTGAGGATCACATTAAGTACCTCAATAGGTTGAATTAGATCCTTAATCTAGGTCACTTATCCCTGCATCAGTTGAGAGTCTTACATACCTAGCAATACATGCAATATTTCCTAGAGTTTGATAAAACCCCTCTCCTAGATTTAATAGCTGAAGTTCCCAAGAGAGGGAGAAATATGCTTGGCATTGTCCTTACAAATGTTGGCGCACCTGCACACCTATTAACCTGATCTTTTCCTTGATCAGTCTGACCATAAGACTAATCTTTGCCCTCAAACTTAGTACCAGATTTACTCAAAATTTAAGTATATTTAGTGTTCTTCAAATCCAATCTTATCCCTGTTTAAAAGCCTTAGGAATTTCAAAAATGTTTTGTTGCCTGCAGAGCAAATCATTACAGCCACTATACTTTGCTATGATTTTTTACAGCCATTTTAATCAATGTGCAAAAATATCAGTACTGGTTAGGCTAAGGATCCTGACTTCACATCTGCTCCCATAAGGAGACAAATTCTATAACAGAAGGAGATAAATACGTGGTTCATATAAACAAGTTTCCAACAACAATTATGCAAGGATCATAAATGCAACTGTAGGAAGAGTAAAGCTGAATGTAAATTGATGATATCTACTGTAATGATAAACAGGATCATAGGAAGTTACTAGGCTATTGGCCCTGAGGCCCTTACAAGCCTAGCCAAGATTTTAGCCCATCTTCCATCAAGTCAGCACCCTAGGTCACTGTCCAGCAGGGACATAGGTAGAATCCCAGGGGTGTATTTTATGTTCCCCATCCAGTTATCCAGGTTGCACTTAAAAAGGTTTAATGAGGTACTCTGCTTTATGTGGAGAGGGAGTCTATTCCACAAAAAGGGGAGTCTCTGGGACACAAATTTCTCCTGCCAGCAAGTCCTATTGATATCACAGACCAGGATGAGGTCTCACATGCAGGTTATTCGAGTGGAGCTTGCCTTACGGAAATGCAGCTATCCCATCAGAGCAGGGTCTGAGATTGCTTTGTATGCCAGACAGAGGTCACCTCTGATGAATCTGTAGAAGACTGATTAGAGGGACATTTCCAACTATATTATCAGTATTTAGAATACTTAAGCAAGTTTTAGGCATGTTCAGAAGTATTCACATAAAACAATATCAATTATACTATATTTAGTTCTGATTGTTCACTTACTGATGTTTTAACATAATAGCATTCACATTCTCTTATAATTTTGCTGCTTAAATCATTTTACTTTATTCACCGTTGTTTACTTAGGTTGTATCATTTATGTTTGTGCTCCTGCACCTGGGTCATAGCTGAAAAGGGCCTTTGAATCCACTTACCTGCTCATCCATGAGTATAATAAAATTAAAATTTCACTACTTAAGAAACTTGAAATTAACGTCATGACTTATTCTGATATCAAAGCCATAGCAAATGTCCTGCCTTGATAATTTAGCAAAAATCCCCCCATATCCACACCAAATGCACCTCCCTTGGAGTCATTTAACATTGCTCATCTAATTATCTCTATGTACCAGAGCTGAGAAGCTATTTTCAATGTTACAAATAACAGCTCCATGGGCTCAAACACTATAGTAGGTAGCCTTTCTTGTTAACAGAAAATAAGTTACAGTTGACATCTTTAGTTTTTTAATAACAGTGTCCCAACAGGGTACATGTCTGAGCTGAAACTGACACTGGAAATTAGCATTCCATTAACTTTTATATTTAAATCATGGTGTGTGATTTTAGGCAAACAAAACTGATAACCTACAAACACTGACTTTTGTAAATGGTAGGTCTTGCTTGTTTAATTGGAGTGGCATTTTGGAAGGCTTCATTGCTGCAATTTGTAGAGGTCTTTATGGGGGTCATTCTTTGTATGCCTCTTATAAGAAACTTGTGAAAACATTCCATACATTTAGTTATGCAGGTAATGTTAAATAACATATCACCTTAAATATTAATCCCTATATTACCTGACGGATTAACTGAATGTCTGATGGTACAAACATGGTGAGAGTTTTGCAGTCTCATCTAATAGATTAGTCACTACTGGAATCCCTCAAGGCGCTTCTTTCACGTGAAGATAGATCTCCAAGATTTGAGACTGACCACATTAGTAAATGACAAAATACTGTATGTTTTTATTGATTCCTCCACAGATGCTTATATTTCCAAAGAGAAAATTAAATATAGCGAGCACCTGGTGTTCTCACCTTGTCCTTAGATGCATTACAAAACAAATGTGGTTCAACCATATTTTGGAAGCAGGTTCTTTCCACTGATTATCACATAACTGGAACCACACTAAAGGTCAAAAACAGTCCAGTCATTAGAGATCTTGTCACTTTCACTATCAATGTGCCATTTGGTCATCAGGTATCAGTTACAAGACAGAAATCTTTTTTTTTTCACTGCTCAGTTAATTATTAGAGCTATATCGCCAAGTTCCAAACTGGTCTTAGTATCACTATATTACACCCACATTAGCTGGATCACTGAATATAATGCCTTGATTGGCATGTATCTTACTAAATACAAATCCTATATCAAAGAGCTCCACAGCTATTAAACAAGAGAATCAAAATGCTAGATTCCAATAGCTATCCAGACAAATTAAAAACTCTTTCTTTTTTTTGCATCTTACACAGACTCCTACATAAAAATATCTATCATACTTTTCAGACTTTTAAATATCTTATTTTAGTACACCATCTCCAACCCAGGAAACACTGATATCAACTTAACATTTTGGCACAGGTGAAACTTGTTTGAAGGATTGTTTCATTACGCACGATTGACAACATGAGGAACCAACTTCCTTTACATACTAGAGGGTGAAGCACTTCAGCCTCCTTTCAATTCAGTACTGATAACTGGATGAATTCACATAAAATATATAACAGGGATTAGTAGAATAAGTCTTATCAAGAAGAGAGGTAAACCTACTGGTGATGTTTTTGGCTGCATTACTGAGCTATAGATATGGTTGTTCAGAACACTTGCCTTGTATAACCTACAATTCTACTCTATGCTCCTTCCATTAGGAATAAGTATGTGACTTTCTGAGAGTAAAGAATTGGCTGTAATATATATATATATATATATATATATATATATATATATATATATATATATATATATATATATATATATATATATATATATAGACACTGGGTCAGCATTAAGTTAGCTGTAAAAAATCATATTTATATCTCCAGAATAATAACTTCATTTTTTTAAAGGCTCATGCCACACCTACTGGAGATTAAAGCTACACGCCCAAAAGACATGTGCCATAGAGCACCATGTTAGGGTAATGAATCACATAAAATGTACTGTGATGTGTAAATGTCACTGTACCTTCATAAATCCTGGCCATGAGATTTAAGAGTAAGTTTATAGGTAAAGAAGCAACTCTATTTCAGCATCTGCAAAAAAGCAATTATTTTAGATGAGGTCTCCAGTATTACCAGCCACAAACAACAGAATGTGTTTACATGGTTCTCCTTCAAAACATCTAATTCTCATAACATCGAAACTCAAAACACTGAGACCATAACATCAAAAACCCAAAACACTAAAAACTCATAACATCGAATTTCATAACATTGAAAATGTATAACACAAAGTATTGTATCATCAAACATGTAAATGTTATAGTTTAATCTGTTAATCTTGTGGTATCACAATAAGATGTTGTAGTTTTTATTTATATAGTTATTATTTGTATCATGTAGGAATTTATATTATTTATAGAGTGTTTATTTTGCCAATTTGTACATGTTTTTAGGCCATACAGGTACGTGATTTAGACATTATGTGTACATTCTGTATGGTGATTGTGATACAGTGGGGTTAGGAAATTAAATTTTTTCCACTGTAGTGCCATCTTGGAGTTGGTATATTTAATTTATGGGGGGGGTGTGGGGACAGAGCCCCCCACATAGGGGGTGCAGCGAGGCTTGCCCCCCTGCAGAAACGTAGTAACAAGTGTGTTTGTTAGTTTGGTGTTGTAATAGGTGGAGGGGATGTTATTTACATGTGCTTTGTAGTTCTTGATGTTGTGATCCAAAATTTCAGTGTTCTGAGTTTTCGATGTAGTGAGTTTTCAGTGTTTTGGGTTTTCAATGTTGTGGTCTCAGTGTTTCACGATTCGATGTTATGGGCATTAGATATTTTGATGTAGAACCATTTACATGCATTGCTGATGAACACATGGTCAGTTTTTCGCAGATTAAACCATTTTTCACTTTCTTTGAGCAGCATGGAACTCTTGTACATTCGTCATCTCATTTTTTCCTGAGGTCCCTTATACCATGAGCAGTATGCCTAGTATTTTCATACTAAAATTCATATATAGCTAATAATCAGCACAGTGTAGGATATATCTTCTGACAATATCCTGTTAATGATATGCCACTGAATGTATAGTGCACTTTTTGTTGTGTTGACAACATAAAAACCTTGACAACTTCCTTTAAAGTTACAGTTGAAAGATAAGTGTACTGAACATACTCAGAGTGTATACCTTTAACATGTTTATATACTAAGGGATTAGATAAGCTAGCCATAAAAAGTGCGTGGTATTGTATGACTTACAACATAAAGGTATTGTATATGAAAGTATAGATGTATTATTTTACTTTTTTAATCTGATGTATAAGCAGCCAGGACAAAACTGAAAAATAGCACATGATTTTGTGGTAGAATGTTTGATTTGCTAAGTTCGGTGAAATGCTCATAGACACAGAAACGCACACACTCAGACATGCATGTGCACACACACACACACACACACACACACACACACACACACACACACACACACACACACAAACACACACATGCGTGTGAATGCGTATAGAAGATGTGTAAGCGTGACTCATAATTTTGAGTCACATAAGTGAGATTAGAAAACACTGAACACAATAAGTCCCACTTTATTTTACCTCACAGTATTTCCCGTGTCTGAGATACAGCAATGTTGAAGTTAGAATATATATCAGTAGCAGGGTACAGGGATACAGCCACCCCATGTCAGGAGATGCGGTGAACTATTATTGCAACAAATTTTGGTATTTTAGGTTTTTAATGGAAACTGAAGTTTACTGATTGCATTGTATGAGGCTCAGACTTTTATGTCTCACAGCATATACTTAAATATCTACTCTGTCACAAGTCTGGGGACAAAAGTAATACCTGAGATATCAAACAGCAGGTCCACAAAACTTTTGTCAAATAAGCATCATGCTGTGGCTTATTCAGTGCTGCAGACAGAGAACTGAATCATTCAAATTTGTTTACGTGTCTACTGTGTTCAGAACTAAATCATTAAAGTATTTATCCCACCAAGATACAGTACTGATGGTAGCTGCAATAACGTTTTTAAATGCTCTACCATTAAAGGAAATAGATTTATTTAAACAAAAATTACTTTTCTTATTCAAAAGAAAGAACATTATTTCAGTTGCTCAGCTTTATCTGTTCTTCCTAAAGCATTGTTCAATTAAGTTGCTGCAGGAATTTTTGACTATTTATCTTTTATCAAAGCTAAAGGTGGAATGGTGATAGTAAACAAGAAACCCTGCTGAATGTGCCGTCACTGATGAAGGCTTAATATCCACAGGACATTATAATCCTCATTGTGACAGGCTTTCCTAAAGACTGAACATTTGTAATTCGTTGGGTGATATCATGTTAGCTTACTCATAAAATTATAGTCTAAGCATAAAATGAGAAAAAATGAATTTTCTTTACATTCTTTAGCAAACAGTAATTTATGAGTGGCTTCAAAATCAATTTGTCTACTAATATTTCATCCCTGCTAATTCTGAAATTATATTCTGTAAAACACTAGCTCTTTAGTTGTATCAAATATGTGCTTCTCTAAAATTATCATATCTTTCGGTGGAGAAATTAAAATGTAGGTATTGCTATCTGTTAATTATCACTGTAGAACCAGCTCAAACAAATGAAACAGAAACATTTTTTTATCGAACGCACTGAAAGTTTTTTGGTTTATAACATAGCAGTCTGCTCACGGATGTTAAAAGAACATAATAAATACTAATAATGGTGCTCTAGCTTCACTGACAAGAACAGGAAGTTAGCTGGCTGGTCATTAAATAAAATGGACATTTCATGTACAGTTCACTATCCCGCTGGATGGGAGGGGGGCAGGTTAATGCTACTGTAATACCATATAATAGAAAGAGTCACAGGAATTTATAACCAAGAGCCAGAGCATGTGTTCTCAAAAGTAGATATATTATGCTCATATCAGTGTCTGTCCATTCTTGGGGAGGAGAGATGTACAAACTGGAACACCAAGTCTATATGGGAATATTCAAAGCTATTAAATATCCTGATTTCTTACATTATTATATTACTGAATGGACTTAACCACTCCAGATACCTGCTTTCCTGAAACAAGTACTGTCGAGTTGACACCTGACACAGGGTGAATGCATTCAGCTGACATCTCAGTAAGTCAAAAATTAATGCATATATTTGTAACAGCAGGAATCCCAAACTGATAGCTCATCACACACACCCACACACACCCATGCGCGCGCGCACACACACACACACACACACACACACACACACACACACACTTCCGCCTCTCCATAAAAAAGCCCACACACACACACACACACACACACACACGTAGTGCCAGCATACACACATACAATCACAACACACACACACACACAAAGCCTGAATACTAGACAATAGCTTTCTGTAATTTTATTCATTCAGTGCTTGCTCAACTTCTGTGAATATTAGTATATACTGAGATTCATCTTGTATATATATATTATATATATATATATATATATATATATATAAACTTTTTATTTTAATATACTTGCTGTTGACTGTTGTTGTTTATCTTCTTTATTTTAAAGTTCTGATGGGAGAATATTGCATTGTTCACTTTTTTTCTACATTTATATGACATTTACTACCAATGTAACACTGCTATAGCCATTTTTACTGTTAAATCGTGATTTTACCACAAAGTACTTTGCATTTTCAGTGGCAATTTTCTTTTTTTTTCCATTTCTGACAAGGGAATCTCTGTGTCTATCTAAATCTCTATGTCTATTTAAATTGCCTTTTTATGCTGTTTTAAAAGTTTTCTGTTTGATTTAAGGGCATATACTTGATTTTTTGGCAGTATTTGGAGAAGTGAATTTTACTTGGCACTGTGGCTGTGTGTTCTGTTGTTGCGTCACTGTGTCAGCCCATAATGGTGACACTGTCTTATTCTGGCTGGTGTGTTTCCCTTGACTTGAGAGATCCTGATATGGTTGCCACCCATCAAATCCAGTTGAACCTAAAAAAGAAAAAAACTCAACAAAAACATTCCTCGGCCTATGGTTTGTAAATCTGTTGTTGACTTAAACTGGTCCGCAGACCACTTAACCTTTTCTCTATCAACTTCTGGTGTATGTCCACAGCTGTCTATGGTATTAGGGACAGACACATCCTCCAGGGCTTTTTCAGTCCCTGGTTTAGGTATGGGAGAACCAAACCATTTAGGTACAAGACAGGTCCGGATAAGAGACCCCTTGCCAGATGTAATACCTGTCCCCAGATATTTTGTCCACTAACGTAGCTCACAGTAAGAAGAAACAGAAACCTTATTTCACTGCAAACAATCAGGTTAATAACATGTATATGGCTGGTCTGGTTTCCTTAGCTAAGAGTATTTTACAGACAGCTAATCTCTGAGACTATGGTCCTTTCGTATTGACTATGGAGCTACCCTCTCTAGTTTTCAGTCTATGGCAGAAGATTTTGAAAGGGACTCTGATTCATTCAGTAGTGAGCACTCTGAGTCCATCCAGCCTGATTCTTCAGAAGGTGAACTGGTTCAAAACCTTAAGCAGGTGTTCACATTTCCGCAGAAGCTAGCTAGGTTTAGAGATGTATTTGACTGGATACAATCTTGAGGTGTGCCAGAGGTTGGCAGAGATGATCTGTTGAGGATGAGATTCCAGAAGTTT
This sequence comes from Protopterus annectens, assembly GCF_019279795.1. NCBI lineage: Eukaryota > Metazoa > Chordata > Ceratodontiformes > Protopteridae > Protopterus > Protopterus annectens. The sequence continues at coordinate 1,681,423,114 of NC_056731.1, read as the reverse complement.
AGAGTGTTCCTCCTCTGTTACTGGCCTTAAAGGATGTCTATAAAACTATATGTAAAACCCTTTTGGTTAGTGAACCAGTTACTAAAAAAGCTATGAGTTAATACTAGATATACTAGAATCCTGCAGCTCTCTTTGCTCCTTTGCCAGCTGATTCTGCTGCGGTTTCTCCAGCTCCCAACTCAGAAGGTCATTAATTTCATCTAACCCTATGCCACTGGATAAAATTGGCAAGTGGTAGGAATCTCAGGAATTCTAAATTATCTAGACTTTATGTAGAAGTTTAATTTGCAATATGCTTACAATTTTGATGACTTTGCTGCATCTTTGCCTGCCATCCCTCTCAACCTCTTAGTGCACAAAATCTGGATAAACCTGACAAAATGGAGGGATGACGGCCCCAAAATAGGGACATATTTTAAATGTTGCTCTTATAAATTTAGAAAGTAGCTAGAATAAGAGGGCTTGTTTTAACATATGTTTTCTGAAGAATTTGAAGTCTGAAACTCAAATGTGTGTCATTATTTATGACTTTAATCCTCATATCATCCCAGTGAGTTGCCAGAAAACTACAAATTTTACGAGGAGCAGAGCAAAAATATGAGACAACAGTCTGGACATTCTTCAAAAATCTGGACAGTTGAAAGGTATGTTGACCATAAGTGTTACATTGATGCAAAAGTTTCTAGTGTGACTCAGGTTCTAAAATATGATTTCAGAAGTTCCTTGGAATGTGTGTATAAAATTTCTAGAAATGCAGCCATTTCTGTTGTATTGAGAAGATATGTTTGACTACATAACCAGAATTTTTCTGAGGACTTAAGAAATTAGATTTTGAATGATCTGTTACATTTTAAATTTGTGTTGGTTCTATTGATACCCATATTCTCAAACAATGGGATGATAGAGGTAAACTGATGCATAGGTATCTACAATGATTCATATTCTCAGGTTATACCATAACAAGGTATCCAGCTTCAAAGAGGAGAATAAACATTTCCAGCCTAGCTAGAGTCAGAGTACCAAGACAAAATGGCTGGAGGATAATTCTTCCAAACACAATAAAAAGGATTCCTTTATCAAAAAGTATCAATCCCATGCTAAAGAATGACCATGCTATGATTAGAGCATCCCATCTTTTCCTCCTCTCTCCCACCCCACCTACTTTTCCCTTCCTCCAGGCTTCACTCAACCCACTAGCCTGATCACAAATAGTGTCAGACAGATGGGTGCTAAGAATAATTCAGAGAGGGTACTCTTAGCAGTGAAGAGAAAATAGACTTCCTCCTTTTAGGCAAATCTCCCTTACCCACTAGTCCAGACACTTACTTCTGTTCTCTCCAGTACTCCTTCATAAGCTGCAATCAGTGGTTATAGAACCACTTTCTTCAGCAGAAAAATGAAAAGGATTTTATTTCAGAAATTTTCTTACCCAAACAGGAGCTATTGTGGAGACCAGTGTTAGATTTGTTGTACCTAAATACCTTTATAAAAGTACCCAAATTCAAAATGACCCCCCTGCAGGCAGTCCTACCCCTTCTTCCTGACCACTGACTCATGCTGACTTTAGATATGAAAGATGCTTATCATCATATTTCAGATTCTGCCAACATCAGGAAATGTCTGAGATTTGCTTTGTCTGGTTCACATTATTAATTTTTGTATGGTCTTTTAGGCTATCTACTGCACCTCGAGTATTGACAATATACCGGGCTCCAGTGGTTGCATACTGCAGGAGCCAGGGTATCCACATTTTGCCTTATTAGGACAATTTGCTGATTTGTGCAGTCCATTTCTAGTTGTTTAGAATCATTATACAAGGTATTGACCATTCTTGTTCACCTAGACTTTTTGTTGAACCCACAAAAGTCATGTCTCACACCATCTCAAAAAAATGTATTACCAGGGTGTATGACAAACGCAGTAAAAACAATGGCCTTTCAATCAGAAGTCAAACTCCTGACTTATCAGAACATTTTCAGGGATTTGTCTCTTCAAGAAGCTGTCTTTGCAAGAGAGTTTCTCAAAATTCTAGGTCTCAAAGCATCAATGATCCTCATAATACACAAGCTAGACTCCATATGATAAAGATTCAATGGCACTTACAAAACTTGTTGGTCACAGCTCCTGCATATCTTAGAATTCTAGGTCCCAGTGCTGGAATTTGTGAAATGAGAGCTGCAGGGGTGGAGGAATGAGATGTCTTTCAATCCAGGCCTATCCTTCTCCCTTCAGACCCGAGTTCAATCAGTCCAGTTGGACTTCTCAGATTTTGCATAGGAAAGGTGTCTAGCGGAGTTCAAGTGCAAGGTGAATTTGGTCCACCAGATTCTAGAAAGCACATAAATGTCAAAGAAATGTTAGCAGTGATTCAGCCCTTACACTTCTTCACCACTTATGGTCTCCATGTCCCATTTCAGTGGTCACAGACAACACCACAGTCTTGTGGCATCTGAAAAGACAAGGGGGGATAACAACTTTGCTGTTTGGCAATGATGGCCTGGGAGCTAGCCGTAGTGTGTTCTTTGATGCTTAAGAATTCATATATCCCATCAGAGCAAAATATAGTGGCAGACAGACTAAGCAGATTCTGGACTGACTCTCACAAGGGGAAATTAGGGGAGAATTTGGTCCAGATGTAGAGAACCCCTCAAACAGATTAGTTTGCCTCCTTTCAAAACAGATAGTTGGAAAAATTCTGTTTGAAACATCATTGTAGCCATTCTTAGATGCCATATTTGCATACAGATGCATTTCTGTTTACAATTTTTTAATGTGTACTTATACCTTTGAATTACGTATTGATATATATTTGTACTTACATATACAGTTCTTCTTCTATTTACCTGCATTTATGTAATATTTTCCATTTACCTGCATTTATGTAATATTTATCTAGAAGATTTTCTAAAATTATTTTAGGTGAGATTTAAAACTGAAATGTTAAAATATTTACTGTAAAATTCTGGCCTTCTCAAACTCACCTTTTCTACTCAGCCAGCTGGTCAGGCTTATGCCTCTGCAGGTCATTGCACCTGTGGTGGCACTGGTGCAGTAGGCAGGTGCTCACCCATCTCTAACGAGGTGTCAACTTTGTGCCATGCTGTACCACATACAGCTTTTTTAATCTTGTCCAGTTATAACTTATGCAAGATGTAGACCATGATTTTGGGCTCTTTAGCGGGTCTATAAATATTATCAAAAGGAACGAATCTTGAATGGCTTAAATATCAAAATTGCCATTAATCTAAATTGCTTTTCTGGGGGGCTGGCCCCACAACCCACCCCCCTATAATTATATATACTAAATCCGAGATTGCACTACAGTGAGGAAGGGGCAAAATTCCTGATCTTCACCGTACCGCAATCTCATAAAAACAAATCGATGAACGCCAATTTCGATATTTAAGCCATTCAAAATTCATTCCTTTCGATAATATGATATAGACCCTCTTTACCAGACCAGATTGAAGCATGGCCTCTTGCCTTTACAGGTGCTGCCATCTTTCAAAGGGTCAGTACAAAAGTAAGGAATGCAAGTACAGGGCTGTGGTTCACAGGGTTGGAAACATATCCTCTGGGGTGGGACATCACCACAACCAAGCCCAACTACAAGGAAGGGTCATTAAGTATGAAACTGCTGTTATTGTTCAGTTTGGGTTTACCAAACTGCTTTGTTATTTATGTATCTATATATCTACACACACGCATAAACACACACACACACACACACACACACACACACACACACACACACACACACACACACACACACGCACACACATTGTTTAAAGAAATTCTTTTACTTTCTGCTGTGGAAAATGAAAAGTCAGTTATTCATTTATTAAGTTTTCATGTGTTTATATATATATTTTTGCTTGAGTGCAGTAATGAAATCTTTCTTTCTAAAATTAACTTTAAGGTCATGCATTACTTATTTTTTTTTCTCAATTTTTTTTTTTTATTTTTCAAATACATTTGAATGAATTCCATAGTATTTATACAGAACATCTTAAATAACTATGCACACTATTTACATTAGCCTGGCACTATAACAGATCTTAATGTATACAGTTACTTTATAAGTATGTCCAATCCATTATCAGAGTGTCTGCTCAATTATTGTATAGTGTCAATCAATGATAAACCCCAAGGGTTGTTGAGAAATGGTTTTGGATACATTCTTAGTTCTTTAATTTTAATTTCCAATAATGCTGTGGTCTTCAGTAGGCTGTAGAAGTCTTCCAAAGTTGGCATTGTGTTTGTGTTCCATCTTCTTGTTATACACTTCCTTGAAATTGCAAGTATAGTCCATACTAGATACATGTTTGACCTATTCAAATGAGGACCTTCATTTGCATTTAATAATACAAGAGCTTTAGTTAAATAAAATGATTCATTAAATAAAGCTTGTAGAAAGTTATAAATACCATTCCAAAATGGCTTAATTTTAACACAATCAAAGAAAATGTGGTTCCAATCTGCGTTGTGTACTTGCTGACATCTCCAACATTCCTTTTATGGAAGAAATAATTTGAGTGATTCTGTCTGGGGTTAAGAATGCTATGTGCAAGCATTTCCAATTAAAAACTTTTTGGGATTGTGTAAAGGATTTATATTTTATCGATACTAAGATATTTGTTTTAATATCTTCAGTTAACTGTATTGACTGTCCTTCTGTTATATATTTCCAATATGAGGTTATGGGTGTTGTTTTATAGTTTATCAATATATTGTAAAATTTTGAAATAGTTTCCCATGTCAAAGTCAATATATATGATTTCATATATGTATTTCATAAATTTAGGTATTTCTTTAAATGAAGAATTAATTATTCTACTTAAATCTTGCAAATATGACAGAATACTCTGTAAAGTTAATCAGTCCTGTTGTGGAATTTTGTATGTTGGTTTTATTACTTGCATATCTAAAACTTTTAGTTCTTTGATACATTGGAGCCAACAAACAAACCCTTTCTGTTCCCAGGAATTAATAATTTCTCTATATATTTTATGTGGAAAGTTCTTTGTGACTATAAGTGGTATTAAAAGATCAAACCAGATTTTTAAATCTATATTTACATTAATAATTTTCCTAAATGAGTCAATGTAATAATTAATCATAAACGTTTTAGTGGGTTTAGTTATGTTATATTGCATGCTAATATGTCATCCATCATTGCTGGAGCCTTCCTGTGTCCTGAAAGAGTGCTCTTCAAACTATCTGGAGATATACAGAACTGAGTATATTTTCTGGCACTTCAGAGTTGTGTACTGGTAATTGTTGTTTGACTAATTTTATATCATTGCTGGCTGACTTCAGAGTTGTGCACTGTTATTTTTGCTTCACTGTATAGTTTTTCAGATCTCTGCTGAAGGTGTTTTCCCCCCTCCCCCTATTTCTCTGTATCTTAAGTTGGTATAACTGGTTTTACATCCTGTGTGTTATCTGACCATCTCAAGGATTACTTGCATAAAGTTAGACCCTCTTAGTAAAAGAGTCTGCATATCATTGCTGGAGCCTTCCTGTGTCCTGAAAGAGTGCTCTTCAAACTAACTGAAGATATACAGATCTGAGTATATTTTTCTGACACTTCAGAGTTGTATACTGGTAATTGTTGTTTGACTAATTTTATATCATTGCTGGCTGACTTCAGAGTTGTGCACTGTTATTTTTGTTTCACCATATAGTTTTTCAGATCTCTGCTGAAGGTGTTGGTTTTCGCATACCCACCCTCCCTATTCCTGTGTTGTTGTTTAAATTTGGAGGTTTTTGCAGTTCCCGCCCCCACTGTAGATTTGATCTGGGACACACCCCCAGTCCCATCTCTTTACCTCATTCTACCTAATAGATTCCTTCTGCATTGTTTTTAGTCATTTTTAATTTAATTGCATTTTTTAAACTGTTTGGTCTAACATTGCTACATACTCAAGTGTGCTAGCTTGCACTGCATTTGAATTGTTTTGACTGCTGTTTTAGCTACCTTTCCTGTAACTAGTGTAGTCCAGATTCAGATCTGCTGTATCCAGGACTGTATGTAAGTTTTTGAGCCCCCCCCCCCAAGCTTTCTGTGTTGGAGGGAAGCCTTCTAGCTTATCAGTGGGAGTGGTAAGTACTAGGTAACCTATCTACCACATAAAGAGTGGTTCTGGCCCAGAAATTGTAGCTACTGGCTGTTTGGGCAGTTTTTCCACCTCTCTCAACTTTCTGATTTAAAAGCCCACATTTGCACTTGTTTCCCCCTTTCCTGTAACTAGTTTAGTCCAGATACAGATTCTTACTTTTAGCACTTGAATTTGCTTATTCGTAATCAGCACTTGTTCAGAACTTGTAAGCACTAAATAACCTATTAATTACTACAGCACTCAACCTTCCTCATTACCTACAGGAAAACAGTTTTGGTACTTACTTTCCTCACTTGCTTAGAGAAAAACAGCTCTTGTACTAACTTTCTTCACTTATTGAGAGGAAAATATATATTTTTTATTCAGGCATGTCCAAGGGTCAGCTCTCAGTGTTCTCTCCTGTCTATCTGATGAATCTGGGCATCTTGCGGCAATGTAGAAATTGCCTCATGTACACAGATAACCCTCTCCTCCTACCACCCAACACTACAATCTGTGAGAGATGAACTTATCTAGCCAAACTGGAGGTAAAGCTCTCTCCAATCAAGACTAAACTTGACAGTCAAGAGGAGAAGGTAAACACTTGCACCACACCACACTCATCACATAGTCTCACTAAATCTACACCACCAAAGTCCACACATAGAAACACAAAAACATTCACGGAGGCTCTCAATAATAATCTGCTCAAGCAACAGAGACCTCCAAAGCAGAAATGCAAGCAACCTCCACCCCCCAACACAACCCAAATGACACATAGCCCACAGACTCAGTGTGCCACTCAACCACAGCCAATAAGGCAAAACAACGTACCCAACACACTAGTCATAGGCAACTCTATAGTCAGGCACACTGATGTCCCATTCACCAGGCTAAACAAGGAGAAGGTTACTGTCAGCTGCCTGTTGGGTGCCAGGATCCGCCAGATAACCCATGCACTCAGGTCACTCCACAACAAGTACAAATATGACTCTGTCATTGTCCATGTTGGTGTGAATGACTTGAGATGTACCTCCCTGGGCTACATGAAAAGAGACATGGAAGAGCTCTCTGATCTTGTAGCCCAGGCAGGTATGACCCTAGCCCTGAGTAGCATTCTGCCATCACCCAGAATGATGCCACAGTACAAGGACAAAATGATTGACTTCAACAATTGGCTAAGCTTCTGGTGCCATTCTAAAGGGATCCAGTATTTCTCTGCCTGGGATGACATGGTCGACAGACCACGATGCTTTTGCTTTGCCAGAGATGGCCTGCACCTGTCACCCCTGAGATTCTGGATACTGGCTAAGGTTCTTGCCGCTTCTATAGTGCCTTTTTTAGGCAAGGTTCAAATGACAAATTCACCACCATAACAGGAACCGGCAAGCAAAAACTGAGGGTGATGCTACTCAATGCTAGAAGTCTAAATCTCAAAATGCACTCACTCGAGGCACTCCTTAAAATGGAGAACATCGATATCTGCGCAGTGACTGAGACCAGGTTCAAGGCTCCAGAGAGCACCACTGCACTACCGGGCTATAACTCATACCACACTTTTCGGCCATGTAGCCTGGACCGGAACACCAAAGGCGGAGGTGTGCCCATATTCATTAAGGATATCAACACCTCCAGGCTAGTTGCTCAGCATAATGCAGCCGAGGTTATCCAAGTGTAACTAACTCTGGGCAAAACTGCAATCCAAATTGTAGCTTACTACATATCACCCACCATGCCCGAGGATTCCCACTCCTCTTTTCTTGATGTACTGGAAAATATTAGGGTTCAACCAAACACCCTACTAATGGGCGATTTCAACTACCCCACCATTAATTGGAAAAACTACTCATGTACCAACTCCTTCGCTCAACGATTTCTGGAATTCATAAACTCCAATGCCCTGGATCAACTTATCCACACCCCCACCAGGGGCAACAATATCCTAGACCTAGTCATTGCCAATATGAGTGACCGGTGTTCCACACCTGAAGTCAACGGCTCATTGGTCCAATCCAACCATAAGCTAATTACCCTAGATATCCACATCCTGCCTCCAACCCCCCATTAAGGAAACCATGGTAAATAATTTCTCCAAAGCCAACTTCATGCTTCTTAAGACAGAAGTGGTGAACTTCATGACACCCATGCAGATGGACAATACAGTTACGACTACTGAATCCTACACAATTGCACTTTATAAGCACTTACATGAGTGCATGGATCGTGCTATCCCAAACAGAACCAAGACGCTATCCTCCAAAAAAAGGAAGCCAATCTGGTGGTCCCCTGCCATAAACAAACTGTACAACAGAAGGAAGAAACTCTTGCAAAAGAGATTAAAAATCCCATGAGTGGAGGAGCTCCCTGGTCAGCCTCAGTAAGATGCTGCGATCCCTGATAAAATCCTCCAAAGCTAGTTAGGAAAACAAAATCGCCACTGATTCTAAAGACAACCACAAAGCATTCTATAGCTATGTCAAGAATCTCAATGGCAACACTCAGATCTGCTCTGAGTTACAGCACAATGGCACTAAATATACAGACCAAACTGATATTGCCAACATCCTGGCAGATAGTTTCAGTGCTAACTTTACCCCCCTCTCACCCCCTAAAGAGCCCATCTCTATACTGGAAGAATGCAAAGTTCCTGTAATCATGGCTGCACAGGTAAAAACCACACTCTCCAAAGCCAAGAACACAGAATCCATGGGACCAGACAATGTTCTACATGAACTACAGAATGAACTGGCACCACACCTAAGTACTATGTTCAGTCATAGCCTCACTTCAGGCTTTGTGCCTGCTGAATGGCGCACAGAAATAGTTATCCCACTCCACAAGGGGGGAGCCACCACAGACCCCGGTAACTACCGCCCCATTAGCCTGACGAGCCTGGTCTGCAAGGCCATGGAACGTATCATCATGGAACTTATAAACAAAGACATTGGTAATCTCCAAACTCTGGATCCCACCCAGTTCGGGTTTGTAAAAGGCAGATCATGTCTCCTAAACCTGACAGACTTCTTTGAAACAGTCAAAGCCGTAGACAAGGGTAAGGTGGTTCACACAGCCTATCTAGATCTTGCCAAGGCTTTCGACACCATCCCCCATTCTGGAATTAAAGATAAACTCACTAAACTAGGTATAAATCCCTATGTCACAAGATGGGTTGCCAACTGGCTCACTGACAGTACCCACACTGTGAAAGTAGCAGACTCCAAATCTGACTTCAGACCAATGACAAGTGGAGTACCACAGGGGTCAGTCCTGAGTCCTCTCCTGTTTGGTATCTACTTCTCTGAAGTACAGGCTAAATCAGAAGGTCTTTGGCTAATGAAGTTTGCAGATGACTGCAAGCTAGGAGCCATAATCAAAACTCCTAACGATGTGGACATCCTACAAAAGGGCCTCACTGAGACAGATGCCTGGTGTCTAAGCCATGGCCTCAAGCTCAATGCTAAAATGTGCATTGTCATCCCCTTTGGTAAAAATTCTGTACCCATGAACTACAACATAGGTGGTAGTATACTTAACACCGAAAGTGTGACAAGAGACCGTGGGACACAGGTGGACACTAGCCTCTCCTTTGATAATCAGATCGCCACAGTAGTTAAGAAGTCCTTCTACGTGGCACACCTCATTACAAAAGGTTTCTCATCCAGAAAAAAAGAGGTCATTGTTCCCCTCTACTCATCACTCATTAGACCCATTATAGAGTACAATGCCCCTTTTGGTATGTACCTCACAAGACATATACAACAACTGGAAAGGCTGCAGAAATACCTCACAAAGAGGATTACCAGCCTCGAACAGATGCCCTACGCAGACCGTCTCAAAAAACTCCAGCTTTACTCTGTCGCATATCGCCTACTCAGAGGTGATCTCTGCCTAACATACAAAGCTATGTCAAACCCAGAGCTGTTGGACATGCTCCACTTAAAGAAATCCCAATCCCTCTGAGCTACACGCTCTAGGGACCTAAACCTTGTCACCACAATAAACAGAGCATGCCGGAGGGATAGATTCCTGTCCCAGAGACTTCCCATACTCTGGAATAAACTACCTATCTATATCAAACAAAGCTCCTCATTAGCACTCTTCAAGAAAAATCTTGATGATTGGATGGGAAATAGGAAATTCACCCCGGGGATCACCTCTGTGGCTCTGCTCGACAGTGGCACAGGAAAATAATTTTTTTGGGTGGCAAAAGCCAGGATACCTTTTTGGCTGGGCTTGTATAGACCCCAGGGCTGATAGCCTAGTACCTACCTATGAACCTATGAACCTATAATACATAATATGTGCCATGGCAAATTGTTTTTATCTGTTATTTGAATTTTTTTTGTAAATCAAATTCATTTATTGATATTACAGTTAGTAATTCTTTCCAGTTTGCACAGTAATTTGGACTTATCCAGTCTGAGATTGTTTTAGATATTGATACTTTAAATATGTTTCTATATCAGGAAAGTTTAATCTGCCCTGTTTCCATGGTCTGATATGTATTAAAACTATTTTGTTTCTTTTGGAAAACCTTAAAAATTTTATTAAGCATGAATTTATTTCTTTAAGTATATTCCTTTCTGGTAACAGTTGTATTGCCAATGCTATATATAGGATCTTGGGAAGTAAAACCACTTTTATTAACTGTAGTCTATCTTAAACTTCAAATGTTAATATTATTTTGTTCCATTGTTCCACAGAGATTTTAATTGTATTGATGATATTAATGTAGTTTTTTGAGTCTAATTCATTATTATCCTTGCATTACTCAATTCCTAGATATTTTATGTAGATTATTGTTTCCCTATGATATGATCCCCCTTAGTTTGCAGTTCTTTTTTTATTCAAAAATAAATATTTTAATTTTGATTTATTGAAATGGATTCCTGAAGTCATGTGAAATTTGTCAATTAATATATCTAATTTTTCTAATGTCGCTTTTGTATTAGATAATGTTACTAATAGTCATCAGCAAATAACATTACTTTAGAATTGTATTGTTTGTAAACATCTATTCCTTTGATTTTTATATCTTTATATATTGAATCTGCCAATATTTCAATAGCCAGAGCAAATGGAATCGGTGGCATGGGACATCCTTGTTTAGTGCCTTTTGTTATATGTATAGATTCAGAGGTAAAAGGACCTAACTTGACATATGCTAAATTATTTCTATATTTATTCTCTAGCTAGAGCGTCTTCTGTGTGGAGGCATGCGTGAATGGGCATGCCTTCCTTGAAGGTTGTGCATCAGGGCTGGTAACTCGGCACACAAAAATCCACTACCAAACATTAGCGGACCGGAGCTCCGCTGTGGCGACCCCTAACAGGGATAAGCCGAAAGACACAACAACATTCTCTATGAGATGAACAAAGGATGCAGGAAATTCAAATAGCATTAGGATTTTGAATAAATAGTCCCAATCTAGGGAATCAAAGGCTTTCTCTATATCTAAGCCAATTATGAGTGTTTCCTTATTTTCTTTATTAACATAAACTATAAGCAAAATTATCCTTTCAATATTGTCATGTGTGTGTTTTTTTTTTGGATAGTGGTATTTTCATTCTTTTAGTTAATATTGTCATAAATATCTTATAGTCATTATTTAATAATGATATATGTCTATACGAGGTACAGAGGTTTGGGGATTTGTTTTCCTTTAGGAGTGGTGTGATTAAACAATATCTCCAAGAGGGTGGTATTAAAGCTTGTGACTGAATTTCTAATAGAGTTTTATGGAAGAAGGACAGTATGTTTGAAGGAAATGTTTATATATTTACATAATTATGCCATCTATACCCAGAGCTTCACTATTTTTACCCTCTTTTATTGTATCTGTAATTTCTTTGTAGGATATGGGTGTTTGCCAATCTAGTTTTAATTTTTCTGGTATTTTTTTATATAACATTTATATAACATTTTTCCTTTACATTTAATTGATCGATATGTATATTTTCTTTTTGGAAATGTTCCATAAAGTGATTTCTATAGGCATCAAGAATGTCACCTATATCCGAGACATTTTCCCCTTTCTTTTCATGGAAAATACTTTTAATGTTATTAGCTTTTGAATGCATTTTGATTTTTGTGGATAAATTATGTAGATATTTGGGAGAAGTGGCCGAGGTATTAATTTTAAGTTTTTCTAAAGCTAAACTAGTTTTGTGTTAGAATTTCATTGTATTTATTGTTTAATACTTTCTTTTTCATCACCAAATGATTTTGATTTTTTTCAGCTTTTACTAACAAAAGTTTGGATTGTAGAGCTAATAATTCAGAATCCCATGCTCTGATTTTTTTATACCAAGTTAGGTTTTACCATATATGTAAGTTTATAATGAGTCCCATATCATTATTTTATTTATCCCTGTGGTATAATTAATATCTAAGAAGAACTGAAATTCAGATAATAACCATGGATTGAACTCTTTAATTTGAGTTATATATGCTGGAATTCTGGAGTTAAAGATTAATGGTACTGATTTTGAAGCTTTAGTATCAATGAATTGTGGACTGAAAAGGGGCAGAGAGTGGTTGAGAAATGAATGATTTTAGAGTGTAAGTCATGGGCAGCAAATATTTTATCTATTCTAGTTTGGGTACCAAATCTGTGATCTTGATGGGAAAACAACAAAGATTTATCTTCTTTAAATTTGAAAGTATCTACCAGATGAAATGATTCTACCCACTTGTTTAAAGCTTTTGATACCGCAAATGTATGCAGCAGTCTTTTATTTGTTGTTTCAGAAATATAAAATATACAGTTAAAATCTCCTCCTAATATTAAGTTGCATTTATAATTACTGAAAATGAAATCCAAGTGTTTTTAACAGTTCCTGTTCCAATGCCTGAGCACCAGTATAGAACGGCTAGGTTACATATTATGATATTCTATGTAACTATTACTAATGTCATAAGGCCTTCTTTATCTTCTTACTTATAAATGATTTCTGGGTTAATCACATTTGCTTTCCATAAAATTGTTACCCCCTTTTGTCTTTGTCATATAAGCAGATTGTGGCAATATCATATACGCCTTAGGATTCCATTTGTAATTGTCATTTGTTTTGAAATGAGTTTCTTGAAGGAAGACAATTTGTGCTTTTCAGTGTTAAATATTTCAGTAGATTTGATCTCTTGCTAGGATTGTTTAAGCCATTGGTATTTAAAGATAATAAAGTTAAATCCATCTTAGGTTATTTAGACTATGCATATTTTTATTATGACTATTAAACATTTTCCTCTGATAACTACAAAGTATAAGTTTGAGCTTTTAAAGGAAATTATCAGTTTTATACTTTGATTGTTTACCAATAAAGTAAAGTTTTGGTCAGCCATACTAAAAATATTTTTGTGAAATAACAAATTTAAATTAATAAATGTTAACAAAACTAAGATCCGCACTAGCCATGGAATGAAAATCATTCCTAATCTGATGCATAAACCTAAGTCCATCAGATTATCACTCATACCTTGACAATCCAGAACATCTGAGCTCCATAAATTGAATTAACATATGGAGAATATTTGTAATAGGAATAAGCAATAGTTACATTATTTTGAAAATATATATTACTATTGTAGATTAGACAGAATTCTAATACAATATAAATTTCTACTTATTGTATAAGCAATTAATATTTACATGAAAGATAGATGACAAGCAATTCAATCATAGTAAAGTAGGATCTATCATATATAAAACCTCAGTAAAAGATTATAGCACACAGTTATTTAACATATTCACTCTTATTGATGAAGTCTTTCAAAACGTATTACTTAATATAAATAGAAGGTAATAATATTTATACCTATGTATTTTACTGGATATATCAGAAGTTATACTTTGTTATTTGTCAGAATTTAAGTAATCAGTTTGTTTGTTGCTAACTTCAAGTTCAAGTTTATTTTATGTGAACTTTGATGAAAGTTAGTGCCTTTTAATTATCAGTGCATCCTTCTTCCCCCATTTCCTACACATAAGGATTTTCATATCTGTCATTTCTTATTATAAAATGAGTGAAATTATAGGTTAAAAACAATAAATTCACTTATTATGATTAATGATTACAAGTTCCCTTTCCCTATTCATAAATTGCCATTTTATGGCATATACTGAAAGTTTTTAGATTTAAATGGCAACATTCTATTTTGTATAATCAGCAAAGGTTAAAATGAGTGATTATTGTCAATTTAATAATATTTGTTCAGAATGTGATTGTTACATTCTGTGACATTCCTAGTTCAGGCTTCTATTGTTTCCCTTGAACAACTTTGTCAGTTTGATGTCATGTATAAAACATTAGTTCATAGGTTCATAGGTTCATACTAGGCGATCTGCCCTAGGGCATTTATAAGCCTAGCCAGAATGTGTTTGGCTTTCGCCACCAATTTTAAATTAATTTTGCTATGCCCTTTTTCGAGGTTAGTATACTGTGCCTCTGTCTAACAGTGACACAGAAGTGATACCCGGGGTAAACCTACGATCACCCATCCACTCATCAAGATTCGTCTTGAAGAGAGTCAATGAGGGACTCTGCCTAACCTGGACTGGGATTTTATTCCAGAGTGAAGGGAGCCTCTGGGTTATGAATCTGTCCCTCCAGCATGTCCTATTTATTTCAATGCTGAGGTTCAAGTCTCGAGCATAGCTCGATGGGATTTGGATTTTCTGAGGTGCAGCATGTCCATTAATTCCGGGTTGGACATGGCTTTATACGTCAGGCACAGATCGCCCCTGAACAGGTGGTATGCCACTGAGTAGAGCTGGAGTTTCTTTAACCGGGCAGCATATGGCATCTGTTTGAGCCCTTTGATCCTCTTGGTGAGGTACTTTTGGGGTCTTTCCAGTTGCTGCAGGTGTCTGGTAAGGTACATCCCAAAAGGGGCATTGTACTCAATTATGGGCCTGATGAGGGATGAGTAAAGAGGCACGATGACCTCCCCTGATCTAGATGTGAATCCCTTCATGATTAGGTGGGCTATATAAAATGTTTTTCTAACCACTTTGGCCACGTGGTTGTCAAATGAGAGACTGCTATCAACTTGGGTCCCCAGGTCCCTAATTACTTCATCTGTACTTAATGCATTACCACCTATGTGGTAATTTGTGGGCACTTTGTTTTTGCTGAAGGGGATGACTATACACTTTTTTGCGTTTAGCTTGAGGCCATGGCTCTGGCACCAGTTGTCTGTTTCTATGAGGCCCTTTTGGAGGATGCTTGTGTCAGCTGGAGAGTTGATTATGGTGCCCAGTTTGCAGTCATCTGCGAACTTGGTCAGCCACAGTCCTTCCGTGTTGGTCTGTACTTCCCAGAAATATATACCGAACAAGAGAGGTCCCAGGACTGAGCCTTGTGGGACGCCACTTGTAACTGGTTTGGAGTCTGACATGGCTCCAGCAATTCTAACCATGTGGGTTCTGTCCTTGAGCCAGTTTGCAACCCATCTAGTGACATAGGGGTTTATATTTAAGCTGGTGAGCTTATCTATAATGCCAGAGTGGGGTATTGTATCAAAGGCTTTTGCGAGGTCCAGGTAGGCTGTGTGGACCACCTTCCCCTCATCAATGTCCTTGGTGACTGTTTCAAAGAAATCAACCAGGTTTAAGAGGCAGGATCTGCACTTAACAAAGCTGAACTGGGTAGGATCCAGTGTCTGTAGGTCCCCAATATCTTTATTTATGAGGTCCATGATGATCCTTTCCATAGCTTTGCAGACCAAGCTAGTCAGGCTTATAGGGCGATAGTTTCCAGGATCCGTTGAGGCACCACCTTTGTGGACAGGGACCACTGTTGCTGTACGCCACTCTCTGGGTACATATCCTGTAGTAAGGCTGAGATTGAACAGTAGTTTTATGTTTGGGTTTAGTTCTTCTTGGAGTTCATGTAGGACGCAGCCCGGGACACCGTCTGGTCCCATTGATGCTGTGTTTTCTGCTTTGGAGAGGGCGGCTCTTACTTGAGCATCTGAGATGTCAGGGGGGCAGCACTCTGCTGGGATAGATATTTGTCCTTTTGGTGGGGAGGGGGGGAGAAGTTTGTGCTGAACCTGTCAGCTAGGATGTTGGCAATGTCTGTGGGTTCGGTGTATTTTTTGTCATTTTGGACTAATTCTGAGCATATCTGGGAATTCCCACCTAGGTTCCTAACATGACTAAAGAAAGCCTTGTGATTATCCTTAGTGTCCTGTGCAATTTTTCTCTTGAAGCTGGCCTTAGACAATTTTATTAGTGCCTGTAGTTTTTTGCTAATACTGATCAGAGATGCCTTCCCTTTTTGGGATTTTGCTCTATCATTTAGTAGCTTCCTCTTTCTATTGTATAGTTTGTTTATGGCTGGGGTCCACCAGATAGGACGTCTGCCTTTGGAGGATTGGGTCTTGGTTTTATTTGGGATTGCATGATCCATGCATTCCTGAAGGTGTTCATAGAATGCATTTATAAAGGATTCTGCGGTCTGGGCCGTATTTTCCACAGGCCCGGGGGCTTTGAAGGATTCCACCTCAGTTTTAAGGAGTGTGAAATTTGCTTTAGAGAAGTTTTTCACTGTGGTTTTCTGGGCAGGAGGTGGGGTTGGGATGTGAATATCCAGTGAGATTAGTTTATGGTCTGATCTTACCAGTGAGGGATACACTTCTGGTCTGGAGCATAGAGTCCCCATGTTGGTGATGATCAGGTCCAGTATGTTTCCCCTCTTGTGGGAGTGGTAACAAGTTGTTCCATAGCATTTGAGTTTATAAATTCTAGGAACCTTTGGGCTAGGGTGTTGGAGCTAGAGTAATGCTCCCAGTCTATGTTTGGGTAGTTGAAGTCGCCCAATATAATGGTGTTTGGAGAGACCTTCATATTTTCCAGTGTTCTCAGGAAGGCTGAGTGGGGTTCCTGGATTTGGGAGGGTGGTCTGTAGCAGGCTATAAACTGGAAGGCAGTTTTACCCACTGTTAATTGCACATGGATAGTCTCTGATGCTTCGTGCTTTGCCACCAACCTGGAGGTGTGGGTATCTTTGACGAATATTGATACTCCCCCTCCTTTTGTGGTTCGGTCCAAGTTTTGGGGCCGAAAAGCATGCTATGTGGTATAATCTGGTAGTGCTAGGGTGCTCTCGGGAGCCTTGAACCAGGTTTCTGTTACTGCACAGATATTGATGTTCTCCATGCTAAGGAGAGTTTCGAGTGCATCTTGAGGTTTAGACTTCTGGCGTTGAGTAGCATTACTCTTAGTTTCTTATCCCTTGTGAAACCTATGGAGGTGGGTTTGTCTTTTGAGCCTTGCCTAAAAAAGGCACTATGGGGGTAGCAAGAGCCTTTGTCAATATCCGAAAGCCCAGGGGTGACAGGTGCAAGCGGTCCCTAGTGAAGCATCGTGGCTTGTTGAGCATGTCATCCCAGGCTGACAGGCATTGGATCCCCTTTGAATGGCACCAATACTTAAGCCAATTGTTGAAATTGATCATCTTGTCTTCATATTATGGCATCATTCTTGGTGAGGGTAAGATGCTACTCAAGGTCAGGGTCATACCGGCCTGGGCCACATGCTCAGAGAAGCTCCTCTATGTCTCTTTTCATGTAGTCCAGGGAGGTACGTCTCAGGTCATTCACACCAGCATGGACAATGACTGAGTCATATTTGTACTTGCCTTGGAGTGACCTGAGTGCTTGTGTTATGTGGCGGATCCTAGCGCCCGACAGGCAGCTCACCATGACCTTCTCCTTGTTCGGCCTGGTGAGCGGGACGTCAGTGTGCCTGTCGATAGAGTCACCTATTACAAGTGTATCAGGTGTGTTGTTTAGCCTTAAGGGCTGTGACTGTTCGGCACACTGGCTTTGTGAGCTATGTGTTGCACGTGTTTTGTTTTGGGGTAGCGGTTGCTTGGGTGTCTGCTTTGGAGGTCTCTGCTGCTTAGGCAGATTTTTATTTAGAGCCTCTGAGTATGTTTTTGTGTGTTTATGTGTTTGGTTTGCTGTTGTGGTAGGTTTATGTGAGACTGGAATTGTAGTGAGTGTGGTTTCCTTCTCCTCCTGACTGGTTATGCCAGTACTGAGTTGAGAGAGCTTAGCCTCCAGTTTGGCTATATGGATGCATCTCTCACATGTGTTGGAATTTGTTGGGAGGAGGAGAGGGTTGTCTGTGTACATGAGGCAGTTGTAACATTGCCTCAAGATTCCCAGATTCACCAGCTGGACCGAGAGGAGATTGACAACTGACCTTTGGACATGCTAGAATAGTATTGGGAATTCCTTTATAATTGAAAAAAGGGCCAATGGGGAACAGCGTACTCTAGGGGACTTTGTCAGGGTGTTCTGCTTTTAATTTTTAGTGCTGACTTTTATAATTGCTTTAGTGAGCAAGTGCCAGGTAACCTAAATGCAATGTGTTACAGGTAACTTAAATGCAAAAACGACAAACAGTAACTTTCTTTCAAGTGAAACAAGGAAATAAGTACAGTAAGCAATGCAGATATCACTAGGGATCCACAGAAGCGCTGAAAAGCCGCTTTAGGTGGTATTAGCTTCAGGAAATAACAAGCAAACAAACAACAAGCATACAAACAAAGCTAGATTCAGCAGGCCTGGATCTAGTCTATGCTACAGCAAACAAGGTGTACCAATTTCAGTAAGAAACAGTTGAAATATGCATGCACTATAAGCCTTTAACCAGAAATTCCCAGCTCAGAAGGGCAGAGTCCAGCCTCTCCTCCCACAAGAGTGCAGACCACGAACCTTCTTAATGTAAAATAACTGGCCTGAAGCCCAAGTGCTTAAACCAGAACTAATACACTTTTAGAATAACAGACACTGAGCCCTCAATCAGCAGTTCCCAACCTAGAAGGGTGTAAGCTACCTGTCCTGCCACCACAGTGCAGGCCACAAACCTTAATGTAAAACAACTGGTCTGAAGCCCAAGTGCTTAATCCAAAAGACTTAGAATGATAGCTACACTTTAATCAAGTTACTACCAAGCAGTAGTAAATACAATTGAATACTTTAAAGAATGCCTGGATTAGTGCTCAAGTTATATAAACAAAGCTAGATTCAGCAGGCCTGGATCTAGTCTACGCTACAGCAAACAAGGTGTACCAATTTCAGTAAAAAGCAGTTCAAATATGCAGGCACTATAAGCCTTTAACCAGAAATTCCCAGCTAAGAAGGGCAGAGTCCAGCCTCTCCTCCCACAAGAGTGCAGACCACGAACCCTTTTAATGTAAAATAACTGGCCTGAAGCCCAAGTGCTTAAAGCAGAATTAATACACTTTTAGAATAACAGACACTGAGCCCTCAATCAGCAGTTCCCAACTTAGAAGGATGTAAGCTACCTGTTCTGCCACTACAGTGCAGACCACAAACCTTCCTAATGTAAAACAACTGGTCTGAAGCCCAAGTGCTTAAACTAAAAGGCTTAGAATGAGTTACACCAAGCAGTAATAAATACAACTGAGTACTTTTAAGATGACAGAAAAGCAAAATAAAGTAGGAAGAAACACAAATCCAGTAAAAGCAGACATTTTTTTTTCAGAAAAGTAGCAAAAACAGTAGTAAAAACAATTCACATGCAGTGCAAGCTGGCACACTTGAGTATGTAGCAATATTAGTCCACACACAGTTTGAAAAAATGTAATTCAATTAAAAAGGACTAAAAGCAAGTGCAGAAAGGGTTTATTAGGTAGAATGCGGTAAAGAGATGGGACTGGGGGAGTGTCCTAGATCAAATCTACAGTGGGGCGGGCACTGCAAAAGCCACCAAATTTAAAACTACAACCAAGAACATGGAGGGAGGTGGGAAAGACAGTTTCAACAGAGATAGATATGAAGAATCACAGTGCAAATTATAACCAAAAGAATATATACTGATATCTATATATTTGCAGAACAGTAAGACAACAGATATCTAAGTAACAATTTAGCTCTATAATACAGAATAATACAAAAAATATACTCAGCTCTATATATTTGCAGAGAGTCTTGTAAGGCTGTCTCTCAACAATCCACTTTAAATGCAGGCTGCTATTAACAGCAAATTAAGGGAACCTTGAGTTAACACACAAGCTATAGAAACTAAAATGAGGGAGGGGGGTGGGGAAGACAGTTTCAACAGAGAAAGATATGAGGAATCACAGTGCAAATTATAACCAAAAAAATATATACTGATATCTGTATATTTGCAGAACAGTAAGACAACAGATATCTAAGTAACAATTTAGCTCTATAATACAGAATGATACAAAAAAATATACTCAGCTCTGTATATTTGCAGAGAGTCTTGTAAGGCTGTCTCTCAACAATCCACTTTAAATGCAGGATGCTATTAACAGCAAATTAAGGGAACCTTGAGTTAACACACAAACTATAGAAACTAAAATGAAGGCGGGGGTGGGGAAGAGAGTTTGAACAGAGATAGATATGAGGAATCACAGTGCAAATTATAACCAAAAAATATATATACTGATATCTGATATTTGCAGAACAGTAAGACAACAGATATCTAAGTAACAATTTAGCTCTATAATACAGAATAATACAAAAATATACTCAGCTCTATATATTTGCAG
Source organism: Protopterus annectens (assembly GCF_019279795.1). NCBI lineage: Eukaryota > Metazoa > Chordata > Ceratodontiformes > Protopteridae > Protopterus > Protopterus annectens. The sequence continues at coordinate 1,681,402,460 of NC_056731.1, read as the reverse complement.
AGAGTCTTGTAAGGCTGTCTCTCAACAATCCACTTTAAATGCAGGCTGCTATTAACAGCAAATTAAGGGAACCTTGAGTTCACACACAAGCTATAGAAACTAAAATGAGGGAGGGGGGTGGGGAAGACAGTTTCAACAGAGATAGATATGAGGAATCACAGTGCAAATTATAACCAAAAGAATATATACTGATATCTGTATGTTTGCAGAACAGTAAGACAACAGATATCTAAGTAACAATTTAGCTCTATAATACAGAATAATACAAAAAATATACTCAGCTCTATATATTTGCAGAGAGTCTTGTAAGGCTGTCTCTCAACAATCCACTTTAAATGCAGGCTGCTATTAACAGCAAATTAAGGGAACCTTGAGTTAACACACAAGCTATAGCAACTAAAATGAGGGAGGGGCTGGGAAAGACAGTTTCAAAAGAGATAGATATGAGGAATCACAGTGCAAATTATAACCAAAAGAATATATACTGATATCTGTATATTTGCAGAACAGTAAGACAACAGATATCTAAGTAACAATTTAGCTCTATAATACAGAATAATACAAAAAATATACTCAGATCTATATATTTGCAGAGAGTCTTTTAAGGCTGTCTCTCAACAATCCACTTTAAATGCAGGCTGCTATTAACAGCAAGTTAAGGGAACCTTGAGTTAACACACAAGCTATAGAAACTAAAATGAGGGAGGGGGTGGGGAAGACAGTTTCAACAGACTTAGATATGAGGAATCACAGTGCAAATTATAACCAAAAGAATATATACTGATATCTGTATATTTGCAGAACAGTAAGACAACAGATATCTAAGTAATAATTTAGTTCTATAATACAGAATAATACAAAAAAATATACTCAGCTCTATATATTTGCAGAGAGTCTTGTAAGGCTGTCTCTCAACAATCCACTTTAAATGCAGGCTGCTATTAACAGCAAATATGTTACCTTGGTAACCACTTAAGTATTATATATGGTCAAATTGGGTTACAAAAACTACAATTCAAGTTAAAGCAGTTACATGACTTGTTATGCATATTTACTTATATAAGAAAATCATCATGCTTCCCCTTGATATTCAATGTAGTGCATGTCATTTATGACAAGTTAAGACAATAGTGTTATTATACACAAGCCAATGTTATTAAATCCTGTCTTTAATATCTAAATTCAGCCGACTGCTTCATCTTATATGACGATTATATATTTTATGTCTATATTTACTAAAATCATACATTACATAACTATTGTGTGTGTGTTTTTTAGTTATTTGAGAGACAACAAGCTGTAATGCTTATTCTTATTATTAGCTCCTTCTAAGCATGTTTATACAGTCCATCAACTTTAAATTATGAGACCCTTCTAGTTTCTTATTTGTTATAAGTATATTTCCATCCTTACATACACACATATCAGTACTTCAAGCACAGGCAACAATGCCCATCCAGTTTTGCCATAATACCATTCACTAGTTCATGTAGTGTATTTCCAGGCTGTTCTTAAAATATCCAAACCAATATTTGTCCTGTTATATTTTACCAGCCTGTTCCATGCAGTGGCCACTCTGCCAGTGAACCACTCAACACACCTTCCATTCCCACAAAGGAAATCTGATGACTCTCTAGTACTTCCCATCAACCCTAAAGACCCCTAAAATCAGCTATCCCCATATGCCCAGCACATCCGAGCAAGCTCATCTCCCAGACCACTGTAAGGGGTACTGCACAAGACCAAGTGCTCTTAGTCTTTCATAATAACTCAGACTTCCACTATTATGCAAGTCCTTAATGTTTTGGACCAAAATACATTTTAAATATAAATTGTGCTTATTATTTATTTATTTTTTATCACGAATCAACTTAATGAGCTAAACGAAATGTTGGGAGACCATCAATATGTGTACATGTGGTTTAAAATGGCCCCTTTATTATATATATTTTTTAAAAACCAAAAACTTCATTGCCAAGAATCATCTCGGAGGCTCCTCAGAGCCGTTAAGCATTATTGTCACTCTTTCTCTGTTACCATAGCAACCTGGGAGCATCTGTTTCTGTCTGTGTACTGCATACCAGAGGCTCGTGATGCACCTGAAGCAAAGCTCCACTTCACTGTAACATCAAGCCTAAATTTCCTCCCTTTCAATGAGGCAGCAGCCAGAAAAAGAATGGAGGGCAAACAGATAAAAAAAAAAAAAAACCTCCCAACAATTCGCCACAACAAGAGATAATACATTCTTCCAGCCTTCCCACCACTCACTCAGCAGATGTATAAACAAACTATTCTCTGCAAAAATATCACAAATCACAGTTTTATCTACCCACTTCCCATGGATCCAGGCTAAAACACCAAATGTCTCTTCCTAACACACAAGCATCAGTAAACCTCTATCACAAGCCACAGCCCACAGCTTCCCTGAGACGAAAACAGCAACATACAACAGCTGCCAGACACAGCTGCATCCACACACACCACGTCAGGTTTAATCAAACAGCTCTTGAAGCTATGATACCTGTGATAATTGATATTAACTATGTTTAGACAGAATAATAATGACATTTGCACTAGCTGCCAGACATGGCTGCATCTACACACACCATATCGGGGTTGAGCAAACAGCACTCAAAGTTATGATACCTGCCATAATTGATATGTATAGACAGAATAATAATGACATTTGTACTAGCTGCCAGACACAGCTGCTTCCACGCGCACCATATCAGGATTGATCAAACAGCACTCGCAGCTGTGATACCTGCCATAACTGATATTAACTATATTTAGATAGAATAATGATGGCATTTGCACTAAGAGCTTGCTACTATTATTTAACCAAGGATATACATGACATTTCTAAATCATACTTTAACTGAAGAAGGCATTAGTCTCCATGACAGCATTTTTTTTCAAAACAGTCTACTGTTACTGCTATTATATATGATGTTGATTTGTTACATTTAAGTCTGAACTCTGATGAATGGTACCTTGTTGAAATAGTTAATTAATTAATTACTTAAATTATTATAAGTAAAATCAATGAAAAATGAACAAGATGATTATTTATCGAGTTCAAGCAGGGGAATAGAAACTTCTATGTTTGTATTATATGTAGCTTTGTTTGACTTATATACAATGTAAATAGTAATCCATCTTGATCTACCTTTGTTTGTGAAGAATTATTGGACTCTGAACATTCTCAATAAATCATTACTGTTTCTCAGTTGTTTAAGAAACCCTCCTTTTTTTAAATAAAAACAGATGACAAGTAATGTTCCATATCAGTTAATACTTTGAAAGATGTAGTTGTAAGAGTTATTTTTTTGGGACTGCTATCTTAGAATCATTTTTTTTTCTTCTTTCTAGCATCAGTTCAAGGAATTGTTTCTTTTATTCGGTACTTTTCCATTATCAGGGCAACACTTTTGACGTGCATGCAATGATCACCCATGTTTCTTAATGAGAACACATATACATATACAAAGAATTAGCACACACGTCATGTGGAAATATCAATTTCTATTGGTAAATGAGAACATATTAACCATTGTCAACCAATTGTCAACCAGCGAAGTGTAGTGCTTACTTCCCCGCACAGCATACTAAGAGTGCAGCAAATGTTTTTTCTGCCGTGGAAAAATTTTTATGAAAAAGACCAATGTACCACAACCAGTTCTGCCTAAAAGCACCAACAAACTTGATAGTGCCTAAAACCAGATACACAGTATAAATATTAATAAATCTGCTTCTGGGTGGAAAAGAAAAACACAGCGTTTTTGTATTTCTTTCAGTAAGCTGTTTGGTGGAAGATGATAGTGCGTGTTGATGCAAAAACTGTTATTCTAACTTTCAAAATAAATTGGAGTAATATTTACAAAATCATCCCTGATTTTGGACCTTATGTGCCCCCCCCAATTATATTTTTAAGCAACAAAGTTGGCAGATAATGAGTGCAACACAGACACAAGCTTGATGTCTCTTTATACAAAGATGAAGACACACACTGATAATGATTCCCAATAACTGACAAACAGCTACCATTCTAGAAGACCAATCAAGTTGAAATCTGAATATTTCCAGCTAAGAGCTATGGCGTGCTGCTTGCGAGTAAGCGATTCAGCAGTTACAACTTCTACTGTGCGACTGTGCGACATCGAGCAAGTCAACCTAATACTGCTAAAATGTGATACTTGTGCCCTGTGGGCTTACCCGGCAGTCTACAAGTGAATAAAATAAGGTATGTACATGGGTGATCATTGTGTGCATGTTAGACATGTTGCCCCGATAACGGAAAGGTACCTTTTATTCTTTTAAGAGTAGGGGCCATCCATTCCTTTTCTTCTGGGATAGACATGTTGTTTTTCATGAATATAGTAGCTCCTTCTAAGTCATTAAAGGTTCTCATCTCATTGGTAAAAAGTATTTTTATCTTGGCTGGAAAGGCCAGTTGTGCACATTAATTATTTGTATAAGCATGGTTGCCTAAGTATTGCATTGTTAAATAATGTTTTGTTTTTCTTTCATTTTCTTTATAAATAAATACTCCCTTAGGTGTTGTTTTATTTTATTAGAAAGCATAGAGAGTTTTGAGGTGATAAGGCACATTACAGTATGCAGGATGGACATGGATTACACTTCATGATTACATAATCTAAATGTTATTGACTCTATTTCTACATTTATACATATAGCGAAATATGAGCTATATTAGACTTATTAGCATGTTCCTGAATCCAGCATAGTTCAGTGCTAGCTAGCTCAGCTCATTCATAGCTGAGATCTAGATATTTGGATATGTTGACATACACACTGATGTATTATGAAATTCATAGAGATAATTGTAACTTAGTCTAATTTGCGTACAACCATGCAAGTGAGTCTGAATTTATGTGAATCAGTATAATACTGCCATATTTAGTTGCAATCACTAGAGTTAGGTAGCAAGGATTTTGGGAAAGGGTGAACTTTCTCAAGTAAAGTAAAACTAGCAATAACTATAAATTATTTGAAGCAGTAATGATATTAAAGGAAATGTTATTAAGAGAAGAATTGTGTCTTCCTTTGATCTGATGGTCAGGTACAGTTGATTCATGTTTTTATCAAAGACATGAGTGCTATTTATAAAGGGGAATTCAAGCCAGTGACAATGGAAATGTAGGAGGAAGTAGTACTGATGGCCATGTAAAAGATAAATGTTTGAAATACTTTTGTGGCATTTATAGGCTATGCTACACTAGATATTAGTACATAATTTGAAGTGAGTGAAGCCTGATGTTCTGCATTTTTACCAATGTATTGTTTTGTCTAGATACACACTGCTTTAGCGATTTGTGACTGTCTTTCATTAATCCAGAATGGCAGTATAAATACAGAAAATTTGCTTTAGAAGGATACATCTCTGTTAGCAATGGCATAAGATGGCAGTGTAATGAAAAGTGCTTGCACTACTGTTATGCAGTTGTGTATGATACTGTGCAGGTTAATACAAGGCAATTTTAACAGGGTGATTTCGATATGCAGTATGTGCATATGAAAGTGGGTGTTGTATCACCACAAATATTTTTATACTCAGGTGTGACCCCAATCCCATGTGCAAAAATGGGAAAAAGGGGGTGTGAATGGATGGATCTTTGATTTATTTGTGACGAAGCATGCATGCATTCATTGCTGTGCTGCTTGGCTGATGACTGGATCAAGTTTCTGTATATTACTTTTGCATATTGTTTTAGGTAAACAAATGATGCAGGAGCAGGGATACAGAGAAAGAAACAATAATGTTAGTCAGGAGGAGAGCTGCATCTTCATGGCAGCTCTTAGGACATACGGCAAATGGTCATATAAGCTGAGAGGGCAAAGGTCTGGAACCAAGTTGTTATAGATTTAAATGCTATTGGTGGAAGAAACCATATATTAACACAGTGCAAAAAGAGGGCCAAAGATATGGAAAATTGTGGCAGAACAAAGGCAAGGCAGAATGCAATCTGCCATAAAAATAATGGGTGAACCTCAAACACTTATTCCTTTATCACTTGAGAGGAATTCCTTCTGTCTATTTGAGGGATGGCCATGAAACAAATGATACCACTGGCATAATCAGAGAAGCTGTGTGCATACTGGCTATTACTCAAGGTTGCAGCATCAGTAGATATCTGATCAAGATGGTTGGTTTGATCTCCATAACAAAGTTACATGAGGAAATGCATGGTCAAGAGGCACAGTTGTGCAGCACTTTGAAAAATTATATTAGGGAACCCAGAATTAAGTAAAGTAATAGGTATTAAACCTATTTTTGGGTGGAAAATGTGGGAACATCAGAAAATAGTAGAAAACAAAAGATAAAGTAACAACATATAAAGAAAATGATGGCACTTTTTCTGGTAATGGAAACTATAAATATAGGTTTATTAATAACAGTAAAAATTTAGCATTAAATGGTATGAATATTTTTCCCTTTTGTTCCAGAGGGGCATTTTATGTGTAATTTAGTTATAGCTGTGCGCCTGGCTTCCAATTACACCTGTGCTTGTTTCCACATAGGTAAGACTATAAGTAAATTAGGAGTTAGAAGAGATGAACTTTTAAATGCTAGTAAAATCAAAGTGTTCAGAAATGCTTTCAGTAATCATACCATAGTGTGTAAAGGCAGTGGCGGCTGGTGACTTCAAATCAAAGGGGGGCTTCAGGAGATAGCTGAATGGGTGGGGCCAATGGGAAGGGGTGCAGCCAACTAGAAAGGGGAGTAGCTATGTTCAAAACCACAAAAACTGGAAATTTAATTAAATATGCTGCCCTGGGTGCCAAACTGTCATTATGAGAGTCCAATCAAGGCAAAATGAAGTATAGAAGAAAAAAAATATTTCAATGCATTGGCTCATGACAGCTTATGTAATATCTAGATGAAAACAAAAAGAGTGTGAGGCATGACAAAATAAATTACTTTTTAAATACATTACTGGAATGCCAGTCAAAATCAAGTATAAGAAAAGCAAGCAGCACTCATCTCAAATCACTTATCCTTGTACTGCAATTCTAATTATAATTTATATTCAGCTTTATTAAAGTGAAAAGTAACATGCTGAAAGTAGCAATCTCTGTGATACCCCCACTTGTAAAAATGTTTCTTATCCAAAAAAGACATGCTGCCTGACAACAACTATCTACTTGTTTCATGGGGAAAACATGACCAAAGTAAAAAATGAAACGCAAACAAGAAACAAGCTCAAGATACATTGCTTAAAGGATTATTGTACAGGTAATGGACCACACATAATAAATTGGCATTCTGTTTGGTTTACAGGTAAAGCCTGCAAAGATGACTGCAAGTCTCCAACAAATGTAATGAGCTTCTTAAAATAATGTAATCCTGTCCTTTATTACAAATACTGTCATACGTATTTCAATACCCAAGGCTTATACATTATCTAGTTATGTAAGTATTCTCTGTATGGCAACAGAAAGGTTTTCAATGTTGGCAATTCTTTAACAGTATGCATATTAAAGCGTACTTGCCTCTTACAATCTCAGACAAGCTTACCTGATGGTCATTAAAGCATTGCTACTTAAACACAGAGCAACAGGTACTTTATGAGTAATAATAAGTATAAATCAACAGTATAAAAATATGACAGAAACCAGAGCATTCTGCAAAATCGAGGACAGAATAAAAGCAGTACTTGTGTCTGCCTTGGTTGGGGTGATACTATGCACATTTACACGTCATAACTGCTCCTTGCCTTGCTTGGATACATCCAAAGTAACTACATGGGGGAGTGGGGTGCAACAAGTATGTCACAATTTGAAATGTCTCTGGCTGACTGTGATGGCCCTGACTCATTTGTAATACCTCTCAACCTCAGAGCAAGAAATCTGACGAAAGTCATACATAGACGTGGGACAAAGGTCCAAAAATAAGGACACTTTTTAAATATTGCTCTTATAAACTTAGAAAGATAATAGAATAGTAGGTCTTGCATTAGTATAAAATTTCTGAAGGGTATTAAATCTGAAACTCAAATGTCTGTCATTGTTTTCTAACTTCAGTCTTTAATGATTTGCTACTAATTTGCCAAAAAAACACAATTTTATGAAAAATGGACCAAAAATGCGATACAAAAATATAAAATAGCCACACAATACAGCTGGGAACCTGTCAAAGAAGGGACACTTTTTTAATATTAGTACTGCTAACTTGAGCAGCTGACAAAATAAAAGAATCTACATGCATTTCTGAAATAAAAGTAATCTATAACTCTGATTATTACAGTTATTTCTTAATTGTAAACCCTCCACGTTTTCTTCCAAAATTGCCATTTTGCCGTGAGATTATTAGGGGAAGAGCAACATTTTGAGTCAAAATTGGGGACAGTTGAGAGGTTTGGATATGCCTAATTCTATAAAGCAATTTATTTGCATGTACCTCTCAACCTGTTAATGCAGGAAATCTGGACAAGGCCAAATATACTGGGGGAACATATAAACAGTACTAAAAACTGAGACAGTTGATAGAATAACATGTCTTGCTTTGGTATGCATTTTTCTGAAGGTTATGAAGTCTGAAACTCAGTGCCTATCATTATTTAGTGACTTAATTTCTAAATTATTTGCAAGAAAACCACACATTTTATGAGGAACAAACCAAAAATAAGAAGCAAAAATCTATTCATTCTGTGAAAATCTGGACAGTTAAGAGGTATAGTTTAGCTGGGGCTGTCTTTGAGTTTGCCGCCCTTGCCCCTCACAAAATCATGGTCAAATGGAGATTCCCCCCTGCAGCCATTCCAATGAACCATTACTTGGCTATTTCACTCCATTTACCATAAACACTAATGTGCATACTACTTTACTTTTACGATGATTTGGACTTCATTTGAAGGTTTTATTTTTCATTTTACAGCACAAACACTAAAACATCTGCTAAACAAAGTGATGCAATCTCACAATGAAAACAGACTTATTAGCATTAAAACTTCTCTGCCCTTGAAACTCACATTCATTGAAACAGCATTGAAAACCACATTCAAAGAAAACACATTTTGCCAGTGGCAGATAAAGATTAACTTTGGACTGTTTTCATATCATAGGCCCCTTGCACACGAAACATACATGTGCTCTTTGATACACCTTCCAGATTGTATTAAATTATATTCCTTGCACAATATAGTACAGTTGTTAGAAGGCATTTTAAATTGGTTGTTTTGAACATTTTTCCAGTAAACAATGAAACAAAATGCATGTACCAGTAATGACAAAACTGCCCAATTCAGAACATTTCTATCATAAAAGTCTATTCAAACTTCTACAGTCCACCAGTATCAGTAAATATGCACAATCTCTGAAGAAGTAAAAGTCATCTAAATAATTCCACATTCAAGAAATCTGTAGCTAATGAAGAGGTTGCTGCTAGCAAACAACTTTATATTTCATTGTTTCATCTAGAAATAAAGTGATTGTTGCCCTTGAGGAATACATTGCCTATATTGCATTAAAAAAATGATAAGCTAGTAATATTGCAATAGGGAATGGATGGCAAACTGATAACAGGTTCATATAGTTACTAGGTATCTTCACCAAAAAGGACTGCAGCATCCACCCCCTTTACAATACAGTATCAGCAATGCATCTACCTACTGTGGCAGTAGAACCCACAGCCTTCTGCATCAAAAGCAAGTACACTACCTGTTATGCTATTAACAATGCAAGCAGACTCAGCATAAGCAGCACTAAACTTTTGTTCCCCTGCGGCTCTCAACCTTGTAAAATCTACTTGACACTCAGCTGTATCTCTGAACTTTGTAGCACAAGAAATATGGAAAAAGCCAAAATTTAGGGGGGGGGGGACAAAAGACCAAAAAACAGGGACACATTTTAAACATTGCTTATATAATGTTGGAAAGTTGCTAGAATAAAATGCTGTGTTACCAGCATAGATTGCACTGCCAAGTATTGAACCCAGGACCCTGTGCAAAATAGCCAGAGCAACATACCACTATGCCAAATCATCTGTTTTATAAAAGAGAGGAAGGCTGAAACTTAAATGGCTACCATTTAGTGAATTCAGTTCTCACCATAGCTGTCAACATCTTAGCACAAAACACCTGAACAAAGCCAATAATGGGGGAATACAGCCCCAAACATATTCAGTGAATTCAGTTCTCACCATAGCTCTCAACCTTGGCACAAAAAACCTGGATGAAGCCAATAATGTGGGAATACAGTCCCAAAAATAGGGACAAATTTCAAATATCCATCTTATAAACTTAGAAAATTGCTATAATAATAGGTTTTGTGTTACCATGTACTTTCTGAAGAATAAGAAGTCTGAAATTCAAATGCTTGTCATTTTTATTTATTTAACATTTGTTAACCAGGAATGTCTGACTTGGAACAAAAGCCAGTGTTTGGCAGAAACACTCCAGACATGTGTCTTTGTAAGATGGGAGGACACCAGAGCAAACCCAAACAAACACAGGGAGGACATGCAGACTCCACACAGAAGGCACCCCAGCCAAGAATCAAACCAGACAACCTGTAGCTGTCAGGCAACAATGCTACCACTGCACCACTGACTGTGTTAAAAAATAAAAATACAGAAACCACAGATTTTATGAAGAACAGAACACATATGAGGCAAAAATCTGCAATTTTTTATAAATGTTGGTGGGTAGGGAATTCAGGCTCTTGCCCCTTGGCCCCAAGGTACAGGGTTCAAGCCTTATTCTCTACCCACCACCATGTAGCAACTGGGGCATCACATACACACACTACTTGGGCCAAAGTTGCTATAAAGCAAAGTCCTTTCCGCACCGACCCCCTGAATAATTCCCGTTCTGTTTTAAATTCCTTCCTTCCCGCGAGAGCACCTAGTCCTTCCTGCCTGCGGATGTTGCAGTCTGATCCCCTTCCAATCTATGCAGTTGTAACTGCATAGACTGCTGGGAAAATTTGGAGTTGAATGTTGTCTTTCTACTCCGGACTGCTGGTGGAGACAGTCTGGATTCTGTGCACATGCTCCAGACTGGTTCACCAGCAGCCCGAATGTCATGAGTGCACATGTGTGATGTTCCGGGACTCGTGTTTTTTTTATTTTCTCTTTTATTTCTATTTTTCTTTTTTATTTTATTTTTTTTTTTGTTTTATTTTACTTTTTTACAGCTGGGAGGGCTGCAGTCCTGCAGTCCAATAGCACGAGCTGCCCCTGCAGTTGACCCTCCTGATACCGTGTCTTACCACTCTAATATACCCTGCAGGGAATTTCATATGGTCTAATTCCTCACAGAAAAAAACTACAGTACACTCTGTCCAAAGCCTTCTCCACATCCTATGTCAACAAAGCCACTTTCTTCATTTTTACCACATTTCATTAATACCCTATTAATATTATCAAATGTTTTCCATGCTGGAATGAAGTTTGCCTGCTCTTTATGTATTATCTGTGATAAAATATTAGACAACCTAGTAGCTAATATCATTATAAAATGTTATAATCTTGGTTCAAGACAGTAATCTGCCTGATGAGATAGGCTCTTCTAAATTCTTCCCTTCCTTTGGAAGTAATACTACTGCTATTCCTCATTGTCTGGACTCCGGGGGGGGGGGGTTCTTACACAGCTCATTAAAAAGGCTCTCCCATATCTTAACTAATGACTTTTCCCCTAACCCCCAAGCTTGAAATGGAAAGCCATCTCTTCCTGGTGATTTCCCATACTTCTGCTTTCTTAATCCCCCCTAAGCCTTTTCCACAATAATCTTCTTACTGTCAATCTTTGCTCTAGCTCTTCTAATAATTCCATTAAAAGTATCCCTCTTTGATAGCATCTTATTTCAATTTGCCTTTTTTTGTCCTGTCACCACTTTATTATACAAATTCTCATAAAGGTTTTAAACACATTTTTAATTTTCTAAATTTCCAAACTATCCTCTCCACTCACTGCTCTCTCAACTGCCCTTCTAATACTTTCACTGCAGCCAGTCCCAGAGATTGGACACAACTCTTTAATGGATACGCTTTGGCTCAAAATGCTACTATCCCCCCCTCCTGCCACTCCACTGTGCCCTGAAGGAGCTCTTGCTCTTCATCACTATAAATTCCTGACCTCTGCAATTAAAAACTTGTTACTCTGTTTAATAACTTCCACTTCTTTTCTCTATTTCTTTTCCTATCCATTTTAATCTATTCTTTTATCTGGTCTCTAAATTTCTACTTGGCTCAATCCCAACTAATCGGTGTGACCTCTCCCATGCCCTTTAACTCTTTTGGGAAGAATTCCCTCACTACTTGCTGAAATGTCCACTTACTCAATGAAAATCTAGGACATCTTCAGTGCTGAAGCACCACACCATCCCTTTTCAATGTCATATTTAACATTACCCTGGCCTGGTCAGAATGCAATAACTTTTTTTATATCTACGCCATGTCTCACAAAGCTGCATGTAACCACACTGCTTACGCATTTGACTAAACTCCCAGGCATCCAAAAGAAGCCATAGCAAGCTCTTGAAATGTTTTTCTTTTTTTTGCAAACTTTTTCTTTCCTGCCTTCCCTGTTCTTTCTCCTAATGTAGTAATAAAGTTCCAGCCTCCTGCTAGCACAACAAATCTTTCTTGAAATTGTTTCACCTTCAAGAAAGATTTTTAATGCATTCTAAATTAGTTCCTGGTGGAACATAAACTGCAGCTACTGTAAACCATTGCTCTTGATAGTTCCCTCTCCAGCTGCTAAACATCCTTGGGCATCTACAAAAGTTCCACCCTCCTGCAGTATTAGATTCATACTTTCCAGTATAACCCTCATAGGTTTACGTGGTTAATAACATCAAACATTTCCTTCTCAGCTTTATCTGTTTTTCTGCCCCTAAATGCATCTTATGTAATTCCACAAACTGAGGGTTGCCCTTTATAAAACTCAAAGCCCATTCACTCTTAACTGGATTAGTTAACTCATGAACATATCACGTTGTTATCTGAAGTCTCATAACACTTCTTCACTAGTTTTTCAAGATAAAGCTCTTTAGTTTCTCTAACCCCTGGTTTGATTCTAGCCTTGACTATCTTCTTATACCATATTGTCTGTAATTTCTACCATTCACTACTTTCACAGTTGCACCTTTTTACAGCAGTATCGGCTGCTCATTTCCCTTCAAAACCTTCTGGTGTCTACATTTCCAACATCCTGTTTACCCCAATCTTTTAACTGTTCTAAAAATGCACACCATTAACAGATGAGAAACAACATACACAAACAACATTATGTTCACCACCTAAGGAGGGAACATAATGCTCCTATTTTGGTCACAGATCTGTTTTCCCCCATCGTTCACTTCCTCCTCATTAGGGTTGCCATATTTGGTTATACGAAAAAGAGGACGATAGATTCTTTGTGGGGACAAAAGGACTTTCACAGACCAAAAAAAAAAAAAGGTCTTAAGTCTTTAATGCAGAACATCGGGGACAGGGAATCCACAACGTCATTCAACAGGGCACAGAAAGGAAGAGAAACGGTAAGGGGGGAAAGTAAAGATGGAAAGGAGGTACCATCATAACAGCACTTCTAAGGCAGATGACAGATTAGAGAGAAGTGAGTTGTCTCCTTCTGCTGTCCTGTAGATTCAGTACAATGTAATTTAATGCTCACAAGACATAAGAACTGCAAAAACTGATATGATGCAGACATACAAAACAAGTAAAATAAGTAATCTAACCAGAAATCATTAACAAAATTCACAAAAGAATGACAATTCTGTCAATACTGCTTTCTTACTGCAATGAACAAATTCTGCACCTCAAATAAATGTCATAAAAGTAAAAGATCCATTACCACAAGGCAAACACTCTGAACAATCCACCCCCCCGCCAAAAAAATATTAATAATAATAAAAATGCAATCACACATCCACCTGAAACCTGCTAGTAAGTGATGACTTTCATCTGCACTAAACTGCCATTCTCCTTACGAATGTAATATATATATATATATATATATATATATATATATATATATATATATATATATATATATATTTTTTTTTTTTTTTTTTGCTCATACATAATAATTTAAACTGTCATGCTAAAGCCTAGATATACCTCTTGTTGTTTCTTTATGATCATGCTTGTGATGCCTCCAGGCATCTAATATTCTCTTTGCATATTGACATTAATAATTGTAAAACTGCTGCACTCAAGCTAATGAAGCAACTCATCTCAATGCTTACAGGAGGAATGACAAAACTGACTTCTGTGTTGTGGAGCTAAAGAGATGCTAAATGTTAAGCAGACAGAACTGCTTACATCATAAGAAAGCTCAAAGTTAGCTGAACAAAATGCTGCTGAGATACTGTGAGCTGTTTACAAAACTGCAGAAATTAGTATTTCCCGTGTTTATTATGATATAATAAAATCCATTCTAACGCCTAGAAGCTAATAAATGTTATCATGGTAAAAATTAGTTTAAGCTAAACTGTTTATCATTTGTACTTCTTTACATACCTCTCAACCTCTTAGAACAAGAAATTTGAACGAAGCCATAAATAATGTGGGGACAAAGGCCCAAAAATAGGGACAATTTTTAAATATTGCACTTACAAACTTAGAAAGTTGATAGAATAACAGGTTTTGCTTTAGCATGAAATGTCAGAATGATAAGAAGTCTGAAACTCAAATGTTAGTCATTATTTTCTGTCTTCAGTCTTTAATGATGTGCCAATAATTTTCCAGGAAACCACAATCTTATGAAAAGTGGGCCAAAAATATGAGACAAAAATCTGGACATTCCGTGAAAATCCATACAGTTGAGTTATGCTTCTTTGGTTATAGAGATATGAGCACGTAATTGAACATTGAGGGTATAACTGTTTTTTGTCAAAAAAAAAAAAAAACTCAGGATGCAGCCCTTGGAAGTTAGACTACAAGTTTCTACATCTCCACTGAAGTGGAGTCACGTAATGCCTAAGTAAGCTGATTCTTATCTGTTTGACATGTAAGTACTCTTCAGAGTTCCTAGCTCTAGATCATGTAAAGTCTGAATGAACTTTAGCAGTAATTTCTTTAGAAATCATTGTCCCTGCTGACACATAATATAAGATTCTGGGCCAGGATAAAATCCATCTGCCTGCTTTTTAGGCCTCCCCTTTTCCCTCCCATTGATTTCATAAACCTGTCGAGTTGTCGGTGTTACATGTGTATTGTGAAGAGACAACACAGCTCTTTTGTCTCAGCAGAGTGAGTTGCAAAAAGCGGGAAGATCAAGAAATGTCATGACCTGAATGACTGAAGGACTAGCTTAGAAGAAATAGCTACAGAAGGTCCTGAAGCTAACAGTCTTCTTTCGTAAAAATGGCAATTGAATTTCAACACTTTGTGCATCTCAAAGAAAGAAATCCTAATCATGTTAAATAAGGCTAGGAAGGCAAACTAGTGACTTGCATTCATAAAATATTGTTACTGTGATCACACATTCTGACAGTAAGCAGTATTTCTGTGCATTTTTCTTCTAAATGACTTTGAATATAAGAATCTTGCAGGAGATTATGGTCCGGATCCATTCAGAATTCTTCCATCTAGATGTGTAACCCCTCATATCATAAGTAACCCCTCAAGCCATTTTTTAATAAAAATTCTCAGCCAATCCCTGAACTGTTTTCTCAGACATACAGTCACATACCTTTATTTGTGCCATCTCTCGACCTCCTTCTCTTTCACAGTGAGAGTCTCACTCCGAGTCCGACGACCTGTGGCTGTGGGTCCTCCCTCCTTGATACATACAGTCCTGCTTTTCCCAGCGCAAACACAGTCTCGCCGCTCTCGTGACTCTCACGAGCTCTTCTACCTCCCACGCATGCATGGATTATAATTCTGAGTTGGGATTGTAAAACCTGGACAAATCGCGGAAGTTTTAAAAACCGCCCGGACACCTAGACAGGAGCACAAAAAGAGGACATGTCTGGGGAAAACCGGACGTATGGTAAGCCTACTCCTCATGGGTGCAGCCATGAAGGCATCATCAGACTAGTATTTCAGTACAACTCCAGTTTACCCCTCCCTGCAGACTAAACCAAGCATTGGTAGCTTCAAATAATAAATCCACTTTCCACCCGCAATTAGAATAAGAATTTCTTTTAAATTGCTGAATTTTCACTGAATGTTCATAGGTTCATAGTTTCATAGGTAGGTACTAGGCTATCAGCCCTGAGGCCTATACAAGCCTAGCCAAAAAGGTTTCATGGCTTTCCCACGAAAATGATTTTCTTGTGCCCCTGTCAAGCAGAGACACAGAAGTGATCCCTGGGGTGAATTTCCTATCTCCCATACAATCATCAAGACTTTTCTTAAAGAGGACTAATGAGGAGCTTTGTTTGGCATGAATGGCTAGTTTGTTCCAGAGTATGGGAAGTCTCTGGAACAGGAATCTGTCCCTCCAGCATGTCCTGTTTATTGTGATGACAAGGTTTAGGTCCCTGGAGAGTGGGGCTCGGAGCGATTGGGATTTCTTTAAGTGCAGCATGCCCAACAGCTCTGGGTTTGACATAGCTTTGTATGATAGGCAGAGATCACCTATGAGTAGGTGATATGCGATGGAGTAGAGATAGAGTTTTTTGAGACAGTCTGCATATGGCATCTGTTTGAGGCTGGTAATCCTCTTAAGTGAGGTATTTTTGTGGTATTTCCAATTGTTGCAGATGTCTTGTGAGGTACATGCCAAATGGGTGTTGTACTCTATAATGGGTCTGATGAGGGATGAGTAGAGAGGAGCAATGACATCCTTTTTCCTGGAGGAGGACCTGTTTGTGATGAGGTGTACCACGTAGAAGGATTTCCTGACTACTGTGGCAATGTGATTATCAAAGAAGACACTATTGTCCACCTGTGCCCCAAGCTTTCTTATCACACTTTCATTGTTTAGTAGGCTACCGCCTATGTGGTTGTTCATGGGAACAGAGTTTTTCCCAAAGAGAATGACAATGCACTTCTTGGCATTGAGCTTGAGGCCATGACTTTGACACCAGGCATCTGTCTCAGTGAGGCGCCTTTGCAGAATGTCCACATCATTAGGCGATTCTATTATGGCTCCTAGTTTGCAGTCATCTGCAAACTTCATTAGCCAAAGACCTTCTGTGTTAGCCTGAACTTCAGAGAAGTAGATGCCAAACAGGAGAGGACCCAGGACTAAACCCTGTGGTACTCCACTTGTCACCGGTCTGATGTCGGATTTGGAGTTGGCTACTTTCACTGTGTGGGTTCTATCAGTGAGCCAGTTGGCCACCCATCTTGTGACATAGGGATTTATGCCCAGTTTAGTGCATTTATCTATAATTCCAGAGTGGGGGATGGTGTTGAAAGCCTTGACAAGGTCAAGATAGGCTGTGTGCACCACCATACCCTTGTCCACAGCTCTGGCGACTGCTTCAAAGAAGTCCATCAGGTTTAGGAGGCATGATCTACCTTTTACAAACCCAAACTGAGTGGGGTCCAGAGTCTGGAGGTAACCTATTTCTTTATTTATAAGTTTCAAGATGATGTGTTTCATGGCCTTACAGACCAGGCTAATCAGGCTAAGGGGGCAGTAGTCCCCGGGGTCCATGGTGGCACCCCCTTTGTGGAGTGGATAACTGTTGCTGTGCTCCATTCAGTAAACACAAAGCCTGAAGTGAGGCAAAGATTGAACATGGTACTTAGGTGGGGTGCCAGTTCATTTTGTAGTTCATGCAGAACGCAGCCTGGGATGTTGTCTGGTCCCATGGATGCTGTGTTCTTGGCTTTGGAGAGTGCAGTCTTTACTTATGCATCTGTGATTATGGGGACTTTGCATTCATTTGGTATTGAGATGGGCCCTTTGGGGGGTGAGAGGTGGGTAAAGTTATCACTGAGTCTATCTGCCAGGATGTTGGCAATATCAGTTGGCTCTGTATATATAGTGCCATTGTGCTGCAACTCAGAGCAGATCTGAGTGTTGCCATTGAGATTCTTGACATAACTGTAGAATGCTTTGTGGTTGTCTATAGAATCAGTGGCGATTTTATTTTCGTAACTAGCTTTGGAGTATTTTATGAGGGATCTCAGCTTCTTACTGAGGCTGACCAGGGAGTTCCTCCCATCATAGAATTTTTACTCTCTTTTACAATGGCTTCTTCCTTCTGATGTAGAGTTTGTTTATGGAAGGGGACCACCAGATTGACTTCCTTTCTTTTGAGGATAGTGTCTTGGTTCTATTGGGGATGACACGATCCATGCACTCGTGTATGTGCTTATACATTTTGTATTTTGCTCGTCAAAGATTAACCAAAACCTTTTAAAAATGTTATGTCTGCTGAAAACCTTTAATTCTCCCACTCATTCCTACCCAGCAGTATCTATACTATGCACATATTTGCAATACTTCATTTTGTGGATCTCCCCCTAGATAACATAAACCAAGTAGTAAATGATCCTGTTCAAATTAAGTCCATCCTGCACATATTTTTGTGATCTCTACCACTGTTCTTCCTTACATCTTTTCATACAGAATTAAATAAACATACCTTGATGAATCTTGTGAAATGAAAAGAGAGCCTTCCAAATAACCATTTCTCCCCCACTTAAAAAGAACACTACAGCAATAAAAAGAAACTAATATGAGAATATCTCAGTCCATTTGCTCTCTTTCTGATGTAATCATTGTTATATGTTAATGTCCACCAAGAACAAGCTTTTGCATTTATAACTCAACCACAATTGTTTCACCAATGTTTCCCATGTCAATAATTACTTTACTTGAAGCAATTGTTGAATGTCCTTCCTCTCTGCCAATGTCTTTGCCTTCTTAAAAAGCAGAAAAAGTTCATCTGCTGACTGTTTTTGTATCCAAGGAACACTCTGCTCCTCCTGCGTAGCTTCATGAGACTGGTCTGTTGTCTTTTCTCTATTATATTCCAGCCCTTGGACTCCAAGT
Source organism: Protopterus annectens (assembly GCF_019279795.1). Lineage (NCBI taxonomy): Eukaryota > Metazoa > Chordata > Ceratodontiformes > Protopteridae > Protopterus > Protopterus annectens. The sequence goes on along the minus strand of NC_056731.1, from coordinate 1,681,383,534 downwards.
ACTGGCAAGCATCCTGAGGGTCTGTAAATTCCATTGCACCTTTTGGAAGCATACATTTTAACATCACTGTATATAAAATTTGATAGTAGATGCATTTAAACTTATGCAACCTCTGCATTGAAATAATTGCCAACCTCTTTATCCTTATTGCCCCTGAATAATGTTGCTTAATGAAAACTCTCAAACCTCCACTTTCCAACTTCAGTCATGGTTTCTAGAACCTTTCTAGGACATGCTCCTTCCCCTGAAATGCAGCAAATCTGATGACTAGGAGTCTGGAGAATTTTCCTTTTGTCTATTATGGAACCCATATTGTCAGGTGCACTTTCTCACTCTTCAATACATTGTCATTCTTCTATAGCTGTGTCCATTCTGCCTTGCATCCAGGTGCACTACCTTAGCTTCCATGCTATCCATTCTTGCTTTATATTCCTCATTTACTCATAGAGGTCTGGGTATAGCATCAGAGTGTTCATTAACCACTTCCACCACTCCACCTCTGTGGCGATCAGTTTCTCTCATGTAATTGTCAGTTCTATTGTTTTATATTCTTTACCTTTGGAATTACATTCTGAACTGCAATATCCATCCATCCATCCATCCATCCATCCATCCATCCATCCATCCATCCATCTATCCATCCATCCATCCATCCATCCACCTATTCTGCCACACTGCTGTCCACCACATCTACAAGTCACCACTGCCTTGCGGCCTTTCTTTTTTTACTCTTTTTTTGTCACCCACACATGCACAGTAGGTTTCGAATAGGATCACAAAAATTATGCCTCAGTACTTTCTCAGTGGACTTTTCACTATTTTCTTACTAACACACACTTTTAAACATTTCTCCATTAAAGTTCAGGGGAGCCCATTAAGCATGTCTTAATTACTCTGCTCTATTATGAGAAGTCCATTTCTTTTCATTCTTTCACTAAGATGCTGACAGATACTGGTCTAAGTGTGTTCCATTTTGTATTCTGACAGTAGTGAGCTGAGGAGATAAATTACTGTGAGACAGATATTTACATATTTCTTCATTACACTGATCACAAGAAAACACTTCAGGTACATGGTGACAGCCATACA
>NC_056731.1:1681322445-1681377445 GCF_019279795.1 Protopterus annectens | reverse complement strand
AAATATTGTTTCTGATAATTGGAAAATTCTTGAGGGAAACAAAGACTTACAGTCTATTGTGGGGTCCCAACCAAGGTTTGCATATAAAAATCAAAACAATTTGAAAAATATTTTAGAAAGAGAGAGTGGGAATTGCAATATATGTAGATACATTTCTGAAGGTCCCTTAGTCAATTTAGAACATCTACCTTATGCTTTGAAAGTTCCAGGACATTTTAACTGCAAGAGTAAAGGAGTTGTATACATTGGTGTGTGTGCATACTGTAGTGCATTCTACACTGGCATGACTACAAGAGCTCTATGCACTAGAATAAAAGAACACTATTACAATATTAGGAAACAAGACAAGACAAATGCCTTTTATAAGCTTACCATCACTTGTCCTACATATAAACAATTGTTGTTTTCTGTGCTAGAGCAAGGAAGTCATGATTTTAGGGGTGGCAATTTCAAAACAAATCTTGAACAAAAGGAGGCTTTATGGCAAATCAGACTAAATTCAGACAAAAAAATGGTATAAATGATGCTGTTAACATTAAATATTTTTTGAAAGACAGTAGAATTTATATAAGGAAATAACTTTCTGAGTTTTGAAATTTTATTGATTAATTGTGTAATTGTTGGAAAGATGTGTTGCAGAGGTATTTCAAAACTGTTTTTAAATGTGATGTTGAGTACGTGTATTTTATTCTGAAGAAGTTTGGTTACGAAAGCGTGGATTAAAAGTTTTATTACGCTAATATCGTGTGGATTTACGCTGTTTTCCTGCATCTTCCAGTCTGTTTTTTTTGGTTTTCCATATACACATTAATATATATCTATATCTATATATATATATATATATATATATATATATATATATATATATATACACATACATACATATATGTGTGAGTGCGTGTGTGTGTATACATACACACACGCGTATATATATATATATATATATATATATATATATATATATATATATATATATGCATACGTGTCCCAAAATGCCCATACAAACATATGCTGCTGATATTCCATGCACATAAGTGAACAGTACACTGCTACAACATCATGATAGGCCATACACAATGGCCAGACATACAACAACCTCTTAGCAAAACAAACAGCATGTCTGAACATACAAAGAAAAATACAACCAGCCAGTAATTCACACATGTTTATTATACTCTGATGTCCTGGCCAAATGCTTCAGGGACTAAACATTGCCAGAAATACATGCCTTAATCACAAGAAGCAATTAACACCTAATTACATAATTGAATATGCAGCCTCCAGTTGCACTCATCATTTAACCCCCTACGGGATAAAGTATCACAGTTAATATTAATACATTGAGTCTGTGCATAACAATTGTCCTTTTATGAAAGTTTCATCACACTGAGGAACAGACATTTTCAGAAACAGTACATTGAGACCCACTACGTTCCCCATGGTGAGATGTATTTAAATGTACAGCTATAGAGCTGTCATCTTTCTTATCAGTAACTCCACTCCACAAAGGTGGCGCCTCTACGGACCCTGGTAATTACCGCCCCATAAGCTTAACAAGTCTAGTCTGCAAAGCTATGGAGAGGATCATAATGGAGCTCATAAACAAAGATATAGGGGACTTGCAGACATTGGACCCGACCCAGTTTGGCTTTGTCAAGGGAAGATCATGCCTTTTGAACTTGGTCGACTTCTTCGAAATAGTCACCAAGGCCATTGATGAGGGAAAGGCAGTCCATACAGCCTACCTTGACCTTGCAAAGGCTTTCGACACAATACCCCACTCGGGTATTGTAGAAAACTACCAGCTTAAATGTAAACCCATATGTCACAAGATGGGTTGCAAACTGGCTTAAGGACAGAACCCACAGGGTTAGAGTTGCTGGCGCTATGTCAGACTCCAAGCCGGTCACAAGTGGTGTCCCACAGGGCTCGGTCCTTGGCTATTGTTTGGCATCTACTTCTCAAGTACAGGCCAACATGGGAGGACTTTGGCTGACAAAGTTTGCAGATGACTGCAAACTGGGCGCCATAGTGGAAAGTGCATCGGACACGGATATCCTTCAGAAGGGACTCACTGAAACAGATAGCTGGTGCCAGAGCCATGGCCTGAAGTTAACGCCAAAAATGTATAGTCATACCCTTGGAAAAACAAGGTAACCCCAAGCTACCATATAGGTGGCAATCCACTAAGCACAGAAGAGGTTATCAGGGACCTGGGGACCCAGGTTGACAGTGGCCTTTCTTTTGACACTCACATTGCTAAAGTGGTTAGAAAGACCTTCTACATTGCCCACCTGATCATGAAGGGATTCACATCCAGATCTAGTGAGGTCATTGTTCCCTGTACTCTTCACTTATCAGACCAATGATCGAGTACAATGCCCCATTCGGGATGTATCTCACCCGACATCTGCAGCAATTGGAGAGACCCCAAAGTTCCTCACCAAAAGGATAAAGGGACTCCAAAATCTGTCATATGCTGCCAGATTGAAGAAACTCCAGCTCTATTCAGTCGCATACCGTCTGCTCAGAGGTGACATGTGCCTGACATACAAGGCCATGTCCAACCCGAATTAATGGACATGTTCCACCTCAAAAATCCAAATCCACCAAAACCACTAGAGCAAGCGACTTAAACCTTAGCACGGATATAAATAGGACGTGCTGGAGGGATAGATTTATCACTCAGAGACTCCCTATGCTGTGGAATAAAATCCCGGTCCATGTGAGGCAGAGCACCTCGCTGACTCTGTTCAAGAGAAATCTAGACCTGTGGATGGGAGATCGTAGGTTTACCCCGGGAATCATCTCTGGGTCACTGCTGGACAGAGGCACAACAAACTAATGGGCACAGTATTTTTTCATATAAGGGGTGGCGTAAGCCACAATAATTTGGGCTAGGCTTATAAATGCCTTAGGGCAGATAGCCTAGTATAAACCTATGAACCTATGAACCTATAACATGTCTCACATGATCTAACAGCCTAGTTGTAAAACATGTGTTACTGCTCCCACATAGAATATGTTACAAGGGCATCTAAGAGCATTCTTTATTTACCAACCTCTTGAATGTACAGGATTTAACATGTTTCCCAGCCTTTCCCCTCAGCAGGAAGAACAGCACTAAATACTGATAGACCAGTATACCTATCAACCTCCTACTGTATGACATCTGGACAAAGCCTGACATAATTGGTGGACAGAGGCCCAAATAGATGGCCATGTTTGAAATATTGCTGTTATACACTGAGAAAGTTGCTGGTGTTACAGGGTTTGTTGTAACATATTGTTTCTGAGGGATATAAAGTCAGAAAAACAAATGGATGTTACCATCTACATAATGCAATCACCAGAGTATGCTACTGATTTGCCAATGGTAACACCTGTCTGGGGAACAGCCCATACATAGCAGGCTAACCTGTGGCCATTATGTGGATGGCCCTACAATTGAGAGCCATGCAAAGACATAACTTTGTCAGACTGAAACCCATGCAGAAGTAGCATGTGCAGATAAACCTTGTTAAAGTAGCAGTATTCCAAACATATAACAGCAATACTCACAACTTCTGAAACCCTAAGTCTTGAACCATTTCCACCATTTAGTTGGCTTGTCTCCACAAGTCTTGTTGTAAGAAGTAGTAACTCACCCAACTCCAGGATGTCTTCCTCACAAGTAAGGGAAAGGGCCAATGCCCACATGGAGTACTCATTTGTAGGAGTGTGTTACCATGACATTGGCTATTGGAATAACTACACAGCTGTTCTGCATTCAGTTATCAAGTGGGGAACCCCAATAGTTGGACAGGCTATCACCTGGTCATGAGCATCACATACAAAAGCCATGCTGCCACCTATTCAAACCAGATCTATTCATGTAGTGCACAGAGAGAGGGAAAGAGAGAGAGTGAGAGACAGCGAGAGAGAGAGTGAAAGAACAACTAAATCTTAAACTGTAAAAGAGAAGAAAGAAAAAAAGGTAAGTGGAACATGTAAGCAAGTAATTGAATGTAGTACTTGGTCTGTAATAATGGGAAATATGATTTGGAAGAATATATGTCCCAACAAGACTTGCTGTAGTAATGTCCTGATAAATAACTGCTATGGCTATAGCATCTGGCCCTCTATGCAGTGGGAGATATCACAGACATACCTCTCAACTGTACAGATCTTCACAGTATGTCCACATTTTACCATCATATATTTTTGTCTATTCCTCCTGAGATCTGTACTTTTCTGGGAAATAGCTGTGGATTTAAGTCATCAAGTAATGACAAACACTTGAGTTTAAGACTCCACATCCTTAAGAATATTCACCATAATGCAAAAGGTATCATTCTACAAGCTTCCTATGTTTGTAACAGGAATATTTAAAGTCTGTCCCTATTTATCCCCCCATCATTTTAGGCTTTGTCCAGATATGATGCTCTGAGAGGTTGTGAGGTGGGATGACAGCTCAAGAACATGACTCACCCTGGGAAAGGACAGCTCATATATGACAGCCGCAGATGTGTCTGTCAAACAGCTGTGACTGTGCCACTGCTAGGCCAGTTAATGGGATATTTTCCATATCCGTGTTACATGTGATTATGAGCATGACACATGTTTGCCTTGTAAAGCTAAGAGACCTATAGAGGGCATGTGCATAGTAAAGTATTGTTGAAGACGTGTGTTGAACTGCATGTGATATACTGAATTAATAACATTCAAGTGTACAGTGTTCTGCTGGACAATAAGCACATTTGTGACTGATATCTGTAGTCACATACACATATACTTGTGTTATGTCAGCCAAACCATTGTCAAGTCTGTGAGCAATGACAATGTAACATAATAGCCTACTTATGACTGTTGGACATATTCCAGGTTATCACAGTGATGTCAAACCCAACTGTGCAATCAACATACTAATGTATGATGCAGCTATATTAATACAGTTTCAATAATGATGTCTACTTTGACACCCATTTATGTGTGCCACTGTCCAGACGTACTGCTATAGCAGGTTAAGAAGTATGATTGAGCAGCAAGACTGTCAATACAGTGTGCTATACTAACATACAACAGAAATGTATACCAGGTATCCCCTGAGCACATGTATGTATGCTTATGTTCAGCTGGAAGGCACAAAACTAATCACATGGGTTGCAGTCATTCAAGAACATAGATTGCGCATGTTGCACATCTGTGTAATATCAGTGTCAATGCATACAACAGACATATACATGTACAGATGCTGGTTGTTGCAGTGCCCTGACACCGATATGGGTACTAGAGTAGGCATGATTTTCAGGTATTAATCAGAGAAGTGTCCAACTGTGTTATGACCCTCTGTCCATGCCTTCCACTACCAGCTATATCAACAGCTATATACAGTGGATATCACAAGTGTACACACCCCTGTTAGAAGGCAAGGTATGTGTGCTGCATGACAATCAGACCACAGAAGGTCATTTCACGTTTCTCATCTTTATGTGACCCCTAACCTGTACAATTCAATTGAAATACAATCAAAGGTGTTTCTTGGAAGGTGAGCAACTATTGCTAAGTGAAGATGTGCCATGATGTTAGAGTCCAGACCAAGATGGATGAATGGTGTAACCATCTCAAGAGGTGCATACACAACATAGTTTAAGGCTGTGCACACTCATTCATCTGACTTATTGTATTGAGTATAATTTCCATATGTTTTCACAGACCAGATTGTTATGTTTTCAATTGAACTGTACAGGCTATACGTCACACTACAGGTGGGCAATGTTATGAAATGAGTTATTATGGTGTCATGTTCCAATTGCCCAAATATCAGGCAGTGTATCAGGGGTGTGTACCCTTTATATCCACTGTATCTATATGGACACAGCAGTACCTGACCTGTATATCCAGCATCCACCAAGATAGAGTAATCCTCTTTGATGGACAGCAGCAGTACACAAACCACATAATAGGTTGCTGTATTGGCTGTACAGGGACACATAGGTGCAGGCAACAATTTGGAAGCAAGTCCACCTATACCTGAGCAAACATGTAAGTTCACAGGTGACTTCCTGTAAGGCTGACTATGACTATGAATCAGACATATCCACGCCACCAAGGACAATTGCAACCAAGTCTTCACATATGTTGTAAGTCTCAGAGGAAACAACACAATTCACCCTGCACTGGGTGTAAAGAACACCTCATACACACAAGCCATGGATATAGGCAACCTGCATCACACAGGTTAGGTGGAAACATTGCCACCCTGTCCACCCCAGTTGTACAGGAGGATATGCACATCAACCACACTCCTCCTCTCAGCAATGGTGAGCATGTACATATTGCGTACTGATGCCAAAAACAGCATATCTCAATGGGCATAATAAGATCAATGTCTGCCTACTACATGAACTCAGGCATGTGCTCAGAGCTCCATCACACACCACAGTCAATCACAGACCTGCCATCATCCACACACCATCCACATGGCAGCTGCCCACTGTCACCCTCTACACAGAAATGAATGGAGGATAGAGGATTATGCAATCAAGTGTCCAACATTGGGGGAATGAGATAGCTCAGGGCAGGTGTGTAATGCAAGTTGCTATAGCCATGATAGCTTGGGGGGGGTTGGTGTAGTGTGTATTATTTGCAAGTAATATACACTGTTGATGTGCAGTTTGACATCTGTATGGTGTCCTGTGACCTTTTTCCTGTTTATGTCTTCCAGGTAACATGCAGAGTGCTCACCTACCAGCATTCTCTGTTGAAGAAACTGACATCATCACCCAATATGTGATTGGACATTATGCCCTGTTAATTGGACGGAAAGCAGAAGAAGTGTGGGACAGGACTGCCCTGTGGAAAGTGTGGTCCAAAGGTGAAATTATGCCGGCCTACACAGTAGAACTTATGAGCATGTGCAGCATCGGGCCACCAAACTCAACTGCCACACTATATAAAATAATGCCCATCAATGGTCAGCTGCTGTACCAGGAGACCGGCTAGCCACAGGTGGGGGCCCAGCCATCCAGCCCCCACTGACACCCACCAATGAGCTCCTCACCACACTTGGGCCACACGCTGAACACACAAGCCATGATGCTGAGGGAAGCATTGTGGAGGTGGGTTGCACACACATACACACACACACACACACACACACACACACACACACACTGAATGAGGAGCATGCAGGTAAGGGCCCAGTGGTGATTAGTACACTAATGTATCAGACATACATGTATCTGTATCTACATGCATGTGTCAGGTCCAATTGCAGTTGTGGATGGGGTTTTCTAATGCACAGAGGTGCACATCTACGGTGAGGACAGGACATTGTGTACTATTGTGGTTAGTACTGTAGATGTGCAGACATGCTGCATCCATCCTGTACCAAGGCCACATGTGAGTCTGCTGACAATAACTCCCTCTCACAACTACCTAGGACCCTCTGGTCTGCAGATGTGACAGCAGCCTGAAGCTGGTGAATATGACATTGTTCTGTTGTTGCCTAGCAATACCCCAGGCATGTGAAGCACATGCAATTCACCATGCACACAACCATCATTAATAGTTGCATTGCTTTATGTAATAGCTATATTGCTTATTGTACATGTTCACTTATGCTGGGGTTAACTGTATTGCAACACAGTGTTTACTGCTGGGGCCTATATGACATGAATTCCACATTCCTGTAGCATACCTCACAACTTGTCAGTGCCAAGATGTCTGGATAGAGGGCAGCAAATTGTGCTGGACAAATGGCCTAAGCTAGGGTCATGTGAGACACATTAGTGGGATACAGTGGAGATAAATTGTGTACACACCCCTCTTAAGATGCAAGGTGTTCCTGTTACATACTAATTAGGGCCACAATATGACAGTCCACACCTCTTCCAGCTTTTAATGTGACCCATAACAGGAACAGTTCACTTGTAAAACCAAGCATCTGGACTCATGTATTGCACCTACAAGGTTGGCCACTTGTGAGGGCGGCAGACATCATATCACTGTGATGTTTCAGTCAGCTATGATACCTTATGCTGCCATATGTGTCAGTATACTCCCTGTGGCCTATTTGGCTATAATATCACATACATGGACATAAGGCAGACAGACCACATCCAACCACGTATAGGTTTCAAAGATATGGATATTCCAGACACATCTGTACAGATGACTGTACAGTGGTTTCACCTACTGCATGTGAGGCTGATATTGTTACCACACCACATAAAGTAATGGCAGCGGGAGGTGGTCACCAGCCGTGTATGGTATACACATCAAAATAGTATAAGCCACACAAGATATTATCCTCACTCACACACACACACACACACACACACACACACACACACACACACACACACACACACACACACACACACACACACAGTTGCCAGCATTAGGATTATAACTCCTGCTAATCTAGGTATTCCTAATATAGTTCTACACAGTTATGAGACTCACCACAAAAGTTATTTATTGCCACCTCTTCCAGAGGTACGTCTAAGGTGGATGACATCAACAGGTCTACTAAATTGGAGTGAAGGGAAGTGTAAAGGGTAGTACACTGGTCAAAAATGGTATGAGCCAGACAGTACATGATTCACACACACATACATACACACACACACACACACACACTTGCCAATACCGGGATTGGAACTCCTGCCTACTGTAGTGCTACTCAGTTATTGGACGTGCCACAGAGCTTATACATTTCCACCTCTTCCAAGGGTACTTCTAAGGTGGAAGACATCTACAGGTCTACTAAACTGCAGTGAAGGGAAGTGTAAAGGGTAGTACACTGGTCAAAAATGGTATGAGCCAAACAATACATGATTCACACACATACACACACTTGCCAGTATTGGGATTAGAACTCCTGCTTATCTAGGTATGTCTACTATATTGTTACGCAGTTACCACATGCACTGCAGAGCTTACTGAAGTTTCACATGGCCAAAGCTGCTGATAACTGCACAGCTGTGGTAAAGTATTAAAGGTGGTAGACAGTCCTGCCTTCTGTTCCACCCGTACATCATGCTAGTTCTTTCTGTCTTGAGCTTCAACTAGCATTATGGTTTGGCACTTCACCAGGTTATTGTATCAAGAAGAATGGCACATCTGGGATCCGTCAGCAGTACTTGTTCATCACAGATGTAGCCCCAGTACTTACTAGTTATGTCCAACCCTCCTGGCATGTTTGAAGGGTGGTTATCTGTGGTTTCACCCATTAACCTGGTGCACTTGTCTCTTCTGAGGCACTGTTACTGTTACTGCGTCATATACACAGACAACCCTCCCCTCTAAACTCCAACACTCAGACCTGTGAGGGTTACCCATATGTCACCCAATGTGGAAATATGCACTCTCCAGCAAGGACTGTACAAGCAGGTCAAGAGGATAAGATCAACACCTGCACAACACCATGTGGAACATGTAGATCACCATAACACTCATTTTGACAGCCATGACATACAGTGAAACGCCACACACCAACCTTCCCAAAGGCACTCAATGGACATTTACATAAACAGCACAGACCAGCAAGGCATTACCCACTCAGACACCGTGACATGGCACATGCCAAAGGACAAATATTTAACCTACACAGTGTGCCCTTCAACCTAAGCTCCTAAGGCTAACCACCTTGCACAATACTGTGATTATGGGTAACTCAATACTGAGGCATACACATCCCACTCACTAAGTTGAATATGGAGCAGGTAACAGCCAAATATCTATCACATACCAGCATCCAACACATGACACAGCCAGTCATGTGACTCCACAACAACTACAAGTATCACTCTGTATCCATGTTGGTGTGAATGACTTGGGACACACCTCCCTGGACTACATGACAAGAGACATGCTTGAACTCTCTGATTATGCGGTCCAGGCAGGTGTGACAGTAGCCAGGGGCAGTGTACTGCTGTCAGCCAGAATGATGTTGCGGTGCTATCAACAGATGATTGACTTCAACAGTGGCTTACATGTTATGTGTCATTCTCAGGGGATCTGGCACCACTCTGCTTGGGATGACATGATTGACAGAACCCAATGACTTGCCATGGATGTCCTACATCTGTCACTGTTGGGTTTCCAGGTACTGGCTAAGTGTCTTGCCACCCCTATGATGCCTTATTAGCCAGTGTTCCTAATGTTATTACCACCATAACCGCTACACATGTATGCAATCTGAGGGTCATGCTGCTCAACAGTAGACATCTAACTTTTAGGATGTAGTCACTCATAGCAGTCATTGGAGTGGAGGACACATGTCTGCTGTAATGGGGAGGTGGCTCACAGCAGCAGATAGCAGACCTGCAGTACACAGCTGTCAGCCCCCAAACATGGACCACATCAAACCTCCACAGGTGGTGTCTCCATATTCATTATGAACAGGAACACCTACGGACTAGTACCCCATCATAATGCATTGGAGATACTTCTGGTACAACTGCTTGGAATAATAGTGCAATCCAGACCATAGCCTGCTATGGGTCCACATCTATGTTTCTAGACTGTCAATGCACATTCCTCAACACCCTGCCATCTATGATGGTCCAATGCAACACTGACATAGTATGAGTCTTCTACTACCCCTCCATCACCTGGGGAATGTACACAAGCACCAGTAAGGTGGCCCAACACTTCTGGAATTCATCATTTCCATTGCCCTAGACCAGCTCATACTGACTCCTGGTAGAGGATGCAACAACCTTGACCTTTGTTGACCACTTAAATATGGGACTGTTGCTCATCAACAGATGTCAATCCCTGCATGGTGAGATTCACACAGGCTGTAATCAACATGGAGCTCAACATGTCAGCCACACCCCTTCCCCCACAAAGATAAAACCCTTGCAAAACCTCTCCAAAGCTGACGTTGCAGCCATAAAAACAGGTGGGTGTCTTCACTGCACCCATGGCAATGGGAAATAGCTGCATGACTGTGGAATCATACACATAGGCACTGTACAAACAGGTACATGAATGCATGGTACTAGCCAGAGCCAACAGAACCCAGACACTGTTCTCCAAACACTGGGAGACAATGTGATGGTCTCCTGCCATTACTAAAGTATACATCAGAAGAAGGACACTGTTGCAGAGAGAGGTGATGTCCCATGTCTGTTGAACTCCTTTATTAGCCTCAAACACAACTTTGGATCCCTCATGGCATCCCCTATGGGCATCTGTGATGGCAGACATGCAGCAGACACTGACAACAAGCACAACAGCCTTTGATAGTTACATAACAACATCCGCAGCATTAAACACAAGTGCTGCAAGTTACTGCACAATGCTAATACCTATCTTGAGACAACAGATATTGGCCACAGTCTTGGCAACATATTCATTGCCAGCTTTACCCCTCTCTCCCCCCACAAGTGAAGTGCTGAGTAAATGTGTTCCCACATTCTGTATCCCATTTCCATTCTAGGCATCTGTGTGTCACCAGGATGCGGGCCTGCAGCAAGGCCACAGGGTATGGAAGTATGGTAACACATCCATCATGTCAGAGGCAGGGTACAGTATGTGCATGGAAATCCCCAGTCTGTAACACAGTGATTGCATATGCCTCGCAGATTATAGGGCTGAGGGATGTACATAGGTATATGTTGATTTACAACATCTGTTGTAGAATGGAAAATGGTAGATGTTGTGGTTTGAACACACCTCCGATTGCTAATAACCACAGCCACAGGGGATATTAATCAACCAAACACATTGGGATTACTATTCACACACACACACACACACACACACACACACACACACACACACACACACACACACACACGCACACGCACTTGCCGGTCCTGAGATCCATAGCTTCATAGGTGAGTGGTAGGTGAATTGGCCTGAAGGCTCTATAAGGCTAGCCCAAGGGAATACCCTGGCATCAGGCCACATGGGTATGGAAGTATGGTAACACATCCATCATGTCAGAGGCAGGGTACAGTATGTGCATGGAAATCCCCAGTCTGTAACACAGTGATTGCATATGCCTCGCAGATTATAGGGCTGAGGGATGTACATAGGTATATGTTGATTTACAACATCTGTTGTAGAATGGAAAATGGTAGATGTTGTGGTTTGAACACACCTCCGATTGCTAATAACCACAGCCACAGGGAATATTAATCAACCAAACACATTGGGATTACTATTCACACACACACACACACACACACACACACACACACACACACACACACACACACACACACACACACACACACACACACACACACACACACACACACACACACACACACACACAAACACACACACGCACACACTTGCCGGTCCTGAGATCCATAGCTTCATAGGTGAGTGGTAGGTGAATTGGCCTGAAGGCTCTATAAGGCTAGCCCAAGGGAATACCCTGGCATCAGGCCACATGAAAATAGTCCCCAGTATGGCTCAGGAGAATAGTCACTTGAGTGGACCCCAGGGGTGGGTATTGTATTCCCCATCTACTCATCCAGACTTTTATTGTGGGTGGCCAGTGATGTGCACTGCTTCACATGTATGTGATTTATATTCCATAACATGGACAATGTCTGGGTTGTGCATATGCCCAACTTGCATGTTCTTTGAAGTGTGGAAGTGTGCTTGAGATCTCTAGGGCATGTTGTGTGGACAGATTGGTATCTTCTGATGTAGCATTCCTGACCTTGTTTGGTGAGACCTGTCTATGTAACTGAGGTAGTGATTGCACCTACATTGACAGTATGATGCGGGTATTCATTTGAGTTATTGGTGTCTGTCCATACAGGGCATGTGTATAAGGCATGGCATTCCCTTTGTGGGGTACGTTTGCAGACTCTACAGTTGTTGCAGGTGTCCAGTTGTGAACATGGCAAAAGGGCCACTATACACATCGATTGGGCAACTGAGGGGATGGAACAGGGTGCCATGTCCTTTTACTTGCTGGATAACACACACTCAGTCAAAGTACTTTCTGATGTCAGTGGCACTGTTGTGGTCAACAGGTATGTAGTTCACTGCAATCACACTGTGAGTACTATCTGTGAGGCAATATGAAGGGGAACTACCGATATAGTGGTTGTTGCCTAGCCAAGTGTGTTTGTGTATGATTCCTGGGTGGAGAGTGGTCTCTGATTATTAAAAGGGTTGCATATATTGTTCACTACTCCATACTGTCACATAGTCATTGCACATGGCACTAGACATTTAGGGCTGCTGATTGCCTACACCAACTCTACAATGTTTGACAACTATTGGTCTTGTAATGTGGACATTGGGACATATACTAGGTCTTCAATATAATAATTTAGCAAAACCCACCCCCCAATGAATCATGTTATTACACAAGCACACCCATCCCCACAAAGGATACTGATCACACACACACACACACACACACACACACACACACACACACACACACACACACACACACACACACACACACACACACACACACACACACTTGCCAATACTGAGTTTCAAACCCCTTCCAAGCTATGTATAGCTACTACAGTGTTATGCATTTATCGCATGCATAACAGAGCTTATAGGATGGATGTTGTCCCAAAGTACTTCTAAGGTGAGGAACATCACCAGCCCTTGTAAATACTGGCACTGGGTGATGTAGTGAGTGAGAGATTCCACAAGATATTTTATCCTACAAACATTTACATTTTCCAGGCATGAGATTCAAACCTCTATTCAAATATCTTTTCAGGACATTATGTTACACATTTATCACATGCACTACTGACCTTACATGGTTTAGGGTTGCCAACAGGTACTTCTAAGGTGAATGATATCTGCAGGACTGCTAAAGTTAGGCAATGTGAAGTGTACTGGGTGTAAATGGGGCCACAATCTTCGAGGTACACACACACGCACATATATATATATATACACACACAAACACTTGCTAGGAATGAGATTCAAACCCTTACCTATGTAGTTATTGCTACAACATTGTTATGCATTTCTCACACACGCCACAGAGACTATAGGTAGGACATTGTTCAAACATACTTCTACGGTGAGTGACATCACCAGCAGTGCTTAAGGAGGGATAAGGGAAGTGTAGTAAATGTGAATGACCACAAAATCATGTCTCTACAAAGACACGCACACTCTCTCACACAAACACTCACATTTACACAGTTGCCAGGACCAGGATTAGAAGTTCTACCTAACTAGTCTGATACACTATAGTATTATGCAGTTATCACAAGCACCAGGGAGCTTATATGTTGGAGAGCTGTGCAAAGGTATCTTTGAAGGTGAGTGACATCAGCAGCAGTGCTATGAAAGGGGGTAAGGGGAGCGTAGTATGTGTGAATGACCACAAAATCAGGTCTCTACATGAACACACACACTCTCTCACAGAAACGCTCATATTTACACATTTGCCAGAACCAGGATTAGAATTCCTAGATAACTACTTTGCTACACTATAGTATTACACAGTTATCGCATTCACCATGGAGCTTACATGTTGGAGAATTGTACAAAGGTATCTTTGAAGGTGAGTGACAGCAGCAGCAGTTCTAAAGGAGGGGTAAGGGAAGTGTCGTAAGTGTGAATGACCACAAAATCAGGTCTCTACAAGGATACACACTCTCTTACACAAACACTCTCATTTACACAGTTGCCAAGATCATGACTGGAACTCCTACCTAATTAGTTTGCTACACTATAGTATTACGCAGTTATCACACATGCCATGGAGCTTACATGTTGGAGAGCTGTGCAAAGATATCTTTGAAGGTGAGTGACAGCAGCAGCCATGTTAAAGGAGGGGTAAGGGAAGTGCAGTAAGTGTGAATGACCACAAAATCAGGTCTCTACATGGACACACACACTCTCTCACACAAACACTCACATTTACACAGTTGTCAGAACCAGGATTAGAACTCCTACCTAACTACTTTGTTACACTATAGTATTACACAGTTAAAGCATGTGCCACGGAGCTTACGTGTTGAAGAACTGTGCAAAGGTATCTTTGAAGGTGAGTGACAGCAGCAGTAGTGCTAAAGGAGGGGTAAGGGAAGTACAGTAAGTGTGAATGACTACAAAATCAGCTCTCTACAAGGATACACACACTCTTACACAAACAGTCACATTTACACAGTTGCCAGGATCAGAAGTGGAACTCCTACCTAATTAGTTTTCTACACTATAGCATTACACAGTTATCGCATGTATCATGGAGCTTACATGTTGGAAAGCTGTGCAAAGATATCTTTGAAGGTGAGTGACAGCAGCAGCAGTGCTAAAGAAGGGTTAAGGGAAGTGTAGTAAGTGTGAATGACCCCAAAATCAGGTCTCTACAAGGATACACACTCTCTCACACAAACACTCACATTTACACTGTTGCCAGGATCAGGATTGAAACTCCTGTCTAACTAGTTTGCTACACTATAGTATTATGCAGTTATCACGAGCACCCCAAAGCTTATATGTTGAAAAGCATAGGTATCTTTGAAGGTGAGTGACATCAGCAGCATGCTGATGGAGGAGTAATGGAAGTTTAGTGACTGTGAATGGCCTCAACCACATTCATCTAGAAACACACGTGCACACACACACACACACACACACACACACACACACACACACACACACACACACACACACACACACACACACACACACACACACACACACACTCACACAAAGTTTACATTTGACAGGACTGAGATTACAAATGCTACATGGATACTTATTTGTACTGTAGTGTTACATAGTTATCACAAGTACCACTGAGACTATAGGGCTGAGTGCTGAGGGCTAACCAAAGGTATTTCTACAGTGAATACCATCAGCACATCATGTGATATAGGCCAATGGGATGTGTACTGGGTGGGAAATGCCTCATAATCGGATTGTCTCTGTTGCTGTCTGTCTTTCTCTTCCCCACTTCTCTGTGTATACATGTTTGACATATTATATTAACTTGGCCTTAGATATGTATGAGTATTCCTATCCAATGTGCGTGTGTGTGTGTGTGTGTGTGTGTGTGTGTGTGTGTGTGTGTGTGAAGTATCAATGGTCTACAATTTGATGTGTGTGCAGAGACAGCTGTGAATAAGTGATATGTGTAGTCCACTGTGTTGTGAGACATGGGCTTAATTTCTCTAAGTGTAGGAGCATGCCCAGTATCACCTTCTATATTGAGTGTACACATCCATTCTGGGGAGGGTTGGTCTCCAGTTCAGGGTTTTGTCTCTACAGCTACACCTAGCAAACTGTTTCTACAGGATATCTGTAGATAGTTTGCCAATATGGAGACACAGTGGACTTAAAATACAGTATATAATGTGACTATTGCTGTCTGTGCTGCTTGTGTGACATGTTTGGTTGTAGCATAGAATTTCTGACATATGTACTGTTTTACACTGTGATGTGTCATGTCATCAACTACTGACAGTTATCATTCTTTGCTCACAGGTACTTACTGGGAAATACAAGATGAATGAAGCTGAGACCAATATTCTGAGGCATACAGACTACACATTCTGGCACACACCTGGCATTGTGGAGGGGTAGTTACAGACAGTAGACTGCTGGTTCTGTGTTAATGGTCCAGCACTTTGTTAGTATGCTGGTTGGGGATCCCCTCCTTGTGCTTTTCTCAACTTCATGGAACGGCCATATCCTACTGGGGCCATACCTCTCAGCTCTACAGATACACCCAGGTTATGCAGAGGCAGGACTCATATATCTGGTCAGTTTACCTTCACGTTGTGGTTTACAAGTGGTTTTGTGGCTATTCATTCATGGGTTTGCAGTCAGGAATAGTATGGGCGGACATTAGAGTTTCAGACTTCACACACTCCATGACATCTATGTTTCTACACACCCCCCCTCTGTTATGTTCTCCTCTTCCAAACATTATGTAAGCAATATCTCAGAGGTAGCCCTATAGATAGGCCTTTAAACCAGTAGTATTTATGGCATGGTCCACAGTCCTTGCAGTAGGGCATGGGGAGGCATGCTACTGGCATTTGTCAACATGGCCTTGCATTTGTTTTCTGTTTACTGTGTTACATTGTTAGTTGGGACCCCCTGATATTCCGTACATTGGCACTATAGGTGAGGCATGGGCCTTTACCAGAGGACTGTAGACCATCTGAGAGTGCTGCAGTCCATTTGTTACTGCATTGCTACATGGGATTGTGGGGGGGGTGCACACCTGCAGACTATAAATATTTGAAATGACTGTACTGGTATTTCAGTTACTCTCTTGGCTTCCATTTCATATTGTATTGTGACCTATCATGCAGACAGGAGGCATATTACTAGAGTACACATGTTAGATCTTAATGGCATATATTTCAGTTTCAGACTTCTTACACTTCAGAACTAGAATGCAACTGTCAGACCTGTTGTAGTATATCTGTGTAGGTCTGGTGGGGGGCTGTTCACCATTGCCATAATTTGGGAGCCTTAGCCTGCCTTTCTTTATGGTCATCTTCACCTGTCCTGCTGGGTGAATCTGGTGGTGGGTATGTGACCCTCACTGACATCCATGTGTGTGATCTATTGACACCCACATTTCTTTGGGCCATCACATGTACTGCGGTGGGGGTTGTCACTTTATGTAGTGCTACTTAGTATGTTGACACCAGTATTTGTTATGAATTTCCTGCTGTCCCATATAGCTGTCAGCTGCTATCCCATTCAGCCACCCAATTCCCTTGCATGCTTGCGTCCATATCATACATACAAGTATGAAAACATACTACTCCATTCAGTAATTGATAGGAAGGGTGACTTACCTTGTTGCTGGGCCAATATTTAGGACAGTGCTGGATGGTTGACTATGTTGGATGCATATAGTACACTCCCTATACATGGTAAAGCTCAGGTAGTGTCATGTTTGGCATCCCTTTTACTGTATGTCTGAGTCAGAGAGAGGCATCAGTCCCTGGATCCCTACAGTGTTAGTGTGTGTGCTATGCATTGCCTCTTTGCCAAGGCATGGGCATACTGGGCATTCCTCCTTCTGCCTACAGGGGTAGGCTCAGGATGTTCCTCCTCCGAGTCCCTCTGTGCCTGTGCTGGCCTTGGCAATGGTGGGGGGGGGGGCTGTGTGGCCCTGCCCCATGCTGTTCCTGCTGCAGCTATTTCCACAGGATCATATTGCGTAGCATGGCACATACTATGAACATTTGTGTATATGTAGCTGGAGAGTACTGCAAGGCTCCACTGGATATGTCAAGACAGTGGAACTGTGACTTGAGCATCCCAAACACACATTTTACAATGATCCTGGTTTGTTTGTGTGCCTCATTATGGTGTTCCTGTTCATGTGTGTGTCTGCATTTCTGATGGGTGTTATCAGCCATGGCTCCAGTGCATAGCCAGCATCCCCCACTAGATGGTCATATGAGATGTCCCCCCCTGGCAGATGCCTGATACAGCTGTGAGCAATGCCAGATGTGGGAGTCGTGATACCTTCCAGGGCTGCCAGCACACACATTCATGATAATGCCCTGGGCATCACAAATGACCTGGCAGTTGATGGAGGGGAAGCCCTTGTGGTTTATGTAGACCCTACCCCGCTCACCAGGTAGTGCTTTGATGTGGATGTGCGGGCAGTCCATAGCACCAACTACCTCAGGGTATTCTGCTATATGGTGGAAGAGACGCATACATCTGGTCAACGCCTCATGGGCGGTGGGGAAATATATGTGCTCATTGGCTTGTTGTGTCATGGCATCGAGGACTGGTGGAATACCCTGGATGCTGATGCCTGTGTGACCCCCATGATATCCAAAGTTGGTCTTTGGAAGGTACCTCTGGCTAGTATTCTTAAGCCTACACATACCTTGGTATCCACTGGGATGGGTTCCCCTCTATTAGTTTTGTGTGTGAGGAGTGGCTGGCATAGCTCAATGACTTGTTATAGAATATCCCTGGCCACCCTACAGCATTCTGCTATCTCCAGATCATGTAGGTAACCCTGGAACTACTCTCTTCTCCTCTTCCTCACTGTGGGTCAGTTGTCAGCATTCTCCTCCTCACCACCCTCAGTCTCTAGCACATATTGATGGAGTAAAGCAGCAGCAGCCTCTAACATTTTTAGTTAGTTTTGCCAGTTAAAAATCCCCCATATGTGCACACCTGTAGTGTAGAATTTGTAGGAAAAAGCAGTCTGCAGGATGTTTGCATAGTTTATAGTAGTGTGCTGGGCTGCTGCATGTGTAATTGGCTGACTCTGATACATTCCACCTGCCAGCTATGCTAGTTCTCCTTGATTGCCTTCCTAGTACTGTTTCCCCTTTGCAGGTCCTCCCTCTTTAAGCCTGGAGGCACACCACACATATCCAGTGCTCAAATGTAAACAGTGTTGCCATTTCCTCTTTTTTTTGTTTGTTGCTTTTTTTTTTTTAAATCCTGGTGCGCAAACACATTTATGCTATGTACACAGTGCTCAGGCACATTTGACACACCCCCTTCCTTAGCTGTGCTTAGCTAAGGGCAAACATGGGCCACAGAGCTCCAATGAGCTTAAAGCAAGCATGACACTCCCCTTATTAAGTCATTCAGCTCTTCCACTTGCACTGTTGTACTGCTGCACCTACATGGTTAGGTACAAGCTGACACTTTGAAGAAATCTGTGATTCAGTATTACTCCCCTCATTTGCACACCCCAGTGTGTAGGTTGCTAGTTACTGCACTAACACAAACCCTTTCCCCTTGACAACCAGTGCTCTCTGGTATTGTTTACATTCTGCAGTCCATTGACTATAATGGCAAAATGCAGATTTAACTTAAAATTATGTTTTCCCATTTTTTTAAAATTCTGCACTATCCTGTTTGCGCGCTGCTGCCCTATACTTAAACGTCCTACATTGGTCAAAAAAAAAAGTTTAATTTTCATAATAATTAGTCAGTTTTCAATGCCAATGGCCTTATATTTGGCCTTTGGCATGTCTAATGTACATAATACATGCTTTTTCCACGAGCTGTCATGTCTCCGTATTCTCAGTTGCAGAAATGTACTCATTTATTTTCTAAATACATTTTTGCACTGACACTCTTCTAGCATGGAGACCTGGCAGCTTGGTGGATCGCAAAATCACCTCATTTGCATGGTTTTCACCAGCAAATGAGGTGATTTGCATATTTGCTGTTTTTTCATGCTAGAAGAGTGTAGGGCTGCTCGTGCACCTGATGCGGCACTTTCCTGGATTGCTCGGTGGCCATTTTCCATGTAGGAGCTCCTACATTGTTCCTGCATGGAAAATATCTGTTCTTGAATCCTGGGGATGGTCTAGTTAAACTAGTTAATAGGAAGCAAAACATGTTGATAAAATACAACACTAATTTTTAATGATTATTGTTTGGTGCTTTACTCCAAACAAAAGTACTGTTACTGTATTTTTGAAGTAGTGTAAATATAACATCTGTAAAGTAAATATAAAAATGTTACTGTATAAATGAAGTAATGTAAATATAATATCTGTAAATACACACACTTGAATAAGTCATTGAAAAACAACTGAAGCTATAATGAATAATGTATAAATATTCTAAACCAAACCCTTCTATAAAAAGCTTTAGAAAGACAGGTTGCCAACTTAACATTGGTGACAGTAATCTTTCAGCGACTGTTATTGTATGGGAAATGCATAGCTGTTTTACAGTTGTGGTGGGTGCGACTGATATTTTTTTTTTCTCTAAAAAGGAAATGCATGAAAACTGAGAGAATTGTATTAGAGCTATATTAAATTAAAAATGTGTGCAAATAATTGTTTAAATGTAAAAGAAGTTTTGTACTTGCCTTCTTAGTAAAACATAATATGTGAAATAAAACATGTAAAATGCTGTATAACTGCATTTGTCACTGCAAAAATATAGTACATGTTTAAAAACAAAGTTAAACCACTTCTCCATAAATGTGTGCATTGTTGCAAAGTTTGCTGCTTGAAGATGCTTGTGAGTTCATATGCTAATGATGCCTTTTACGGACAGTAGCTGGTGGGACACAAAACGGCATCTTCTACAATATAAACTAAAACTATGCTAAATACTTTTTGTGGGCATTCATACAGGGACTGATTGTCAATTCTAAATTTTAATGGACTCCGTGCTTTGTCTGCTGGAGGATTTCCTCATAGACAGAGGTAATGCTATATTATACCATCAGCATAAATCTAGAAATTCCATTTTGGACTTAGTTTGAATAAGTTAGGCAAAGCATACGCTTAAGCAGAATCAAATTGCTTCTAGTTCAGATGTTAGATTTTTCGGAATCACTTTCTGACAGTTTGTGTTACTTTCACTTTGCTAGTTATTTGAAAGGAAAATACTTAAACGTATTTATTAATTTATAGGTTTAAATGTTTTACTGGTATCTGCAAGGGCACTGGAACCATAGGGTTAGAGAGGTGTATGCACCGTCACTTTAAACAGCTACCCACACATGCTCTGGCTGTTCCAGGTATTCAAGAATAAGTAGATAGAAATGAAAGGAAAGGACCCTTGTTCATTTTTTAAAATTTGGTTACCATGGACTGACCAGCTACTATGTGAACCTAATGTTTACATTTTGTATGTTTCTGTCAATTGTTTGGCTTGATTTGCAGTTTCTCACTGTAAGCCTCACAGATGCTTAACATCACCCTCACTACAAACGATCACTGACAAGGTAGGTGTCTATGCAGTTCTCCTCTGTATACTTACTTGTAAAACCCTAAGGAGTGGCAGTGAATGTGGATGTATTTTGAATGATTTCTGAATATTTTATGCTGACACTTTCTCATATGCATATGAGCACAACAACCTGAGCTTGGGACTCAGTTTTATGGTAACCGGAAAAGACTGATTGAACCAATGGCCTATTTTTAGTGGAGGCCTGGGGAGAAAACTTCCACAACAGATTCAAAAACATTTAAATAAAAGTTAATAAGTAATTACAGTATATATAAGGAGTGAAAAGCTCTGCAACAGATTAAAATTTTTTTACAATGAACTGGGGAGAAAGGATCCACAAACAGACATAAAAAAATACAATAGATAAGTAATTACAAGGAGAGAAAAGCCCAAGAACAAATAAACCACTTTAAAATTCCTTATATACAGAGGATACAAGACTGCATAACAGACTGAAATACATGTCCAGACTATTGTTAGTTTATGCTTGTTGCCACATATTTACAAGGAAAGAAACTGGACAAACAGTAGAAAATGGCAATTATTGATAGTAATACATTGTCCCTGATGGGATATCATAGAACAAGTCATGCTGTCAAGAAATGCCACAACTGATAGTAGAATTATTAAGTAAGGCCTTTTAGTTAACCAGAATCAGTTAACACTTCAACAATCAATTGTTACTGACTTTATTATTTTAAAATGTGAGAGGGTATATGAACATATTTTAATTATTCCAATGTGAGATAATATTTATGTTCCTCTGCATCCCTTTGGCATGCCTTCAGTCTTATTCAGCAGTTCATTGGGGGGTTGAATCCTCCTTTTCATCTTGGTTGCCATATCACCTCACTTCAGTTTTGTGTATTTTTTCTCAAAACCTGTGGTCACATAGTTGTATAGTATTATATCAGACTCTCATATTAGTACTGCCTCTTTCTGCAGGTGTCACTGCACTAAACCTTACTAGGAGCACATTGAAGCATAAATAGGCATATACCATGTACTCACTGTAACATAGCTAGGTATATGCTGAATACACAATAGACATAGCAAGGCATACTCCAACTACACATTGGAGCATAACTAGGTATATAACAAGAACAAATTGGATCATAGCTATGCATACACAGAGTACACACTGAAGCATAGCTAGCTATATGTTGAGAACACACTGGAGCACAATTAGGCATATAGTGAGTTCACTCTGGGGCATAACTAGACATATGTACATGCTGCAGCATAGCAAGGCATATGCACAGTACAAACTAGAGCAGAGCTTGGCACATGCCAAGTACACACAGAAGTATAGCTGGAAATATGCAGAGTACAAACTAGATAATGATATATGATTTATTAACTTTTTGGGATCCATGCTGAATGATCACATCAATGATTCCTCGGTTGGGATTCCATCTCTTACCTCCACATTTTTTAATTTCAGGGTGAATTATTAAGCAAAATTAGCAGTACTAAAATGATAATTTGCACACATTCTGGAAATGTACATTTTCTAGTGTGTGTAATGGGGAGGGGGGGCTGTAACTCTGGAAGGTGGTATATTTTCATATGCTAGTTGGTTTACATTTTCAAAGCTCTTTCATCTCCCATGAACATCACCAAAATTCACCTTTCTTGGGTTTGAGTTCTCTTACACTTAGCAGTGCTTGCCATGCACATTCATGCTGACACACAAGGGCTCATATTCATTGGGTTGCCCCACAAAAAAAATCAGTGTGTCAGAGTCACCATACAGAAAATAACTTTATGGCCACTACCCCCCACCATGATAAACAGTCTTCATTAGGCTGAGTCCAGGAGTTAAACCCTTAAACTCTGGGTTATGTTTTACTTATTTTTAACCTTGTAATTGAATATTACTTTGTCTCATAATGTTTGCAGCATTAGCTGGTATCTCTGATGGTATTACCACTTTGCATTCTTTTTCAGAAACCTTTCATCAGTGAGCACATATTATCATTAGGATATGGTTGGATTTTTATACAACAATGTCATCAAAAAGGGCATGTTTCACCCTACTGTTAAATATACAGAGTGCACAGGTTTACCTGATTATTGTAAGATGAATAGATCACCTGTACTTAAAGTCTGTCAAATTAATTGTAGTAAACGTCAAAGTTTAAAAGTTTGGAAGGAACATTTATTCATTTATTTATTCATTCACTTATATACATATTTATTTAAGTATTTGTTTATTTACATTTTATGTATTTATGTTTAATATCAAAAATATGGCAGCAACTTATCTTTACTTTAAAAAGCAAGTAAGTGATTAGAGTGTCTGTGTACAAATTAACTGTGCACCTCACCAATCAATTTTGAAGCATTCTGCTCCCCATCTTGTCACTATTTACCTGACTAAGTGTATCTAACAGAAAAGTGGAGGGTTGATGTGTAAAACAGCAGCAGCAGCCAAAAATAGTGTTTGTTTTTTTTATTTATCCCAGAAGCCAATCATATATCTTCAGTGAACAGCATTGGAAGCAACAATGAATTGGAATACATTACTGTGTGGCTTTTATTTTATTTTATAGGTTCATAGGTAAGTACTAGGCCAGCTTCCCTTACAGGCCATTTTAAGCCTAACCAGTTTCCCTTTTTGTGCTTAAATTAACCAATCCCATTTGAGTAGATATTAGCCTAACCCATCCCACGGTCGATAAAACTGGGATCATACCATAGATAATTTGAGGAGACACATCCATGGAATAAGTCTATTAGTAGTATAGGGGCAGTCCTGTTTACCATCTAAAGAGTTGAGTTGCTCTTGAATACGAACAGGGATTAATTTTGTTTTATGTGGATAGGAAGTTTGTTCCAGGGCAGCGGTATCTTCTGTGAAATATACATACCCTTCAAAATCATTCTGTTGATGTTGCAAAAGAGATTAAGATCACTAGATTGAATATTTCTGATGACATTTGACTTGCTGATGTGCAGTAAATTCATCAGTATTGATTTGTAGGATTCCATGTATACCTTAGCAGTCTGTAGGATATGGAGTATAGTGACAAGACCTTGACTCGGTCTATGTAGGACATGTTGTTTAGGTATTGTATCCTTTTAGTAAGGCAGCTCAGTGGGTGTTCCAGTTATTGCATGTGACTGAGCAGATACATGGCAAAGGGGACATTATATTCAATGACTGGCCTAATGAAGGCTGAATAAAAGGGTTTAATGACATCCCTAGATCTAGACACAATCCCTTTGTTTACAAGCTGTGCAATACAGATGGACTATCTTAAAACAACGGACACACGTTGGTCACTTTCCACATAAGTTCCCAAATCCTGAACAACTGGGCCAACTCTTAAAGGTGTATTGTCAATGTGGTAGTTCTATGGGATAGATGGCTTCCTAAAGGATACAATATTGCACCTTTTTTGGTATTTAGTTTCACTCCATAATTTTGTCATTTGGGGATTTAATGACTGCTGCCAGCTTGCAGTTATCTGCAAACTTAGTCAACCAGATCCCTTTGATATTGGATTTTACTTCATAAATGTAGATAAGCAGAAGAGGTCTTATCATAGAACCCTGGGGGTCTCCACTGGTGACTGATCTCTTTCATGGGTGCCAGAACCATAGAACCAGGGGGAGGGGGAGCCCCCGACCTGTTAGAAAAAAATAGTGAAGTGGAGTTTTCACGCTAACATGGATTCACATGGGGAAGTTAAACTTAACTAAACTAGCTGCTCTTATTTTCTTATTGTTCTGTGTTACAGGAGTTATGCTGCCACTGTTCCGTTGCTGCTGCCAGAGTCATGTCAGTAAGGGAGAGTTTTGTTCTTTTATTTGCAGGAGTTATGCTGCTCCTGCATGTGTGTGTGTGTGTGTGTGTGTGTGTGTGTGTGTGTGTGTGTGTGTGTGTGTGTGTGGGTATAATGCCCTAGTTAGGTATACCTGGTGGTTAGTGTCACTCAGGCTCAAACAAGAGCCTAAATTATCTACCCATACCACCACTTGGGATTCAGAGAGTTGAGTCCATAGCTCTCCACTGTCCAGCTTTTCACAGAATATTTGGTTCATACTTTTGGTCTGTTCCTCTTAAAATTTTTGTTTTTCTGGCAAATCAGTGAGAACTGAATTCACTAAATAATGATATCTCTTTATGTTTCAGTTGTCCTATCTTTCAGGAAACACATGGTAACAAAAAACACCTTTTAGCAACTTTCTAAGATCATACCAGCAATATCTGAAATGTGCCACTGGTTTTGGGCCTTTGCCTCCCAAATAAATGTTGGCTTTTTCCAGGTTTCTTGTGCTGCGAAGTTGAGAGATTTAGTTCATCATCAAGTGGATTTTACAAGGAGCTGAGAGCTTCAGGGGAAGAGAAGTTTAATGCTACTTATGCTAAGTTGTTTGCATTGTTAGTAGCACAACAGGTAGTATACTTAGTCTTGATGCAGAAGGCTGTGAGTTCTACTCCCACACTATGCAGATGGATCACTGTGTTGTACTTTAATGGGAGTGGATACTGCAGTTCTATGAATATCCTCCTTTGGAGGAGTTACTTAGTAAGTATGAATCCGTTATCAGTTTACCGCCCATTTCCCATTGCAAAATTACTAGCTTATTATTTTTTTAATGCAGCATAGGCAATTTATTCTTCAATGGCAACAGGCACTTTATTTGTAGATGAAACAATGAAATATAAAGTTGTTTGCCAGCAGCAACCTCTTCATTAGTTACAGATCCCTTTAATGTGGAATTATTTAGATGACTTACTTCTGCAGAGATTTTGCATATTTACTGTTACTAGTGGATTGTAATGACAGAAGTTTGAGTGGCCTTTTATGGTTGAAATTTTTTGAAATGGGTAGCTTGGTCATTATTGGTTCATACATTTTGTTTCATTGCTCACTAGAAGACTGTTCCAAATTACAAATTTAAAGCACATTCTAACAAGTGCTGCTGTATTATATAAGGAATATAATTTAATACAAACAGGTTAATACAATCAGGAAGGTGAATCAAAGAATGTATATATGTATGCTTGTTCACATGATGCAGGAGATCAAAATAGGGGAAGAGACCAGTCACTAATGGTATCCCCAGGGTTTGGTGCTGAGACTTTTTCTGTTTGGCATATACATCTCAAAAGTAAAAGGAAATACCAAAGGGCTCTGGCTGACTAAGTATGAGATGACTGCAAGCTAGGAGCAGTTATTGAATCTCCAATGACTTAACCATCATGCAGGAAGGTTTGTCCCAAACAATAACTGGTGCCAAAATCATGAATTGAAACTAAACTCCAAGAAATACATTATCATATCCTTTGGGAAGTCATCTACTCCAGGGAATTGCCAAATTGACAATGCCTCCTGAGAACTGAGCCAGTTGTTTGGCATTTGGGAACTCGTGTGTACACTGACCTAACTTTTGACCAACATTTGCCCAGAGTCATAAGAAAGTCTTTCTACACTGCACAGCTTACAAACAAATTGATTGTGACTAGATCTAGAGATGTTATCGTTTCCCTTTACAAAGCCCTCATTAGGTCAATCAATTTGTATAAAGTCCACTTTGGCATATATCTGTCCAGACCCAAGAAACAATTGGAATACCCACAGAGATATCTTACTAAAAGGATACAAGTCCTAAACAGTACGTCTTGCATGGACCACCTCAAAGATTTACCACTATACTCAGTATCCTACAGAGTGCTTAGAGGTGATGTGTCTGGCATACAAGGCATCCTCTGACCTAATACAGATGGACCTACTGAACATCAGCTAGTCAAATGGCATCAGAAATACTCAGTCCTGGTATTTAAACTGAATGTTGTGGAGAGATGTATCCAGAACAGACTATCCATTCAAGTAAAACAAAGCTCATCACTGTCCATATTCAAATGCAACTTGGATCTAAGGATGGGTAATAGAAAATGTACTCCAGGATTATCCCTCATGCCACTAATGGTTAGAGGTAGTTCCTAAATGCTGCATCCCTTACATGGGTCCCTTCAAATTATCAACTGTGTGATCACATTTATTCTCACTAGGGCTAATTATCAGCCATGGGATAGGCAAGTCCAATCAGGATATGTTAATTCAAGCACCAAAAGGGAAACTGGCTAAGCTTAAAATGTCCTCCAAGTGAAGCTATTTTGTGATAGTAAACAGTTTTAAAAATTTGCCCCTGTCACCCCCCCCCCCTACCCGTCTTCAAAAGCCTCCAGCATCTCTGATCTCTTTGTGGAGGTGATTTCCCCTATTTTGATTTCTTGAATCCTATCCATGAGCCAATTACTGATACAGTGGGTAACATAGGGATTTGCAGGATTAATGTGATTTGTGCAAGAACAATTTGAAATATTTTACTATGTGGCTACTGTTTGTGTGGAAGAAATTTGAAATAAATTATTATGCAGATTATTTTTATTGCAATAAGATGTCTAATGTGTATACAGTCAACAAAGTGGCTTAAACTACTGGTGGAGGTAGGGGATATCTCTAGATGAAAAGACCTGACCCACTTCTTGTTTGCTTAGTTTAAACAGTCACTAATCTGCCTTTGGAGAGCCAGATAGTATTTATGTGAAGTAAGTTGGAAGAAATTATTGTGATTTCATGTGATTGCTTGAGACAAGCTGATACTACAGTATTGTGGATTTTTTTTTTACCAGATTTAGTCAGCTGAGGTATACACATTCAATATGGTGGCCTTAGCTGATGAGTATCAAGGCCAGCTGTAGATAAAAGTGACTAAATCCTGATCTCACTTGAGCACTGTTAAACAGCAGTCACTGATTTAGCATGAAAGGAGTGGTGTCACACAATATATTGTATTTGTTGAAACAGTATAAAACTAGCACTGGCATGCTCTACGGTTACATATGTATGCTTGTGGTGGAGATGTACAGTTTCTTTTTAAGTGTAATGAGTTAGTCAAACTTCCTTTAGATTTCCATCATAGTCAAATATCAGAATTGGGCATAATAACTGACAATCTTTTTTGGCAAGAGCAAGTTGTGTGTGAAAGTAACTGATCACTGGTAGAGGAGAGCATCAAGTATCATTGCCACGTCTGCATTCTTGGCTGTGGCTGCTTCTGTATGGAGTCCACTTGTCCTCCATGCTTCTGTTTCTGTGTTTCTGTGCATCTGCACTGGTTTCTTCCAACACCAAAAATACATTCCTCCAATTTGCCTATAGGCAAGTTTTGACAGTGTGTGTGTGTGTGTGTGTGTGTGTGTGTGTGTGTGTGTGTGTGTGTGTGTGTGTGTGTGTGTGTATGTGTGTGAGTGTGTGTGTGTGTGTCTGTGTGTGTGTATGTGTGTGTGTGTGTGTGTGTGTGGGTGTGTGTGTGTGTGTGTGTGTGTGTGTGTGTGTGTGTGTGTGTGTGTGTGTGTGTGTGTGTGTGTGTGTGTGTGTGTGTGTGTGCCATAATATCACTGATTTTTATCCATGGTTTGACAGTACTGGTTGCATGTACATAACTCTTGAGGGCACCAGTAAAAACAAAACGGTTTAAAATAAATCACTGAACATCAAAACACAGATAGCTTCTGGGGGCCTAGTGGCCTTTACACACTAGGATATAAAAGTTCATTTTGATACAAGCTTGGTACTGGTATTTGTCCTGGACCCCAACTCGTTTAAAACTTGCCCTGCTCAGGGGTGTGCACAGATCACTGTAGCTTGCATGGGGGTGGGGACAATGCAGTCATTATTTTTTACTTTCCTCACAAACTTCAGAGTTATACAGAAAAGGTTGTTATAGTTTGTGCTGGTAGTTGAGACATTTCAGTGATCATTTCTTTAATTTTCCTCAAAATTAATCCTCAGAGGTGTATACAGAAATTCAATATAGCTAATGTGAGGGCTAGACATTAATTCACTAATTAATTCTTTAACTTCTTTCCCAGTTGGTCTTCACTGGTAGGAGATAAGGTTACTATAGCTTTTCCACATACAGTGTACTGTCAAAAAGCAAAAATGTGGAATACATTACTCTAATTGTTTTTTTTTTTTGGCTTCCTTACAGTAAAACATCTGATGTATATACAGATAGCTGTCTTTTAGGGAAAGTGATAAGAAGACATGCTGTTTATATATCTCTGGCCACTACAGGTTTAACTATGTTATTGTTCTCAATTTCTTCATTCACTTTCATCTAGGTCTGACATCAGAAGGGTAGACTTAGGTGGCTATCTTTTTTTGGGGTAGGCATGTTGTATATATATTTGAAATGAAATATATGACCGTGAACATTTGTATCCCAGTATAACACCTGAAGAATATATAGCTCACAATATCTTTTGCGATCAGGGAAGCAAGCATACTTATGACTTTGTTCAGGGAATTACTGACTGGAAGGGTTGTAAAAAGTTCTAAAATGCACCTCAGGGCATCTATGACCTCATGGCTTCTGGGGGCTCCCAGAACCATGGATTAATTCAGTTATTTATTTCACAATTATTGCAGTGCAGTTTTGACTAGTTATAGTTTGGTGAAAGGATGAAGGACAAAAAAAGGTTTGAATAGTAAGAAAAATATGAAAAAAGCACAAAAAATGATCAGAATGGTGTGGCGAGGCTAGAATGGAGGAAACCAGGAGGGGGTGTTTTTGATGCAGTGGTGGTTAAATGTTGGACAATGTGGTGATAGCAATGTCGCCCCCTTTCATAGGGCTTCATTTCATATATGGCTGCCCTGTTAAGTCAAGTGACCTTTATGCTTATAATATAGTAAATTTAGTGTTATATTTGTACATGACTAACTCTTCTTTGATTGCCATTAAATACAGACCCTTAGCTATTAGCATGTGTTTTTAATTTTCTGGAAGCAGTTATATCTGTCATTCGCTAGCCTCACCCCCACATTTTATATAAACTAAATTCATGGACTTACCTGAGCTGTGTCTGCAAATGGTCTATAGTGATCGGTGTATTACCCCAGTATACAAACTAAAATAAAGAAACAAATAAATATAAATAAATGGTCACACCACTGTGAAGAAAGGAACACACACTGGATAATGTTATAATCAATGTCCTTCATTTCGACTGCTGCATAATTCAACGTACATCACCAACAATGATTTTAACATTAACATTTGCTGGTGACAAAAGGAACTGGTGATAAAAAGTAAAGATCCCATATAAATTGATGCACATTCATATCTATCTACCTGTCTATCTACCCCTCCATAGTCAACTTTTTCCTGATTTGTTGAACATGGGGTTGAGGTGTCAGAGCAACAGTGACCATCATCTAGAGCCAATCTTTACTCCACCACCAGATATATGTGTGTATGTTTGCATAGATAGATAGATATAGGTGTAGGGGAGATAGAGACACACAGAGAAGAATGTAAGGGTACTATTACACCTAGGGAGAGCAATGAATGTGCCTGTGAGGGCTAATCTTGTCTTCGTAATGCAACAGTGGAACAAGTAAATAATGTAAAAGTAAATGAAAGAGTAAAGGGGGAAAATCAATATATCTGAGCTCTGAGTTATGCCATGTAGAGCGGTTCTCTTCAGCTTTTTTCAAAGCAATTTTGGAGAAACCAGAAAGTTTAATTGTTTTGTAAACCAGATATAATGATAACGTGGATGGGTTTACCAATTTCATTCTGATTATTTTTGTTTGCATTTTGTTAATTATATAGTTCAGTTAGGAAGAAATGCATACGTTATTATTTGTTCAAGAAGACACCTGTTTACAAATTAAATTTAGAATGTAAACATGAGTAAGAGAAGCAGTATTAGATTACATAATGATAATTTAAACTGAAAGATTCTGTATAGTTATAATATAAAAATGCAAGGACAATGCAGGGTAATCTGCAATGCTGAACAATTCCTCATTTCAGAATAAAGTAAAAAACATATTTTACTAAAGAAAAACATTGCCTGCAGACTTTTAAATTACAACACCATTGCAAGGGATACATAATACTGCATTTGTAACCTGTTAGAACAAACAAAAGACAGATGGCTGTATCATGTTCAAAAGACATGAGATATATCTTCCTTGATTACTTGGTGGAAAGACTACATAACAGGAAAGGGAACAAATATGTATTGCTGGACTGAGAGAAGCACTTTTTGGAAAACAGAGTGCAATAACTAAACAAATTCTGGGAAAAGAACTACTGTAAAAAAATAATGTATACACATGCATATAGAAATATTATAATTAGCTAAGCAAAGACATATTGTACATACATATTTTAATGAATTTGGTTTTAATTTTGCTAGCATTCTTGCTATACTTGTTGTATGGTATTTGTTAATATATGCCCCTCTAACAGTTTTCTGTCCTTGTTTATAACTACTAGTTCATTAACCTGTTTCAGCAATTTTGGTTTACAACTGAATAATGCTTTTTGTTGATTTTGCTATAGAATATTACCCATGGATCAGGACACAGCTTAAAAAGTCTTATGGACAAATGCACTAACATGGTAAAGAAATGCATAATTTAGTACAGTGAAAACAAAGAGGATGTGGAAAGAGTCAGTCATTTGAAATTGTATGACTTGCAATTATGGTGCAGCTTGTAGACACAATCTGAGTGAAGCAGACTATGTAGAGCCCTTTGTCTATGAGTTGTTACTTGAATAAAGTAATGTCCAGCCAGCTCTGAAATGTTTACAGAAGCTGCTTACCAGAGGATTAAGTCTGTGAGCTGGTAACAGACTTTACCCTTCACTGGATGAACAAATAAATAAAATAGCTTATTTTATTAGTCTAAGTGCAACAGTGGTAAACAGACGTTAACCCTTCATGAGACTGGAATATCATGTAACAACTAAGCTGTTTACTTTGTGGCAAAATGAGAGAGAGAGAGAGAGAAAGAGAAAGATGTTTGGGAGCTTTTGTAATACAAAAGGAAGACAGTGTAGGGGCTAGCAGACTGATGCATGTTTTAAGGATTTTGCTATGGAATAAAGAGTATTTGGCTACACACACTGAATTCTGACAATGCACTAGTCCAGCCTGTACACAGTTATTCAAAAGCATAGACTGACAATTATGGCCTTGTTAAGACAGTTTGTGACAGCTGTGACAGTAGCCTTGTTACAACTTATAAGTTTGTAGAATCAGCAGAATGACAACAAAATATTTAGTAGTTACTCTCTTTGTTATAAGTGGATGTGGCTGAGTTGCCATATTGAAAAAAAAATGGGCTCCTTGTCTAAGGAAAGTAATGTAGCTGAATTCCAAAAACATTATGATGGCACAACAGGCCTATGTGACAAGCAATACAATGTTGTCCTTTTTAGTCAATGCATATTTTCAAGCAAATATTGGAATCTAAGTAAGTCTATATGAAGTACTGGCCTGTGAGTAGTAATGTATATTAGCTACAATGTATTTTTGCACTGCAGTAGTGTAGTCTGTGGGTTTGGTGCCCTGCATTCAAAATAGCTAACTCTATACTAGACTATTAAGCAAGTTATAACTCTGATACCTTTAGGGTTTGTCGGGTCTGTGGGTTTGGTGCCCTGCATTCAAAAATAGCTAACTCTATACTAGACTATTAAGCAAGTTAAAACTCTGATACCTTTAGGGTTTCTTCTCCCTCTTCCTGCTCAACATCACCAGCTCCTTTGGGATCATCACTGTGGCATCCATCAAGGCTTCTTG
This sequence comes from Protopterus annectens, assembly GCF_019279795.1. Lineage (NCBI taxonomy): Eukaryota > Metazoa > Chordata > Ceratodontiformes > Protopteridae > Protopterus > Protopterus annectens. The sequence goes on along the minus strand of NC_056731.1, from coordinate 1,681,344,171 downwards.
CATAACATAACCTTCATTACCCCTTTTTACAACTATGGGCATTTGGAACACACACACACACACACACACACACACACACACACACACACACACACACACACACACACACACACACACACACTCACTCACACACACACACACACACACACACACACACACACACACACACACACACACACATACATGCAGTGTCATGCCCAAAAGCAGCAAAGCATGCATGTATGCTCACATACATACGTACATTCCCTGGCTGCAGCACTTATGGTATTCTATGTTCACAAATCATTAACCATTTATGGTATCTTTCTGTCACAGCCACCCTTCACTAGATGCCACTAATACAGCAGACCAAAATGCCATTCCACACACCAAGGATGGGCAAGATATTACTGGACGCTTACTCCTATCCTCCAATGAAAACATGTTCAGCAATCAGTCTGTTAATTAGGCTCAGGTCATCCAGGTCACAGTCCATGCTTTATGTGCCTACAGCTGACCATCACTATTGTGGTACATCATCATAGCTGCAGGAATATAAAAACCCAGCATATGAATGACAGAGATAGGTGCAGGGGTATGAGTGAAGTAGAAATGCTAAAGGTTGCATTCTGAATAATAAGTGAGAGCTTAGAGTTATAAATCGGCAATCTGAGATGGGGGAACCCTACTTACAAACCAACAGCCTGTAAAATAGGGGACGGGGAACCTTTTTTAACCACTAATTATGCAGCATGGCATTTCAGCAGTTAAAAAATGATGGAACTATAGTACACATTTACTCATAGTTACATGCCAATCCTTTATTCCAGAATCACACCTTTAATAACTGAGGAAATTACGATATCCAAAAATGTTCTCATTATATGAAATTTGTTATTTTATCTTTGCAATAAGCACTACTTTTCTGAGTCACAAGCAAGCATTGATCAGTTATGTATGATAGCTAACTGGAAGTGCTTGTAGCTGAAATTATTTTGTACTCTAGTTATGTGCTGATTTTGAAAATTTATGCTAAGCTTATAAATAGTGAAGTGGAATGCATACATTTCTATCCTGCACTATTGTAGGGCCTCATGGTATTTTGCATGTTCTGCTGTTAGCATCTGTATGTATTCTTTTGGTGACTATTGTTAATTTTGCAAGCATAGTAAGAAAAAAAAATTTCTTCAATGCATTTGTCTCCCTTCTCTGGGTACATTCATACTCATAATCTACTGGAAAGCAATCATGTATGGTTCATATACCGTCAGCAAACTAGTAAGTAACTAAGAACAACTCTGTAGAAGTACAGAGGTATACTGCACATTGTGGGAAAAACACAAAAAATTTAAAAAACAAAAACAAGACAAGTCCGTACAAGAAAAGAATTTTAATTGTTGTAACAGCAACACATGCTTCAAATGGCCTTCTGACAAATGCCTGTGTACTATATACTTGCTATACATTTGCTCACTGCCACTTAATCAAAGAGAAACTCTTCACACTCCCAGTAACTCAGTCTCACATAAATGCTAAACTCCCATAGTTGTACCACAATCCTAAAGTTAACCTCAAAATTTCCTTCCCATTCCTTATCCCTAAATCTCCCTTTGTTTTCCTTAAGTCTAAAACTCCACCCCACTCTCCCTAAACCTAAATTCCCTGATCAGTCCCTAACCTTAAAATTCCAATCCCTTCCTAAACCTACACTCCCTTCCCACACCTTAATCCTAAAACTTCCTTTGTGGTCCCTAACCCTAAAACAGCAACTCCCTTCGTAAACCTAAACTTCATACTCCAAAGTTCGCAGATGACTGCAAACTGGAAGCCATTATTGAATCCCCAAATTATGTGGATATTCTACAAAAGGGCCTTACAGAAACAGATGCCTGGTGCCAGAGCCATGGGCTCAAGATTAATGCCAAGAAATGTATAGTTATCCCCTTTGGGAAAAAAACATGTACCCATGAATTACCACATAGGTGGCAGTACACTAAATATCGAAAGTGTGATGAGAGACTTAGGGACATAGGTGATCAGTGGTCTCACTTTCGATAACCACATCGTCACAACAGTCAGAAAATCATTCTATGTGGCACATCTCATCACTAAGTGCTTTTCATCCAGAAAAAAGGAGGTCATTGTCCCACTTTACTCATCCCTCATTAGAACCATTATAGAGTATAATGCCCCGTTTGGTATGTACCTCACAAGACATCTGCAACAGCTGGAAAGGCCACAGAAATACCTCACTAAAAGAATCACAGGCCTAAAGCAGATGCCATATGCTGAGCGTCTAAAAAAACTCCAGCTATACTCTGTGGCATATCGTCTACTCAGAGGCGATCTCTGCTTAACATACAAGGCCATGTCAAACCCTGAACTGTTGGACATGCTCCACTTAAAGAAATCCCAATCCCTCAGAGCCACACACTCCAGGGATCTAAACCTTGTCATCACAATGAACAAAACATGCTGGAAGGATAGGTTCCTGACCCAGAAACTCCCCATACTCTGGCATAGACTGTCCACACATGTCAAGCAGAGCGCCTCCTTGGCTCTCTTCAAAAGGAACCTTGATGAGTGTACGGGAGATAGGAAATTCACCCCGGGATCATGTCAATCACCCTGCTAGACTGGGGTCCAGAGAAGTAAATATTGTGGGAAGAAATATCCAGGGAATTGTTATGGCTAGGCTTGTATAGGCCCTAGGGCCAATAGCCTAGTACCAACCTATGAAGCTAACCTCAAAAACCTGAGCATGTAGAGACTGCATGTCACATGGGTCAGAGTCAGGGCTCCACAAAAACCCGAGCCATGTAGAGACTGCAGGTCGCTTGGGCCAGAGTCAGGGCTCCTCAAAAACATGAGCATGTAGAAACTGCCACTGACACCTCACCTAACTAAATATACCAACTTCAAGATCACTCTATAGTGGGGAAAGGGTCAAAATCCACATAACGGCCAAGGGAATTCTTTCCCTGGGTTAAATCGCCTTTCGGGGTTTTTTTGCTTTTGCTATTACCAGATCGACTTTTAGGTATTCGTTAACCTAACCATTCCATCAGGTAATAGGAACCCACTCAAAAACCCAAGCCATGTAGAGACTGCAGATGTAGAGACTGCAGATCACCTGGGCCAGAGTCAGGGCTTCAGCCCTCTATACATATCTGCATGTGACTGAGGCTTGAGTTTGTATAGCAGATATCCAGATGTGGAAGCATGTGTATACATATCTTCATGTGACTGAGGCTTGCATTTCTATAGCAGATATCCAGATGTGGAAGCATATGTATACATATCTGCATGTGACTGAGGCTTGGGTTTGTATAGCAGATATCCAGATGTGGAAGCATGTCTGTACATATCTGCATGTGACTGAGGCTTGAGTTTGTATAGCAGATATCCAGATGTGGAAGCATGTCTATACATATCTGCATGTGACTGAGGCTTGAGTTTGTATAGCAGATATCCAGATGTGTAAGCATGTGTATACATATCTGCATGTGACTGAGGCTTGAGTTTGCATAGCAGATATCCAGATGTGAAAGCATGTGTATAAGCATGTGTATACATATCTGCATGTGACTGAGGCTTGAGTTTGCATAGCAGATATCCAGATGTGAAAGCATGTGTATACATATCTGCATGTGACTGAGGCTTGAGTTTGTATAGCAGATATCCAGATGTGGAAGCATGTGTATACATATCTGCATGTGACTGAGGCTTGAGTTTGTATAGCAGATATCCAGATGTGGAAGCATGTGTATACATATCTGTATGTGACTGTCTGCATGTGACTGAGGCTTAAGTTTGTATAGCAGATATCCAGATGTGGAAGCATGTGTATACATATCTGCATGTGACTGAGGCTTGAGTTTGTATAGCAGATATCCAGATGTGGAAGCATGTGTATACATATCTGCATGTGACTGAGGCTTGAGTTTGTATAGCAGATATCCAGATGTGGAAGCATGTGTATACATATCTGCATGTGACTGAGGCTTAAGTTTGTATAGCAGATATCCAGATGTGGAAGCATGTGTATACATATCTGCATGTGACTGAGGCTTGAGTTTGTATAGCAGATATCCAGATGTGGAAGCATGTGTATACATATCTGCATGTGACTGAGGCTTGAGTTTGTATAGCAGTTCTTTACAGTTCTGGCAAGTGTAAGCTTGTTGGTAAGAAGTCATAGATGCAGGAGTGATCTTGAAAATAATAGAGGTTTGGTTTGGCTCTATGAGCAAGCAGATTTATGTTAGGTTGTTTTATAAATTTGTCTCTTGGAATTTTACTGGTGGTATGTTGCATTAACTCAAATTATTCAAGTAGTCACTAGTAATTCCTTTAAAAATGTTTTTATTTATAGGTTCATAGGTTCATAGGTAGGTACAAGGCTATTGGCTCGAGAGCTTACGTAAGCCTAGCCAACAACGTTCACTGGCTTATGCCACCCAAGAAAGTTATTTTCCTGTGACACTGTCGAGCAGAGACACAGAAGTGATCCCCGGGGTGTATTTCTTATTTCCCATCCACTCATCAAGATTTTTCTTGAAGAGTGCTAATGAAGAACTTTGCTTGACATTGTGTAACAATAATAATTTCAATGAACACAGTAATACCGCCAGGATTTTGAAATAGTTTGTGGTTTGAGAATTTTTTTCCTAAATAAAAAGACCACATGACTAGATGTGGCTAGAATGTTCTTTTATAAAAAAATTGTGCAGGATAACTGATATTTTGTAGTCTTCAGATTTTTTGATAAATTCTTTAAATGAGAGTTCACAGGATCAGCTGTTTTAGGCAAGCAGTAGCATAAGGAAGTGGCCTTCAGTAGGTGCTGCAAATTGACAAAGGAATATGCCATATATGATTCCTAAAACTATTGATATTCACTATAATTTCTCTAAGGAATATTCAATCATGGGTGCCACAGTGTTCTAAAGGATAGCACGGATGCCTCACACCAGTTGGTCCCAAGGTTTGGTCCTAGCATGTGTAACCTCCTCTGGCAAATCTCCTTCCCCTCCATGGGTCACCATGTGTTTTGCTTTTTTTTTCCCCTGGAGGCCATGGTTTCATCCCATAACTCAGAGACACATGATATGTGAATTAGGGACTGTCTGAATTCCCCAGGGGTGTATGTGTGAGTGTGTATCTGTGTGCATGTAAGTATGTTTGTGTGACTGTGTATTTGTGCGTGTGTCTATCTGTCTGTGTGCAAGCATGTGCGTCCCCGTGCTTGTGTGTGTTTGTAGTCTGAGTATATATGCATCCTGCAATGGGTTACTGTCTTGTCCAATGTTTCATTTTCCAAATTTTTCCTAACTGAGAGGTTCTCTCTTTGTAGTCTGTGTATCCTTCCTGTGTCTATGTAAGGTATTAGCGAGTGCTCTGAATTCTTATCACATCCTACAGCAAGCTTTTGGTGATCTCATTGTCTTACAAACTGCCCCATAGGCATGTATATGTATAAAGTGAATGAGTGCTTGCATTTTGTGATGAATACTTTTCCTGCATATGATTAACTCTCTCTTTCATGCTTACAGAGTACCCGAATGGGCTTTGTCTTCCTCCATGAACCTGGACAGGAGGATAAAACAAGTTTTAGAAAATAAACAAATGGATGACAGGATATATATCACTATAATGATATTACCATAAGAAATGCTGTTATTCAATTTGTTGTCAAAAGTCTGAGAGATGTAGTTTAACTTGGTGGCTTATCTATCTGCTGTGCCCCACTGCTGTAGTTCTCATCAGGAAAACTGATAATCCATCCAAAAACTGGTTAGTACCTGAATTTAATAAAGAAAGAAAGCTCCTGAAAGTTAAGTGATTTAAATGCATGAAAACTGTCATCTTATTTTTTCAAATCACATCCTTCTTGCACACAAAAGCATTCTTGCATTCCTTTAATTAATTAAATGGCCTAGCATAAACTGTACTCCCTGTGCTTAAAAGATCCTGCTTCTATGCATGCCGATTTGTGATTCAGAGACATGTTAGCCTGTAGCAGGTAAGACTTCATTGTCAGCTAGTTTGCATGTTTCTGAACTGCATTTAGAACCACATGTCATGGTAGTAACCTGCTACTCATGTAGGCAGTGGCATCTCCCCCTTTTACTTTACCACACATACACAAGTACAGAAATACACACAAACACACAGACACACAAACACATAGACACACACATGCACACACACACACACACACACACACACACACACACACACACACACACACACACACACACACACACACACACACACACACTCACCACAGTCCCTGTAACTTATTCTAACCTGTCTGGCCTCATGTGGTTCCACCCACCCTTATAATAGCTGAAGTGTCATTACAGTGGAAGTGTCTAGTATGCCCTGGTGTCTACAGAAATCCCACACCCCCTGATCCCTATAATGCTGCCTATGCTGTTACAGCATTTCCCATTAGTGTAACCTGAGCAGCCAAGTGCTCCAGATTATGCAGAACGCTCTGCATTCGACCATAAGCAAACCCACAGTTCCGCTGTTCTGCAATAAACAGCTTTGGCATCACTACATGTCTTTTGATTGGTTTGTATACCGCAGTTACTGCCAATTGGCATCGTGGTATACAAACCAATCAAATGACTACACTGCTGTTCTGCATTGAACAGTGTTGGCTGGGCTACATAGTGTTTGATTGTCTCATATTCTGCAATTACAGCCAATTAACACCACAGTATACAAACCAATCAAATAACTGTTTCTGAGGATGGGAGCCAATGAAAGCTCTCAAACATTGAATTGAGGAGCTGCGATCCTTCAAACAGGCACCACCCAGACTTTAAAGAATGAATAGCACACACAAAAGTAGCGTGTGCGCTGCTACTTCTATGCAGCAGTTGTTCCCTCCTGAAATCAAAGTCAGTCAGAGCTCATCAGCAGGTCACTTGCTCCCATTTTACCTTCTTGTTTATTTTATTTGATTGAAAGATACTTGCAAAAGAAAACCATATGGGGTGGACAGAATGAATTTCCTGCAGGCTGGTTCAACAACAAGAAGAGCATTGGGTGTGTCTGTGCAAGATCCTGATAAAATTAAGGGAGTGTGCCTACGTTTGTGTACAGTATGCCTATATTGCTTGGCATATCATTTCAAAATAAATAGAAAAGTGTTTTTCCCAGATTGGAACGTTTTTCCTATCATTGTTTCACCGGCATGGGAACTCCAAATCCCAGTGAGGTAGAGCTTGCATTCAGATTATTACATTTCCACTTTCAAACTGAGTTTTAATTTCAGAAATGTTTAGAAACTTGTACTACAACACTCCATAAACTGACCTTAGTTAAAATTCACTTAAAATATGTTTGCAGAGGCCTCAGAAAATTTAAACAAAGTAATAATAATTAATAAGCAAATGTCTTGCAGGTTTGAGCACCTCCATAATTCTCAACCTCCTAGATTAAGAAATCTGGACAAAGCCTATAGCTAAACATAATGTGGTGATAAAGCCACAAAAATAGGGACAATTTTTACATATCGCTCTTATAAACTTAGTAAATTGCTAGAATAACATGTCTTGTGTTACCATACATGATCTTAAGAATATGATGTCTGAAAGTCACATTTCTATCAGTACCTTATTATTTCACTCCTCTTTGATTTGCCAGAAAAGTACATATTTAATGAGGAGCAGACCAAAAATAAGAGGCAAAAATTTGGGCATTCTGCAAAATTCTGGAAAGTTACAAGGTATGACAAGGATGAATGTGTGTGCGTGTGTGTGTGTGTGTGTGTGTGTGTGTGTGTGTGTGTGTGTGTGTGTGTGTGTGTGCGTACATTTTGGTTGGAAGGCAATGGCCATGGTCAAGGTATGCTTTTCTCGTAGTACTAAAATAGGGTGTTGCACATTTTGACTTTTGTTCACACACTGCGATAGTCTGTGTTCCAAACTGGCCTCTTAGCAGACTGACACCCATGAGTATAACCCCTGGTGTTTAGTGGCTCACCCCACCCCTCATCACCATTGTGCTCTTGGGGCTAGTAAGGTGCTTTATTCTTTGATCTATCTTTTGTGTCTGGTGGCTCCACTTTACCCTGAATTCCATGGTTGTGGCAGGCATTTGAACATGGCCTTTTTGTTATGTCTAGTACCATGGCAAGTTGAAAAAAAGCCATGTTTATCTACACAGCTGAGTGATTTTTTTTTATTCACATAGCCATTTAGATGCCCTCCTGGAGGCAAGTCCGGAGAGAGAGAGAGAGAGAGAGAGAGAGAGAGAGATGGAGAGAGAGAGATAGCGCAAATGACTAATTAGCATATGCTACTTCCCAAGAATGCCTCATTATTCATCATAGCTGTAGGGCACAGGCTATGTGGTACTACAGATCTTCATGTGCAATGTAGCACTGTGTTAAAGCAGTTAATGAATCGGAAAAATGTACCACAGTGGTGTACATGTTGCAGTACATTCTTGAATATTGGACATTTTATTTATATAATCTGTTATAACTAAATGTCATCAGGTTGTTTAAATCCTTATTCTCTTTGTCTTGATTATTACATAGACATCTCATGTGTGTGCTGACACATGGTAAATATAACTCTTTACACTATGATCTAGTGCTTGATGACATTGTGTGCATTGAGTCTTAGTAAATAGACATCTATTACTGTAGCAAACTCAAACACAAAAGCTATTGTAACCATCAGTTAGGAACCATAGCTCAGCAAATCTACTAAAAATAAAGTATATATATATATATCTATCAGTAATAAAAAGGCACAACCAAAGTTTATGTTGAGGGGATTAATTTTCACATTCTCTTACATCTAAATACTGTATATAGTAAACATTTCTGGCAGTTAACACACCCCTATTTATCACAAAACAATGTAGTTCTCTTGGTACAACACAAAAATGTTCTGACTTTGTCAAGAATGCAGTCAAAAGGTATAAAGGAATAAAACAGCATCCTTGCAGTGTAATATACAGCACATCTTTAGCCATATTACCTGTGGCAAAGATGCATAATATATTTCCCAGGGCTAACAGACTTTAAAGGTACACCCTACTGTGAGTTTGTATTAAAACAAAAAGTCTGTCTCTAGAAATAAATCTCTCTCACTCTCAGATATACATATGCCACATTACTGAGTACAATGCACCAATTGTAATGTACCTGGCTAGGCATCTCCAGAAGCTGGAGAGACCACAGAGGTACCTCACTAAGAGGATTACTGGCCTCAAACAGTTGCCCTATGCAGCACGACTGAAAAAAACTAAGGCTTTTCTTTGATGCATACCGCCTTCTCAGTTGCGATCTCTGTCTAACATACAGAGCCATGTCCAACCCAGAACTATTGAACATGCTCCATCTTAGCAAAACCAAATCTACTCGAGCTACACGCTCTAGGGATATAAACCTCAGCACAACAATGAATAGAACATGCTGGAGGGATAGATTCCCTTCGCAAAGACTCCCCTTGCTATGGAACAAGGTCCCAGTCTACATAAGACAGAGTCCCTCACTATCACTCTTCAAGAGGAACCTTGATGAATGGATGGGTAACAGAAAGTTCACACCAGGGATCATACCAACAGCTCTACTAGATAGGGGCCAAGGGTACTAGCTGCTAGATCAAGGGCCTAGGGAACTAACCAAAGGGCTGGTGAATAACGCACAATGTGGCTGGGCTAATATATGCTTTCGGGCAGGTAGCCCAGTACCTACCTATGAACCTATGAACCTATAACACAAGTGAAAAGTAATGGATATAATGTCTTTACAATTCAAAGCCATTTATCAATAGGAATTTCACTGAAGAAACAAGAGTTTCTTACTAAAATATCTGTAGTCTTGCAACTTTATTCTACAGACCACCTGATGGTGTGAGTCCTGTTTATCCAACTGGACTAAGACTGAAATTGGTCCATTTGTACAAGTGCTCTACCTCAGTTAACAAATTATATGTAAAAATAAATAAAATAAATAAACAAACCCCTTCTTCTTAGTAAAAGGAGAATATGGACACACATAAAAATACCAGAGGGATAGTCTTGAAAAGGGCAGTTAGGAGGCCACAGAGTTTAAAAAGATTTTTTTTTTCAAAAATGAATTTGCCTGTAGATATAGCCTGCTTGAAGAATATAGTAAAGCAATCTTATGTTGATGGCTGCTTATCTTTTCTTATAAATCGTAGAGGCCATTTATAAGTTGAAATTCAGATCCTTTATTAATGATGATGGATTACATTTTTTTTCATACACTAACACCCATGAGATGCTGACTTACATGCAATTAGGATTACTGGGGGAGTGGCTTGAGAATGAAGGAGGACTAGGATTGCCCGAATCTGTCATCAGTTTGGGTGTCCAGCTTCCACCCAATTTGCATATGAGATATGTTTTACAATATAGGTATGTGCTCAAGTCTTGGAGGAGAGACAGTGGTTTTAATGTAGGCTATTCTGGTTTAGGAATGAGTGTATGATTTCTTTCCAGTTTTGAACCTCATCTTCTTCAATACGTATATCCCATACATTTAGTTAGGGGATAGTCACTCTTTACAGCATTGTACCTTTGTTGTTTGGACCACTCTGGATTGAGTTGACTTTCTGTATTAAGTCTAGCCAGTTGTGCTTTCTTAAGTGCTTGTTTTTTTCAATAAAGCTTCCACTATGATTAGTTAAATTAATTCAGTATGTGCTTAAAATAAATGATATTATCACATTAAATGGAACATAATTAGTACCCCAAAACACCTAAAGACAGTTACTCTAGACACACTACATTTACAAGACAGAAATGTAAGAACACAGTGCAAATCAAAATGTAAGAAAATAGCATATTAGTGCATCCAACAAAAATATTAAAACCACTTTTATGCAATGAACAAGCGTGTTTCAGGGAACTTGTTCACAGAACCCTAGATAACTTAACTCCAAGATCACGCTAAGTTGGAGAAACTGTAGAATGCACTTTAAAGTGCATAGTCACTTTCTAATCCCTCAGTGTGATCATAGAGGCAGAATGGTAACAGTGAAACAGTGAGAAATACCTCAAAACAGCTTTAAGGAAAATATACCTCAAGTAGAACTTATGTGGGCAGACTAAAACTACATAAATTGGTATTAAATAACATAAGAGGCTCCTAGACATCCAAATCACCCTTATTAAATCCAAGTATTAGTTCATTGCTAGCTACAGAACCCCAGCAATGTCCTCCAAAGATCATGGAAATTGCCCAAATACAATATATAGAATTGATTATCAGACCAAACACCTTCATGCTGAGGGACCTTAATTAGAAACGCATTGATTGACACACTTATGTGTCTAAAAATGTATATGTTCAGCATTTTCTAGACAGAAAAAGAAATCTATTGGAGAAAAACAAAGCTGTTGACTAGAAGCTCCAATGTACTTAATGTCGTCCTTACAAATCTGTCTTCTGCCTGTACCTCACCACACATATCCTCTTCACTGGTTAGCATAACTCAACTGTCCAGATTTTCACAGAATGTCCAGACCTTTGCCTCATATTTTTGGTCTGTCTCTAACAGAATGTTGTATTTCTGGCCAATCTTTGGTAAATTAGTGAGAATTAAAGTCAGAATATATTGACAGACATTTCAGTTTCAGTTTTTATACCTTCAGAAAATTCATTCTAATGCAAAAACCTGTTATTTTATTAACTTTCTACAATTTTAAGAGCAATATTTAAAAATTGTCCCAATGTCTGGGCCTTTGTCCCCGCATTATTTATGGCTTTGTCCAGATTTCTTGTACTAAGAGGTTGAGAGGTGCTGGTTAGATCTGACAACTAACCAGTCATCTGCTTCGTCATGCATAGTGGTACCAGCCCACCACCAAATTAAATCATGTCTTTCAGGGAAAAGTCTACTTCAGCTTATAGAAGTAAATTTCCAAAAATTAGCTGCAAATGGTCACATTCATTTCTGACCTTATCAGCATTAAAACAGATGTACAAAAACACCGTTAGCAGATTGCACTAAATATACTGGTAAACTCAGGAACAGACCTCTTTAGTGGAACTCCTATATTATTACGCTGCATAATAAATGAAGGGAAATAATGAGTATATGTAATAAATCCCAATCCCCATACCTGAAGACTGTGCTGAAAATGTCAGCAAGAAATTTAAAAACACAATTAGAAAATGGAAAACAGAGTATAAGCATAAGGTTGCTTCACATACCAAAGGAAACTACAAATCTTTATCTGGCTATATCAGGAAATTAAAGGATGATGTCAAACAATGCACAGAACTCATCCATAAAAATATCACACATTGCAAACACAAAGATATAGCCAAGACATATGAAGAAAATTTAGTGCTGTCCTTATCCCACCTACACACACTGCTGTCCCTGAAAATTAGTTATACATTTCTGTAATTTAAGTAAATCCAATACCAAATGGGTCTCGCTGACTAAGTTTGCAGATGTCTGCAAGCTAGGGACAGTCATTGAATCCTCAAATCACTTGACCATCCTGCAGAAAAGTTTGTCTCAAATAAACAACTTGTGTCAAAATCATGGCCTGAAACTAAATGCCAAAAATTGCAGTATTGCATCTTTTGGGAAGTCATCTACCTTAGAGAGCTACCACATTGACAATACTCCACTAAGAGTGGACCCAATTGTTTGGGATTTGGGATTGTCTACTGTTGTAAGAAGGTCCTTCTATACTGAACTTATAAACAAAGAGATTGTGTCTAGACCTAGAGATGTTATTGTTCCCCTTTACTCAGCCATCATTAGGCCACTCATTGAATATGATGCCCCCTTTGACATGTATCTGATCAGACAGATGCAGCAATTGGGACATCCACAGAGATACCTTAATAAAATTATACAAGGCCTAAACAACATGTTGTACATGGGCCAACTCAAAGCCCTGTAACTATACTTGGTATCCTACCGACTGCTCATAGGTGACCTGTGTCTGACATGCAAGGCATCCTCCAACCCATTACAGATGGGCTTACTGCACATCAGCAAGCTGAATTGCATCAGAAATACTTGGTCTATAACATCAACAGAATGGTTTAGAGGGACAGGTCTATTTTGCAGAGGATACCACTGCTGTGAAACAGATTCCCCATCTACATAAAACAAAGTTCATCCCTGCCCATTTTCAAGTGCAATTTAGATCTATGGATGGGAAATAGAACATTTACCCCAGGGCTGTCTCCTGTACTATTAATGGACAGAGGCAACTCTTAAATGCTTTATGCCATGCATGAGCCTCCTCAAATTATCTATGGCATGTTCCCAGTTATTCTCATTAGAGGTAATATATAATTATCGATCATAGGCTGCATAACGCCAATCTATAACAAAATGGGATAGGTGATTTTAAGCACAAAAAAACTGGCTAGGCTTAAAATGGCTGCAAATGGCAGCTAGTCTAGTACGTACATGTGAACTTATGAACCTATGAAATCACTTTCTCTGCGACTCATATATATATATATATATATATATATATATATATATATATAAGGGTGTCCCCCCTTATACACTAGGGAAATTATATGCCCATCAATCTCACCAGCCTTATCTGTAATAAAACAGAATTCCTCACAGCACAACTCATTTATGGATACATAAGCAAGTTAACTGAGATAAAAACGCCAATCAGTTTTATTTTGTAAATAGTTGGTCCTATCTGCTGAACCTAATATGTTCATTTGAAAAGGGTACACAGGCTGTGGACAGTGGAAAGTTAGTACATGCTGCTTGTCTCAGCCTGACCAAGGCTTTTGACACTATCATCCGTGCAGGTATTACTGAAAAATTAAACAAACTGAATGTGACCTCCTATGTTTTCTGTTGAATTGTAAAGTGGCATTGGATAAAATCCCAAGTTATGAAGGTTGTCGGTATCCTAGTTGAGTGCAGAATTGTAACTAGGGGGATACCGTAGGGATCATTGCTGAAACATCTACTGTTTGGCATTTATTCTGCAGGCATTTAATCCAACATCCCAGAAGTGAGTTTGACTAACTTTGCCAATGATTGCATGCTCAGTTAGTATTCACTTAACAGTTCCAACAAGGACTGGAATATGCACACATCTGGTATACCAGTAACAGTCTCAAGCATTCAGAAAAAAAAAATCTGTTTCCAACTCATACATCATAAACAGTTTGCTTTTTTGGACAGATATAGTCATAGGATTTTGGAGGACTTATGCGGATAACTCTCACTCTCATTTCATCTTCAAGTTTCCACTGTAGTCAGGAAATTCTTCAGTCTGGCCCAGCTAATTTCCAAGGATTATCCTTAAGACACAGATAAGTCATCCTACTCTTCCCTTGTCAGTCTCATTATTGAGTGCAATATATCCTTCTGTATGTGCAAATCCAAGCAGATTGCATTATGTGAAAAGCCCTGAAGATTTCTAACCATAAAAATTAAATGGTAACCGTTTGAAAGTGGACTTTACATATTCTACGTCTGAGATGGTTATCTTAAAATATTCCCTTTTCTCTGAGGGATGGCAATGCTGAAGTTGTTATATGTAAGTTCAGGGGGTGTGGGGGCTTATCACCCACATTGTGGGTGCAGGGGGCTTGCCCTTGAAAAAAAAAAAAAAAAGAAAGAAAGTTTAAAGGAGAAGAGTGATGTTCAAGAGTCACTCTTCTTCCGTTTCAGTCTTTTTTTTTCAGTGTGTCAGCACTTGACTCTTCTAGTCCTGTCATTTCAATAAGGAGTCATATAAAATGCCTTAAATCCTTCAACCATCCCGGCAGATTAGCATTGTACTTCTTATGTCTCACTTTTCAATCCATGAAAGATACAGGCATATTTAATCTATTTCTTCACAAACTCAGTGGCTCTGCAAGCACCCATACTAGAGAAGGAAGTCTACAAGGAACAGATAAACACTAACCGGCAAGATGGGTTCCTAACTCAGCTTACGATTAGCCCATGGAATAAGTTACTACTATGGGTCAAACAAAGAAGTGTCGTCTGCCTTAAGCTAAGTTATGATGATTAGATGGGTAGACACAAATTTGCCCAAAGTTTATCATGTATGACTTTGTTCAGTTTGGGAGTTGGGCAATGTTAAATTGTTCCTAAAGGTAAAATAAACTTTAAGTGTGTCTACTTAAAAGTATATATGCCTAGGCGTCTTATGGCTGCCATGATTGCTTATCTAGTATTGTTCCCATGACCCTAAAGAGAGCCTTATCAATGTATTAGCCACTGGAGTTGAAGCCTTAAAGGACAACTGCCACTTGCTGTTCACTTACCTGAATGACTGGGTCCTACTAGCTCTCTTCAAAAACTGTCTGAAGACAGCTGTCATTTGACCACTGTCTTGGATTCAGTCCACAGGATTAGCCACACATTGTGAGGAGATTACCCTGATCCCTGCTCAGAAGAACTCTTATCAGGGAGAATTTGAGCATGTTCCCATAGAAGTCATTTTTGCCCTGAGAAAGAATATTAAAGATCATACCCTTGGCACCCTTGAACAGGGTGTAGAGTCCAGATCTGAACTCAGCCATATATTCACAGCTTGATGGTCCCAATGATTTTTAAGGTACAGCAGCCCTACCAAGTACTTACAGAACTGATTTTGTTGTGGGTCCTGAAGTAGTGGACAATCCCCCAAAAATTAATTTTATGTAGCAAAACCCATCACAGATTAGGGTGATTAACACCTTACTTGCAGATGAAACAGATGACATAAAGGCCCTTCTAATCTAGGGAATGAGAATGCAGCCCACAGAGGGGACTTGGCATCAACCAACTGAAACTCTGAGCAGTGCTGTTGACCCTTAAGTCCTGGAAAAAGCAGCTGCTACTGTGGCTTCTCATCTTGTCAGGCAACAAGTACTGTATACGACTTAAATAAGCTAGGATGCACAAGGTCTGTATACGACTTAAATAAGCTAGGATGCACAAGGTCTGTATACGACTTAAATAAGCTAGGATGCACAAGGTCTGTATACGACTTAAATAAGCTAGGATGCACAAGGTCTGTATATGACTTAAATAAGCTAGGATGCACAAGGTCCGTATACGACTTAAGCTAGGATGCACAAGGTCTGTATACGACTTAAATAAGCTAGGATGCACAAGGTCTGTATACGACTTAAATAAGCTAGGATGCACAAGGTCTGTATACGACTTAAATAAGCTAGGATGCACAAGGTCTGTATATGACTTAAATAAGCTAGGATGCACAAGGTCCGTATACGACTTAAGCTAGGATGCACAAGGTCTGTATACGACTTAAATAAGCTAGGATGCACAAGGTCTGTATACGACTTAAATAAGCTAGGATGCACAAGGTCTGTATATGACTTAAATAAGCTAGGAAGCACAAGGTCTGTAGGAAAGTAATGCACATGTCTCAGTGGGCCATAGAAAGAGGCATCACTCTATCAATAGTTCACATCCTTTGGAAGGTAAACAGATGCTCTGATATGAGTTTTCAGTCTCCTTCTGCAGCTTTGGCTTCAAAGGATTTACCTAGTCAGATGCAGTTTGTTTGAGAGAATGCAGTTTTCACCCTTTTCTATCTGACTCAGTATGGCAATGTGCGATAGCAGTGGATCTGTTCTCTCTTCCATGGCGCTGGAGATTCCTGTACACATTTGTATTATTCTCCATATTCCTGGATTCTTTGCAAAATTCAAGGAAGAAGGTTTCAGGCTCTAAGCTCTCCAGCAGCACAGGAAATCCTCCAAAATCTATTTAATATGTGCCTCATGGCTGGGGATACCTCAGAGCCAAACTGTGGCTGTAGACTCCCTTATTCTATGGGATTTGCTTTTTGGGATTCAAGAGATGACTGTCATTGCTAGGAAACCCTCTACTTTTCAGGATTATACCTATGAGTAAAATTATTTCATAATCTTAGCAAAGTGTGATACCAGTGGATCTGTTCTCTCTTCCATGGACCTGGAGATTCCTGTGCCATAATGAGGTGGTAAACTCCCTTATTCTATGAGGTTTGCTTTGTGGGATTCAAGAGATGACTGTCATTGCTAGGAAACCATCTACTTTGCAGGATTATGCCTATCAGTAAAAAGATTTCATGATCTTGGCAAAGTGTGATAACCAGTATGTACTCTGAAGTGCCCCAGCTGATCACATTACAGATGGTTTGATACATCTTGGCCACTTCTATGACTTGAACCTTGGTTATTTCATAGTTAGGTGTATATCTCAGCAGTTTTGAACAATAATACCTTTTGAAGGCCAGGATTGTGGCTTATCTCCATATAAGCTCCTTAAATAATAGCTTAACCTCTGCCTTCAGTGCAGAGCCTTCTGTTCAGTGCAGTTTGAACTTGGAAGTTGAGAGGCTTGCCTGTTTATCACTTGAGCCTGTGAATTAATCAACATTAAGTTCCTGTTTTGCTGGGAGGCAATGCCCACTATGAGACTCATCTTAGAGCATCAGTACAATGGACTATACCTGACATTTCAAAAGAAATTAAATTTAATATCCATCTTGATTGACCCACACTTCCTTCCAATGGTGGCATATGGACTGATAGCTTGGAGACACTTTCAAGAGATAGGCTGTCTTCCTTTACATGTATGATCCTGAACTTAAGAGATCAGATATACATTTCAAGAAATGTTGTGTGAAGATCAGATATGCATTTCAGGAAATGTGCAAAGTACTGAATTCATTTATATATCTCTGTTGCTACAATTCTAAAATTTTATAGTGGCTATTGCGACAATGAAGACTCACTCCAAGAGTGAAGTACATCCTTCAAGTTTATGAAACCCAATTCCTAAAACCTTCAGTAATATGAGTGATGTGGTATTTACTAATATAAAATTTAATCAAACAATATCTTCACTAATTAGCATTTATGGACTACCAAAAGATAAACTTTTTGATATGTTAAAGTTGGTTAATTTGTTTATGGAAATAATGGACAGAAACATAAAGTGGTGATTGACACAAGTATAAAAGGCACCAAATGGGGAACAATTTATACGGCTAACAACATAAAATTATTTACTAGTTTACTAATTTTATGAATGAAAAGGGATTGGCTAAACTGATAAATGAACTAAGCAGGTTAACTAACATACTGAATAATCGGTGTCTATAGCATCACATAATAGTGGATATTTTTACAGTTCCTTTTTCTCTTGCCATGCTGTGGTCATCATGTTGTCACCATATCATTCCAAATATTAGAGACATAAGAGAGATAAGTAGTGAGGGACATTGGTAACAAAATACAGACAAGTAAAGGAGTTGTTTAAACAATGTCAAATAGCCAACAGTGATTAAGGATAAGGGTTCCTATCAGCATTTTGAGTCTTGAAAATGCCAAATTTAATTTCATCAAACTGAAATGTTCGAAATGTCAGAAGAGTGAACTGACGGAACATCGGTTTCTTTCCCAGGGAAAGAAATTGGTGGGCCATCATCTGAGTTTGCTATTTCCTCCACTGTGGTGTGGTCTCAGAGTTGGTATATTTATATAGGAGGGGGGGCACAGCCCCCCACTTCTGTTAGTGTTTAAAGTATTAAAAATGTTTTGTTTTTTGCACTGAACACCAATTTCTTTGCCTGGGAAAGAAATCAATGTTCTGTCAGTTCGCTCTTTTGAGATTTCGAACAATTCAGTTCGATGAAAGTGCATTCTGCATTTTCAGCATTTGATATGCTGATATAGACCCAAGGATAAGCATATTTCAGTGATGTGGAAATACTTTAACATGATATCATGCAATTTAAGGCAGTATATAAAAGGGTTAAAGGAAAAAAAAGGCTAAATCCTCTGACCTCAAGTGATTCTTCAGTAGTTGTGTCAGCTGCAAACCGGACATTTATTCTGTTGCTCAAGGTGTTCCAAGTGATGTCTGACATGTCTGAGAAGCCTTTACTTATGGCCAGGGTTTGTACATTTGAAAAGGATGAAAGCTTAGTTTATTCATTTTATAAATGTTCATCAGCTATGAGAGGGAAGCAATTCTTTTTTAGGCCTTTTGTATGCATGATGATCATATGATCATAGGAGGTTACTAGGTTAATGGCCCAAGGGCCCTTTCAAGCCTAGCTAAGTTCATCCCATGTTCCCATTAGTGTCTTGTTCAAGCAGACACTAAAATCAGCACCTATTGCATTTGTCCAAGAGGGACACAGGTGGAACCCCCAGGATGAATTTCCTGTTACCCATCCAATCGTCCAAATTGTGCTTAAATAGTGCCAATGAGGGGCTTTGTTTAACATGAATAGGAAGCTTGTTCCAAAGGTGGGGCAACCTCTGTGAGACAAATCTTT
Source organism: Protopterus annectens (assembly GCF_019279795.1). Lineage (NCBI taxonomy): Eukaryota > Metazoa > Chordata > Ceratodontiformes > Protopteridae > Protopterus > Protopterus annectens. Next base: position 1,681,324,896 of record NC_056731.1, on the reverse strand, counting down.
CTCTCTGGCAAGTTCTGCTGATGTCACATACCAGGTTAAGGTCCTTTGGGTGAGTGACGCATGTGCAATTTGACTTGTGAATTCCATCAAAGCTGGGTCAGAAATTGCTCTATATGCTAGGCATAGGTCACCTCTGAGCAGTTACAAAGTAAAGTGACAATAATTTCAGTCTGTCCATATAAGACAGATCTTGAAGACCCTGAATTGTCTTTGTAAGGAACCTTTGTGCTCTCCCCAGTTGCTGTAGGTGTTTGGAAAGGAACATTCCAAAGGCAATACTGTACTCTATTATTGGTCTAATGAAGAAAGACTATAAGGGGGTTCTAACCTCTGGAGGTAATGACCTTACTTATGAGATGAAGAATATAAAATGCCTTTCTTACCACTGTGGAGACATGGTGATCAAAGTTAAGGTTCCTGACAACCTGTGTGCCCAGATCTCTTACCACTGACTGTGTTGATGTGGTAGATTGCAGGAACATCACCCTTGCTGAAGGAAATTATAAAAATGCATTAAGACCATGACTTTGGCACCAGTCATTAGTCTACTTAAGACCTTCTTGCAGGGTGTTGACATTGCTAGGGGTTTCAATGATTGCACCCAGTATGCAGTCATCAGCAAACTCTGTCAGCCACAGCCCTTTAAGTTTTAGCCTGTACTTCAGAGAAGTAGATTCCAAACAGTAGGAGTCCCAGGACCAATCCCTTTGGTACACCACTGGTTACAGGTCTGCTGGAGGAGGTGGAGCCCCCAATTTTGACCATATGAGTTCTATCAGTGCGTCCACATTTTCAAAATGCAGTTATGTATCCAACATTTACTCATTTCAGTAACACAAGACAAGAAAATATTTTTCAGACATCATTCTGAAAATCTGGTATTGGCTATGTTAGAACTCTTATGCATTTCATTATTAAGGAAATCTCTCATTAAGGGGCTTTATGAAGATTTCTAATGCACTTATTAAATTTGATCCATGCCTATAGAAATTCAGCTGTCTTAAGATTTTAGACTTATTATACAAAAAATAGACAACCACCCTAAAAAAACAGATCAATGTAATAACTATACCTGGCCATGACACTGAGTTAAAAATAAATAATATGTTAGAAATCAGTTTCAATAACAACTAAGTAGTATGAGTTCAGAAAAATCACTTAGCTTTTGAAATGAATAGCTGATCTTCTAAGGTTAGTCTCTAGCACTTAAGTAAAGGCAGGCCTCTGGTTTGTTGAGGAATTTGGTTCTATATGTGCTATGGAAGATCAAATGCTTAGGTTGTTTGACACTTGATGTTAGCAGGAAAGTGCAGCAGGCATGACATTTAAACATTTAGTAAACATAACAAAAGCCAAACTTTGTTTTCGAGGTTAATGTTAATAAATAGCAGCACTCACACAGACACATTTCAAAGAGTGTTCCATGTGCTGTGTGTGAAAATTATGTTACAAATAAGCAAAAACTGGTATCTGCATAGGTCTTAGATATTGCATGAGGATATATTAGAATATTGTTGTTTAACTAAGTAAATAAAATGTAGTGCATATAATGAATGTATTTATTTTTTCACATCTGTTTACCTGAAAAGTCTGACTGTGTTGGAAAGCCCTGGTCAGTATGTACATCGGAGAAAGCTCCAAAAACGTAATAAGCATTATACAGATGAATATGTTCACAAATATAATAGCATTGTGAAACACATTTACATATAGGATATATAGACATAATAGTAGCTGATAATACATTCACAATTATAAAAGACCTATAACTATGTAACATGATAATGCAACTGCAGTAGAGCATTTGATATTTGGGATTCATTCAGAAGGGTGTATCACAAGGCAGTAGAGCATTATCACCTTCTGGAAACAAATGTAGTATTTTATTTTTTATTTTTTTTTTTGAGGAATGGGGGTTTGTAAAAGGGGATGTGCTTTGTTATGGCTAAGGGAGAATAAATAATGGGTATAAGACAATAAGAGGTACTTACTATATTACTTATACATGCACGTGCGAACACACACACACACGCGCACACACACACACACACACACACACACACACACACACACACACACACACACACACACACACACACATCTCTCGGTGGGAGTATATGAAATCAGAGCGTGCTAGCAACAAAAGGAGCACAACACACACGCAGTGACAATGTTGTCATGTTTCATACTCATTGCTAGCTTCTGAAAAAAACACATGGCCAGTTGCTAAAATAAAAGCTTATTAGTAAACAGTCATGACAATCATAAATATTGGACAGATGTACCTTCAACTCTCTCTCTGGTCCTTCATTATCCTTTCACTGTTCTTTGTATTATATAATATTCGGGTGGGTTTTAAGAACTGTCAGAAATATCAAAGTATTTAAGGAGCTCTCAAATGTTGAATTTTGTGGACTTCACAAACTAAACCCAAGAAGGATCACAGTGTTT
>NC_056731.1:1681202445-1681314945 GCF_019279795.1 Protopterus annectens | reverse complement strand
AAGAATGAAATATAAAGTTGTTTTCTAGTAGCAACCTCTTCATTAGTTACAGATCTCTTTAACGTGGAATTATTTAGATGACTTTTACTTCTGCAGAGATTCTGCATATTTACTGATACTGGTGGATTGTAGAAGTTTGAGTAGACATTTGTGATGGAAATGTTCTGAACTGGGCAGTTTTGTCATTATTGCTGCATGCATTTTGTTTCATTGTTTACTGAAAAAATGTTCAAAACAAAAAATTTAAAACACCGTCTAGCAACTGTACTATATTATACAAGGAATATAATTTAATACATTCAGGAAGATTTATCAAAGAACACATGTATGTTTCATGTGCAAGGGGCCTATGATTTGAAAACAGCCTAAAGTTAATCTTTATTTGCCACTGACCAGATGTATATTTTTTGAATGTGGGTTTCAATGAATGTGAGTTTCAAGGGCAGAGAAGTTTTAATGCTAAGTCTATTTTCATTGTGAGACTGCATTGCTTTGTTTAGCAGATGTTTATTAGTGTTTGTGCTGTAAAATGTAAAATAAAACTTTTAAATGAAATCCAAATCATTGTAGAAGTAAAGCAGTATGTACATTGCAGTGTTTATGGTAAATGGGGCAGAATAGCCAAGTAATGGGACACTGGAATGGCTGCAGGGGGGAGGCCCCATTCAACCATGATTTTGTGAGGGGGAAAGGCAGCAAACTCAAAGACAGCCCTGGCTGAACTATACCTCTCAACTGTCCAGATTTTCACAGAAATAATAGATTTTTGCTTCGTATTTTTGGTTTGCTCCTCATAAAATTTGTGGTTTTCTGGCAAATCATTTAGGAATGAAGTCACTAAATAATGACATACATTGATTTTCAGAATTCATACCCTTCAGAAAATTCATACTAATGCAAATCCTATGATTCTATTATTTTTCTATGTTTATAAGAGCAATATTTAAAAATTGTCTTTATTTTTGGGCCCTTGTCCTCATTCTCTTTATGACTTTGTCCAGATTTCTTGCTCTGAGGTTGAGCGGTATGACAAATGTGTCAGGGCCATCACTGTCATCCAAAGACATTTCAAATTGTGACATACTTGTTGCACCCCACTCCCCCATGTAGTGACTCTGGATGTGTCCAAGCAAGGCAAGAAGCAGTTATGCAGTGTAAGTGTGCAGAGTATCCCCCAGTCCAAGCTTGACACACATACTACAGTGGCTTTTCACCTGTCCTTGATTTTGCAGAATGGTATGGGTTTCTGTCATAATTTTATACTGTTGATTTATGCTGATTATTCAGAAAATGCATGATGCTGCAGTGCCTGTTGCTCTGTGTTTAAGTAGCAATGCTTTAATGACCAACAGGTAAGCTTGTCTGCGATTGTAAGATGCAAGTAAGCTTTAATAAGCATACTATTAAAGAATTACCAACATTGAAAGCCTTTTTGTTGTTGCCATACAGAAAATATTTGCATAACTAGATAACATATAAGCTTTAGGTACTGAAATGCATACAACATTATTTATAATAAAGGACAGGGCTACAGTATTTCCAGAAGCTCATTACATTTGGAGACTTGCAGTCATCTTTTCAGGCTTTACCCGTAAACTAAACAGAATGCCAATCTATCATCTGTGGTCCATAACCTGTGCAGTAATCCTTTAAGCAATTTATCTTGAGCATGTTTCTTGTTTGCTGTTCATTTTTTACTTTGATCATGTTTTCCCCATGAAACAAGTAGATAGTTGTCAGGCAGCAGGTCTTTTTTGGATAAGAAACATTTTTATAAGTGGGGGCTTCACAGAGAATGCTACTTTCAGCATGTTACTTGGTATTTTTATAAAGCTGAATATAAATTATAATTAGAACTGCAGTGCAAGGAGAAATGGTTTGAGTTGAAGGCTGCTTGTTTTTTATACTTGATTTTGACTGGCATTCCAGTAATGTGTTTAAGAAGTACTTTATTGTTTCATGTCTTACAACCTTTTTGCTTCCATCTAAATATTAAGTAAGCTGTCATGTAGCCAATGCATTGAAATATTTTTTTTCTTCTACACTTCATTTTGTCTTCTTTGGACTCTCATAATGATGGTTTGGCACCCAGTGCAGCGTATTTAATTAATGTCCCAGTTTTTGTGGTTTTGAACATAGCCCCGCTCCTTTCTAGTTGGCCACAAGTCTTCCCATTGGCCCCACCCATTCAGCTGTCTCCTGAAGCCCCCCTTTAATTTGAAGTCACCAGTCGTCACTGTGGAAAGTGTAACTGCTGTATAAATTTTCTTGTGAATATGTAACATTTTCATCAAGACTAAATCAGAGAATGCTTTGTAGGTAAGGCATACATCCTCTCTCAATAAAGTATATAAGACAGAGTAAAGGGATAGGGCCTTTAGTCAATCTGCATTAAATATGTGTCTTACACTTTTTATTTTTTTCATGAGAAATCACTGGGGCCTCTCCATTTGGTATAAGTACCTGGTTAGGTACATGCAGAAGGGGGCATTGTACTCAATTATGCCTCATGAGGGCCGAGTACAATGGCACAATGACTTCCTTTGGTCTTGATGCCATGTCTTTACTTATAGTTTAGCCAGACAGAAGGATTTCCTCACTACTGTATCTACTTGGTGGTCAATGTTTAGGTTACTAAACAATGCATAATCATACCCTATGGTAAATCAGATATCCTTGATCATTGGGTCTACTTTTAGGGGTGTGCTATCAATATTACAATTTGCAGGGATATCTGATTTACCATAGGGTATGATTATGCATTGTTTAGTATTTAGTCCCAGACCACCAGTCGTTTGTCATTTTTAGGCCTGTTTGCATGATATCAACAAAGTTTGAGGATTCAGTAATTGCTCCCTGCTTACAGTCATCAGTCAACTTGGTGAGCCAGAGGCTCCCAGCATTGGACTTCAATTCAGAGAAGTATATACCAAACAAGAGGGGTCCCTACACTGAGCCTTGTGGGACACTGCTAGTAACAGGTTTCTTATTATTAGTGGAGTCACCTTTCTAGACAACGTGTCCTGTCAGTGAGTCATTTGTATGTCCATCTGATGATGAAGGGGTTTAGGCCTAACTCAGTAAGTTTATCTATGAACCTGGAGTGGAAGATTGTGTCAAAAGCTTTGGCCAGGTCTAGATAAGTGGTGTGAGACCTTTTTACCATCATCCATGGCCCTGGTGACTTTCTTGAAGAAGTATACCAGACTGAGCAGTCAAGACCTTCCTTTAACCAAGCCATATTTGATCTGGTCTAGTTTTTTGAGAGTTCCTATGTCATTACTGATCAGGTCCGTGATAATTCTGTCTATGGCCTTGCAGATAAGACTGGTCAAGCTTATGGGTCTGTAGTTAGCTGGGTCAGTTGATGGGCCCACCTTTATTGACAGACAGATTTTGTAGTCCTCCATTCCTCTGAGATAAAGCCCGTAGGAGACTGTGGTTAAAAAGGGGTTCTAATGGCCCTGATAGATTCTGTTTTAAGCTATTTAAGAAGCATCCTGGAATGTTGTCAGGATCCATAGAGGCTGTGTTTTTGGCTTTATTGAATACAGTAATGACTTGTTCCCTCATAATGACCAGTAGGGGGATTGCTGTGGCTATTTCTTTGGGTAGGTAGGAGGTGATGGGGGGGGGGCGGGTTGAACTGAACTTGTCAGCCAGCAGGTTTGTTATAGTTTCAGGCTGGGTGTAAGTGTTGCCATTCATGAGTAACTCAACACATTTGATGAGCGTTTCCCCTGAGGTTATGAACATAAAAAAGTCTTTGGTTTTCTTTCCCCTAGGAGGCTATCTTTCCTTATACTTTGCTTTGGCAGAATTGACCATCTCTCTAATTTGTTTAGGCTGGTGCCTGTCTTTTTGTGCTGTTTTGTCTGTTCCTTCTTGGTAATGGAGAAGATTTTTACCTTAAGTTGAACAGCATATTTATGCTAGTGGTGCACCAGGGTTTTTTATTGTTGCCAGTAATCATAGGTTTGACTCAGACAGGTACTTCCTCCTCTATGCATCTATGAATGTGGTTGTATAGTGCTTTTGTGTACAGCTCAGAGTAGGCCTCAGTGATATCTGGGTTTGGAAGTTTAATAAGTTGTCAGATAGTTTGAGGTAATTGGCCTAAGTAACCAAATGACAATCCCAAAAACGAACAGAAAAGCAAATAGCAAGATGATACATATGCATGTGCCATTTAATAACAAAGAATGATAAACTGAATGCTTTCATCTAAAACTTAATAGACTTCATCAGAATGAAAGTCTGTATAACCAACTACCAAAGAAAGACCAGAAATAATAATGTAAATTTAGCACCACTACATGTGTAGTTTGTTAAAATAAATTAATTGCCAGCTAAAAACTGATACCATTTACTAAGTAATATATTGGTACAAAAAGCTAAAATTACAATTGCCCTGAAAACATAACACAATAGAAACCATCATATTAGATAAATACACAATCAAAACAGTTAGCGTATTTGAAATGTATTAAATTATATTATAGCAGCTTTAAGTTTCAAAACACTAGCTATAGGCACTGTATCATTCAATCTTGGGCTAATAGCAGCATTTAATCTCAGCTGCCAAGCAAGCTCCTTAAACTCAAGTAGAATCTCAACGTCCCACACAAATGGGTAACCATCACCCTGAATATAACAATGAAAAGAAATAATTGGTACAAACAGTGGTGTGTCTATACAGTGCATCAGTGTTTTTTTTTACTAATATCATAATTAGGCTTATGTATTCTTTCTTTCAGTTTCCTAATGGTCTCCCCCATGTAAAATGCATTACATAAGCCACATACGGCCAGTGTGGGTGGTGTTACAATTACCCTTCCCTGGACATGCTATTGTCCTCATATAATTATGGACTACTATATAAGGGCCCTCATGGATGTACCTACACATCTTGCAGAAGTCGCACTTCTGCATATTACAGTGACTTAAAGTAATTTTACACAATGCTGTTTCTAATAAAGTCCTAATGTTTTTACCTTTGGAAAAAAACTACCAACGGAGATGTACCAAGGTGCTTTTTGACCTCATCAGAAAAGACAGTTTCCCACTACTACACTAACATATTGATAAGCACAATTAGAAAAGGACAATAAAGCTAGGACTAGTCCTTCCAACTGGAATATTATATCCACTTCAGTGGGAGTAACTATTACTTTCCCCATACCACTAGGATTAATCTTCTGAACTGGAGCAAAATGATCCTTTCGTTGCTTCATCACTTTAATGTTAATGTCCCTTACAAAATGTATAGGGTAACCCCTGTCTAAAAACATACACACCAAATGATGAAATCATCAAAGGTTGTGTCTTCCGATATCAACTAAGATAGTCTAATCATCTGACCTTTGACAACAGACTTTTTTTGGTACAGGGGTGATAATTATCAAAGTGAAGCTAAGTATTGGAGAAAGTCTCCTTCCTATAACTAGCAGATGAGAAACATCTCCATTTGAGTCTTTAGTGCAATATCTAGACAATTGATACTATCTCTGCTACTAGAATAAATGAACTACAAAAATGATGTGGAACATTGCCACAGACTGTAAAAGGTTTCCCACTGTTCCGAACGACTTTTCCACAGAATTAATACATCATCAAGGAGCCTATAATAGCTGCATATAAGTGAAAGAAATTTGGGAGTAAACACCATCTGTTTTTCCCACATTGCTAAAACAATGTTTGCGTATATAGGGGCATATGCAGTGCCCATAGTGACCCCAGATATTTGGTGAAAATATTTTGCCTTAAAATATAAATAATTATTCAAGGTTAAATTAAGTAGAGAAGTGACCACCCTAATGTCTGAAGTAGATAAATACGTAAACTCAGACAAGAAAGTAAAAAAAAACACTGTAACCCAATGTTGTGGGGAATAATGCAGAACAAATCTACTACATCCACTTTTATAAATATTACAACATCATTATACTATAAAGAATTCAAGGTCTGCAACAGGTGCCAAGGATCATTTAAGATGTGTGTTTCAGACTGTAACATGGATTTACACTTAAATTCCACAAATTTTACCAGGGGGTCAATAGCACTTTTATGTATTTTGGGGATACTGAAAATAGATATCACCTTAGGTTTAACCACATTTAGGTATTCCCATAACTCATGCTCCATCTCCCCCTGTAGGAGCATGTCCAGTAGAAAGAAATCCAGTTTAGTATATGTTATATTTATTTCATTCAATGACACCCTTTGATAAGTAGTATCACTAGAAAGAAGCTGAAACATTTTCAAAAGATAGTTTGTACTATTTATAACTACCACCCTCCCCACCCTCATTGGGTTTCTTGATGCAAATACATCTATCACTAGCCAAAGTATTCATTAACCCCTTTCCTCCAAAGATAGGTTATCAGGCGTCAACTTTCTTCTCTTATTCTTATTGTACATATTCCTAAACTGACCTTCGCAAATTCTCTCATAAGCCGAAACCGAGGAATTGGGGGTGGGGAGGGTATGAAAATATTCTTTCTACGTCAGCTTCCAGATCCAGACAATTCAACCCACCTTTCTCAGCAAAAAACAATTTTAAATTCAAACATCAGGTGAAAACTTTCAGCTGTATAGTAACTTGAACAACATGCAAATTAAAATTAGGAATAAAGCTAAATTTTTTTTAAACAGACATGTTGGAATCGGAAAATACATCAGGCAGACTAAAAATCCTGAACAGTATCCATGTCCACTCCATAGGCTTGTTGCAACCACATTTATATACTACCATCTCCTGAATCTTTTTTTTTTGCCAGTATCTGGAAGCTAAGTAGTGACAAGTGCAAACCATCTCTGCAAAGAATCATATTCTGTTGTTTATGTCTCCCCAGGCTGACATATATTGGATCCACTAGAATTCCTAAGACAAACAGCAGACATTATTGCTTTCTTAATCAGTATGCTTAAAAACAGAAATACTCATGAAGGATTTATTCCAGATAATTGAAAAACATTAAAAACTGTTCCTAGAAATAAACTATTATATTTCACTCCCTTTCTAAAGTTCTGGTGAAAGCTGTGGATGAAGATATATCAATATATCCTCAGGAATGAGAACTATCCCAAGCCCACACATGGATTCAGGACATCACATGGCACATGACTCCATTAACAGAATTATTTGTTACTGCAGTCAGCAGCTTACACCACGGGAAACATATGACAGATTTCTCCTCTCAAAAAGATTTGAACTAGTTGACTACAAGGTAATCAGCATCTTGGCAAAGAAAGGTTACTAACCTGGTTTTCCAGATATTCATCAGGAAGAAAGCAGGTCATATCCTGGCAAAATATACTGTCTGTGTATTAATTCAGTCCAATATAGAGTCCTATAGAGCTCTGTCGTAGGTCTGCAACTCCTTTTTTTACATACACAAATAAGATGTGCTTTTATACTAACGGAATTCCATTAATCTAGGGTACAAAGAACTCTTCTCTTCTGCATAATGCTGAAACATGCATCAAAGTCATTGTCTGACACCTGAGTGACAATTAAGTCTATCCGCTTCTAACAAGTTTTATTCTGTAGACTTGGGTTTGATTCCATCAGTCGCCTTTTCCTTAAGTATTGCAAACCACCATCAACCCATGTCACTTTAGTTAGACTGTTGGATTCTGACCTTTTCCTGGCCTATAAGGCTATAAAGTAACCAAACCTGCTTGACATATTATATATTCCAAAAAAATGACAATATTACCATGTTCCATTCTAAGGCCCTAAAGTTATATTTAGATATAAACAAAACATGTGGATAGGAAAGATGTCTCTCCCAAGGGATCCCCAAAATTTTGAAGAAGACCCTCCAAACATACACACAGATGCTCACATGTGCACGTAGACACACACACACACACACACACACACACACACACACACACACACACACACACACACACACACACACACACACACACACACACACACAGGTCAAAAAAGCAGCTCAATAACCCTCTTTAAACCCAACCTTGATCAGTGGATAGTGTCCATAAAATAATCTCTTGATTGTTTTCTTGAGCTATTATAACACAGGGAGCAAGAAGTGGGAATTGCAGCAGCCAATGGTTCTATACTGGTCCAGTTACCTGGTATGAGTATACGCCTACTCAAAGTCATTCTCTGCTTAACATACAAGACCATGTCAAACCCAATGCTGTTGGACATGCTACACTTAAAGAAATCCCAATCCCTTAGAGCCACACGCTCCAGGGATCTAAACCTGGTCATTACAATGAACAAAACATGCTGGAGGGATAGGTTCCTGACCCAGAGACTCCCCATACTCTGGAATAGACTGACCATGCATGTCAAGCTGAGTGCCTCTTTGGCCTTCTTCAAAAGGAACCTTGACAATTGAATGGAAGATAGGAAATTTACCCCAGGGATCACGTCAGTCACCCTGCTAGACAGGGGACCAGGGAAGTAAATATTCTGGGAAGAAATAGCCAGGGAATTGTTATGGCTAGTTTTGTATAGGCCCTAAGGCCGATAGCCTAGTACCAACCTATGAACCTATGAACCTGAGAAAATAGAATAGTATGAATTTCAGCCAGCTTTCAATGCTGTCAAGTCATACATTACCAATAGCAAACTTATACTAAGTGACAAAAGGCCAATATTACATACTGGTCTATCAAAACATTTTCACCCATGCCAGCCAATACTCATGTGATGAGCAACTCTGGTCTCATATTATAGATGGACTGCTGGAAGCATTCGGGAATTCTAGTTGGCACAAATCTCTCATTTAAAGAGCATATCATAAATACCATAAGAGAAACAAACAGCAATGTATGTAATCTTGATAGAAAGAAAGCTTTTGATATGAATTATGCTCAATGATCAGCCACATTGTCATGGGTAATCTGTCCTGCTTCTTTTTTTTTGTTCAAGCAATTTTTATTAATTTCTGGAATAACATTAAATTAATATATATTGAATAAAGTATTATAACAAACTATATACGGTATTTACAATTGGCCTAAGTAAAAGAAGAACAATCCATTAAATAATTATTTTACGCAATAACAAGCATTTCATCTTCACTCTCTATTAGAAAAAGAAGTTGTGTTAAACTCTAATGTTACAATAAGAGAAATAATTTTCTTCCAAGAGTTATTAGTCCATTTATTAGAATAAATTCTTGCTTCTTTGACTTTTATTTCCAGTAGAATCTGTTCTGCTTCTTGATAAACTTGCAACAGAACTGTAACATTTGCTCCCAGCATTCCTTTTGCAGCAACCATAATAAAGACATGGAAAATTTAACAGGTAACTTTTAGAAACAGAATATTATGCAAACAGAAAGGACTTACATGACAATTTCTTTATACAGATAAATGTCCTCACTTGTCCAACATGCTATCCTGCCATAACACCAAAAAAAAACTAATATCTGCAAATCAAAATCTTCTTCATATCCCAAAAGCTCACAACAGAATGAATGACAAGATCCACACGCATTCATACTATCTGAAACAAAGTATTTTAAGAATTGTAAATATATAGCTAAGTTTATTTCTATATCATATAACAAGATTAAATATTTGACCAAACAATATTTACTTCAAAATAATATGTCTGCATTGCAGCTAACTGACTTGATGAATTTTGTCTTATTAATAGCATTTTGTTTTCTCCTAATTTGCTTCATAAGTTTATTGGTGTTCTTTTAGTTATCCCATATCACTCTATATTATGAAATGCACATACTTTATCTTAATCTTTTGCCTGTTATGTGTGCCTGGGAATTTCTCTTATCATTTATTGCAGTTGTATGCTGATAATTAATTTTATGCAGAAATAGCAGTGACTGACTGATGTAACTACCAAGTTTTTCTATTTAAAAAAAAAAACTGTCAGCCTACTAATGGAGTCCTTTGGGCATTATTGTCAGAGACCTGGATTCTTTGGGTAGAGTTCATCTACAGCACAATTTCTGTTAAACTGCAAGCAAAAGGCACGCAGCTTGACCAATAAACTAAAATCTCAAGTTGCTGGGTCATTGTGACAGGTGTTATTATAGCAATAACCCATGCCTGGGTGTGGGTAATGCTGGATTTACTCATGGTTGGTGTGGTTTCGTCACGAGGGCGAAGCCCGAGTGGCCAAACAAAGCCAACCGTGGGTAAATCCAGCATTACCCACACCCAGAAGTGGGTTATTGCTATTATACAATGACATTATTTAAGAAAAAAAAATAATTACTTTTCTTAAATAATGGCATTTAAGAAATACTATTTAGGATATTTAGGATATTTAGGATATTTAATGTTACAGCATATCTATTTTCATCTTCTCATTACATGCTGCTCAGTACAGACACTGACATCCATGCTGCCCTTCTGCAACTGTCTGGTATTCTGCGGCAGTTCTGATGTACTGCGCATGCGTACGCCTACGCAGTACATCAGAGCTGTGGGCAAAAGAAATGGAGAAAGCAAGATTTCCGTTACTTTTTACAAACTGTTTCGCTATGTTAAAGGAGTTTAACATAGCGACACAGCTTTAAAAAAAGAAACGGAGAATCTCCTAGCTTTTTTTAAAGCTGTCTCGCTGTGTTAAACTCATTTAACATAGCGAGACAGTGTTGCTGTAAGAGTTATAGTAATGGAAAAAGTCTGGGCGACCGGACCTTTTTCCATTACTATAACTCGAGTTCAATGCATGCTGACCAATCAGCATGCACGTTTTTGAATATTAATGGGGGGGGGGTCGTTGTATAATAGCCAATATTCATCCGACTGAAAGAGTCTTTTTTTTACCTCTGCTATTCAGGACATTTCCTTATACTACTCCAGGCTGTCAATGATTAATTTTATTTTTACTTTGATTGGACCTTACAATGGTCTGTGAATGTATGTCTAGCCTGAGGCTTGGTGTTTTACATTTGGTGCAGTTTTGTTTTATTTGTTAATACTTCATCTGTTGTTTTCTGCAATATCTGCCTGCATGTCTACACAGTGTAATACAATGTTTCACTATGGGTTTCATTAACAGTTAGAGCCTTTCTCACCGGCTCCTCTTTCTAATTGGACTTTGCTTAGCACTGCTAACAGTTAAAGGTAAACAAATAAATATAAGGAAAAAAAAGCAATCAATACATCAATAAATAAATGGTATGAGTGAAATGTGGACCACAGTGACTAGTGAAAATATATATTGCTTTGCACTAACAGTTAAAAACTGCAGGGAATTAAGCAGGAACACCTCTCAAATTTCATTTTCGCTACACAGCAAGCTAGTTATCAATGAATGCCAAATAATATATAAAGACCTGGAACTTGACTGCCTGTGTTGAAATGATTCCAAATGCACACTTCATGGGCAGCATACATTAGTTTTCAGGTCACCCCCTCAGGAAATGTTAGTCTTCAGCTTGACTACATACATTTACATCAAGTGTACAGTACGGTTCCAAGTGAAACATAGTTTAACCACAAACAAAACACTGCACTTTACCAGTGTGACCTTACCATTCCTGGTTCAAATGCCATGTTATTAAAAAAGAAGTCTAGCACCTTCACTCTCATTTTCACTATATTTTCATTTGCAGCAAGCAGATATTAACAGATCATTCTTCTAAGCACTAGCATTGGCATCATCTCTGGGTGAAGGCGCTCCCTTTCTAAGAACTAAAACAAGGTAATACTATTTAGGATATTTAATGTTACAGCATATTTATTTTCATCTTCTCATTACATGCTGCTCAGTACAGACACTGACATCCATTTTGACAAATACACTTATACATTCACATATTGTTTGGGTCAGGACATTTCATTAAGCACACATATTTACACAGCTTGTTAAAGTATGTAAAAACAATCTTTTCAGTATGTCCTAATAGACCTTGGAAGTATAATATACATATTGTTTCCTGGCAGAAGGAAACAATTAGGCTAGCTAATATGTCAATAAAAATCTTCTAACAACTTGAAGTGTAACAGAAGTTTCATTTCATGGCAAAAGGAAACGATTAAATTAATGAGTATGCCCAAAGAAATTTTCTTACAACTTACCTCAGATCTGTCACTCCCATTTCCTATTTTTCACTTATCCCACTTTTTCAATGTCTCAGAAGATTAGTCTCCTAATCCTGTTACGTGCCCACTAATGAGAAAATATAGTTACTTTCTCACCCACACAAGGTTTATTGACATGCTCCTCTTTCGACGACTAAACATGGCATCAGTTGATTTATTTAAACCACCACAATGTGATGGCTGTTAACTGCCTTCTGAATCTAATTACCTGATGGAGTGAAATTTCCTAATATTCATTTCATGTCTTCATGCTGCACTATTCAACCATGCCCTGTTCAAAAAAAAAAAAACTTCTCTACAAACACTGCACTCTGACCTACAAGCTCAGAGCAGATGGCGACACCCTTTTTAATTTCTGCTGTTATTAAATTTTAATTAGCTGACATATTTGATTGGATTAAGAAATTAAAAACTGATAGGCCCATTTTTCAATTTGACATAACAGAAATTAAGAAACTAGTTTTAAACTGAGAAAGAATGAGTACACATGCACGCACACATGCACACACACACACACACACACACACACACACACACACACACACACACACACACACACACACACACACGCACACACACACACACACACAAAAGCATACTTCTAATGTATGTTATAACTGGACATAATCAAGCTATACTTATTTTGAACAAACTGTAGATATTTTATTTTATAAAAGCATGGTGTTCACATTCTCATGTTTTAGAACAGTGTGTGAATAGTTCCAAACAGGAGTAATTACTGTACAACAAAATTACCATCAAACTGTTGCCTGTTACAGTTCGACATCCATAGTTGTCTAATACTGAAATACGGTATTCCTGACTACAGAGGAATACATTACTTGTCATGAGTCAGATATCCTGATAAAATTACGTAGCTAAGCATAAATTATAGTAGAAGGTGGAGAGGCAGTAAGAAGTTATCATGACAGAGAATACTGAAAAGACAGTACCCCTGACCTCTCCAACACTGACAGGCAACAGCAGGTGTCAAACGGGAGCCAGACAAGTGGAAAGATGTTGCTATGATAAAGGCAGAGGATGTCAGGTAACTGAAAGTTTGGGTCAAAAAGGCATTAGCACTGAAGGGCAATAATCACTCAAGGAGAGTTATTATATTCTGTAATTTAGAATTGGCCAGGGCAGTACCTTAAGTATAGCAGAACAATCACACTATTAAATATGCTCTGAAAGTCCAGTTACCTAAACGAGGAAAAGTATGAAGTGCAAATAAAAAAAAGAAGCTGATTTGGATATTTGCCTCTCCTTCCAGAGCCCCGTCCCCCACCAAAAAAATAAATAAACACTTTACTTCCATCTAACCAAGCTTTATTGAATATTGAATAATCGTCACCATTTTTTTTATGCAATCGTTTTAACCTTCACTATACTTCAAAGACTGGTTCACAACTGATTCATAATAAACTATCAGATAACCTGACTACGACAACCATGCGTTTTCGGTTTTATTCAGTATTGCTATCAATTCTAAGTTTCATCCTTACCAACCAACCAGTGACCTGAAGCCCCTTCCATGTGGTCGAGAGCTTAAAGCTCTCCCAGTTCTGTGGTAGTCCTAGTAGTCCCCTAGTTTTTCTTGTTTGCTGGCTGCATTGTCCTAGCAATATGAAATCTTTGCCAATTAGCTATGTTTGCCTGTCCTTAAACTGTGTGGCAATTCCTGAACACCTGTCCTTTGCCTGGGTGATATTCTTCTGCCCACCTTGTCCACTTCACTCAGTACCATACATATCTTTTACTTATGGGTCAAGGTAACCTGCTTCTGCCTTTTTTTGCAATACACTTGGTGAAGGGGAAAAATTCCTCCACCATACAGCAAATGGCCAAATAGGAAGTGTGGGGGGAGACTTATCTGCTCTGCATGTTGAAACAATTCGAGCCAGGATTGTTGACCATCTTAGTATATATAACCTTACTGAAATGCCTACCCCTTCTTGTCCTGAACACTTCCTTCCTGAGCTACCTGATATCAGCCCTGCCAGCTGAGCTTAAATCTAGCTACAAAGACCTAATCTTGCCTCTTCTCCACCCCCAACATTCAGAAAGGCCAGCAACAACTGCAGATAGGAAGGGGGGAAGGGGGTGGCTTGGGACAAAGCAGTCGACTCCTAAACTCCCTTTGTCCTTTCACCTTCTTCATTCAAATATCCCACAAAATCCACTGACACAATTCTGTCACCTTGACCGATCTTTATTGTGTATTCAATAATCTTGCCACCATTTATTGGATGCCATCATTTATTACACTTCCAAGATAAGTATCATAGTTTAGTTGCAATATAAAATCAAATAAATTACAGATTATTACAACCATGACCTTTAGCTTTATTCAAGATTGCTAAGACTCATAGTTTAGTAATAGGTAAGCTGCTCTTGTGGACTATTTTATGCCTAGCCAGTTTCCCTCACAGATGAAAATCACTAACTGTACCTTATGTCTATGAGGTAAATACATTAACCGTTATGCCAAACACTCAACTGAGGAACTTGGGACTGCCGGCAATCAGCCAGAGGTCTGTAGACTTTGCCATGCAGCAGTAGTCAAACTATTCCCAAAGTTTTATCAGACATCCTACTCTGCCATTCTGACTGTCCTTTTCTGCACTGTTCTTCTGCCCAGGCAGGGTCATTTACTCTACACCTATCTTTTGCTGAGGCAGTACTGTCCTGCTCACCCTAGACCTTTCACTCAGCACCATTTACACACTTTATTTCTGTGTTAAGGGCAGTCATGCTAACTGGTTCTTCCCTTTTATTGCACTATATCCTTTCACTTTGACTCCTCTCCATGTCCATAAAGGAGGATGGAGTTTCTTTATCCCACCAAGCTGTATTCTTTGAATTGCAGTCTGTTCCCCACCTTACCTGCTGATCCCAACCCCCCTGTGCTTGATGACACACCTCAGATAATTTATGTCAAATTTTACACCCTGCCTGACTCCTTAACTCTGCCCAGTGGTCATCATATCCTGCAGCAACAATGTCAAATACAAATACTCATGCATGCTCGGTCCTTTCTGTACCATACAGGGTCCCAGTGGTTAAAGTTTCCATGTTCTAGAGCCATGAACAGCAACCTTTAAGCTACATCTATACTTAATGAAATGTCTTGCCTTTTCTATCAAATTCTCACAATGGCTTTTCTCGATACTAGATTTCCAGTAAAAACTGATAAGATAAACATGATTGCCATACGTCTTTGACTAATCTGCAGTATGCGCTTTACCATTATAAAAAATAACTTTCTGTTAGGAATAGAGCCTAAGTATGTTCTTAAATGTAATACAATGTTTGGCTGTACAAAAACTTCTGTAGCGGTACTTATGCCTGAATGGATCTGTGGCCATGACATCTCTTTAGATCATTTTTGAAACAGTCTCCAACTTCCTAGTTCAATCCCCAGCTGACCACCTCTTTGGCATAGTACTGCCCTCTTCACAACTCAGAATAAATCAGAATGCCCCACTAGACAGCACTTAATGGCAACTGTAAGAAACAGAAATCATAAATTAGATCTGGAAGAGGCAACTGGTGGATAAGCTCGTGAAACTCGAAATAAACAAGCACCTATATAACTGGACTCTTGACTTTCTGATTGGTAGACCCAAATGGACATATGCTGGAAACAACACCCCTTAACGAATAGTCCTGAATACTATTGTTCCCCCAAGGTTGTGTGCTTATCCTCTTGCTCTTCACCATCCTCGCCCATCACTGTACTGCAAAACATAACTCAAACCATATTATAAAACTCGCTGATCATACCACAGTTGTGTGTCATATTAGTGGTGGGGATGAACATAACTACAGAGATGAGGTGAACACTTTGATTGCCTTGTGTGACAGGAACAACATGGACCTGAATGTTAATAATACCAAAGAAATGATTATGGACTATGGGAGGGGGGGGTAGTAAAGAAAGTCAAAACTACCAAGTTCCTGGGCCTTCACATCTCAGATGTCCTCTCCTGGACTGTTAATACAAACCATATAGTCAAGAAGGCTCAACAGGGGCTTCACCTCCTCAGAAAGCTCAAAAAGGCCGGGCTCCCACTGTGTGCTCTCACCACTTTTTACAGGGAGCTATCGAGAGCATCCTCACCAGCAACTTCATAGCATGGCTCGGCAATTGCACAGTTGCTGAGAAGAAGAATTTACATAGGGTGGTGAGGGTGGCTGAGAAAATCTTGGGCACAGACCTCTCTTCTGTTCAGGACCTTTTCTTTACAAGAGTAAGAAAGACAGCATGCAGAATACTAGCTGATTCAACCCATCTGGCCAACAACTGGTTCTCACAACTTGCGTCTGGAAGGAGGTACTGCAACGTTCGCTGTAGGACTACCAGATTCAGAACAGAAACAGTTTGTATCCCACAGCTGTCAGACTTATTAACTTGGACACCGACTATAATACCTGATACATTGAAGCCTCTTTTTTTTCATTTAACCCTGCTGCTCTGAGCAATTACCGCCAGTATTACTATTACACAATAAGATGGCTATACTGAGTCACGTCTAAGGTTAACAAGTGCAATACAGTAACTAACAGCTGCTATTCATTAGCCTCTATTTATTCTCAGTCTTAATGGTGAGGGGGGGTCTGCTGGTGGGTATTTATTATCATTGGATAATGGGTACTAAGTATGTTTATGCAGTGTGAACTACCTCTTACATGTCATACGTGTTGTTTACTTTCTTTATTATCTTAGTCTCTGATACCACTGTATCTGTTATTTGCACTGCATTTATCTTGTGATCTGAAATTTGTAATTTCATTTAGGCTATACTTGTGTGGTCCTAAATGACAATGCATTTCCTTTGAATCTTTTGAAGTTTCTTTGGTCTTCTCAGATTACCCACTGACTGATTTATTTTCTTTATCTGATGTATCCAGAAAGACCCTGGAAGACCATCAGCTAGCCTGTTGTATCACATTGGATGCCCACACGCTGCAGAAGGGATGTTTAATATACCATGCTGGATCAATCCTGCAAACTTCCAAAGCTATTTTTAAAGTACACCACGCAATTTGCTGAACATGTAAGCCCTTTCCCAATGGTAGTTTGAATACTGGCTTATTTTCAGTCCTTGGGTCCTTTAAGGGATCAAACAGCAGTTAAACAGCTAAAGAGGCAAAGTAACAGACCTCAACCTGGTCCCAGAACTATGTGAACTTTTTCTGTAGATGGTCAGCTTTCAATGCTTTCAGCCATCTTGTCAGTGATTACCACATTCCCCCTGTTAGGTAATGTCCCACAGTTCTTCCCTCATTACCTGGCAACTTGCCTACCCTGAATGCCTAGTGGTATAAAATCAGCATAGATATAAGCTATGTTTTATGAGTGGCACATTCTAGACTAATCTTCTGAAATCCCTGAATAATAAAAGATAGCAAATCTCTTCTCATTGCAACTATTCGATCTACTTCATTTGGCTTGAATTCCTCCTCATCTCTTCTACATGTTCCAAGCTTTGAGATTGCTTAAGCACAGAAAACAAAGCTCAGTTCTGCCAAGTGCATCCTAATAAACCTGTCTCCATCAGTCCCTACCTGTGGAATAGGTTCCCTAGGCCTAGACCCATGGATAGTGCAGTAGTGATGATGTCTTTATAAATGCTCTGAAAGCCCTTCAGCCCCTGTTGTGTACATTCCTGGTGCAGAGAGTCCATGACGTCTTTATCAACACATTGTTTTTTCTTCTCCAGTCTTCCAAGTGCATTTTGTTGTATCTATACTTGGCTCATTTCTGGTCTCGGGCTTAAGGATCAAAATCTGTACAACTGAAGTGTGAAAGGGTCCCAGGTATCTATTTAGGCTGCCCAGGAAAAACACTGAATAGGACATGTTCATTTTTAAGCTGTGAAAAGTCATACTCCTCAAAACAGCCTGGACACTGCTGGAAATAGTTGTCTTTTTAAAGGTGTAGATTAGCTTAGTTGCTAGAGTAAAATGTTTTTCTTTTATTTAATAACTGTCCCTCCCATAAAACAGAAGCTCAAAGAATAGGCATCAGTTCAAGCAATGTCATATCCCTGCATGTCACAGTCATTGGGTAAGTGCAGTGCAAACCAATGCCGCTTGAAGTTCACTTCCACACTTATTAAACCTGCCACATCCATGTACAAATCTCTGTCTATATGCAGTCAGCCCAGTCCTCCTGAACTGCCAATGTAAGACTACATTAGTTAAGACCATATGCCATATCATGCCTGACTTGTTTAACCATCTGACTATGGTGCTTCTTTGCCTGGCTTCTTTCAAGAGATACATTACTGATCTTGTAAAGGCTTTCCCCGAGGCCATAGGTCTGCATGCAGAGCTGAGAAAATCCAGCAATGTTAGGAACCTCTCCTCCCATCTCATACTATAGCCTTTCACTGGCTCTGAGAATTTTGTCCTAATCTTCTACTGTTTATCCTCTGATATCATAAATGTCTATGAGACAACATCGATCTCTGGCTCTATGTCTTGGTTTGTAACAAGGGGACTCCTATCAGGTCATAATTACACCGAAACCCCTGCACTGGTTGCATTCTTTTGCTCAATCATATAATAGCATATAACTATATAATAGAGAGCCCTGCACCCTTAGTCCACAGACTGCATTTACTGGGCATTGCATTGTCAAAGAAATTTTTAATTGTAACTGCCTGTCAATCATGTGATAACCTTTTTACACACAGGAACCAAAGGAAAGGCTGCTTCAACACCCAAGTTAGCTAGCCATAAATCGTTTGAGTGCTGTGATTAATTTTACTGTGACAACCAAGGATGCATATTGTATTCTTCCTTCCTTTTTTTTTTTTGATATTATCATTCATTGATACTCCTTCTGAGAAGAACAATGATGAATGAGTCTGAATTCCCTTTGTTTTTAAACAGGTATTAAAGTAAGAGCAGACACCTTGTACTCTGTAATTGGGGAAGTGCTGGAAGCACCAGCCATCCTGCCTACTACACGTTTGTTCAAGAATCTCCATGCCATTCCTTCCCTATCCTTCATATATATATATATATATATATATATATATATATATATATATATATATATATATAGATATAGATATATATATATATATATTAATTTCTACACCAGTCACTGTCAGTGAAGGAGTCGTTAACATTGGATACCCCTTTAAAAATCCTGTCCAGTCTGGAGTAGTCCAATGACATGTCTTGCAAAATATTCCACTTAACTGGTGAGTGAGTTTCCATATCATTGAGGACCCCTACTACATGGCTTGAAACATCTTGCTCATAACAATTTACCCCACCCTCTACATTGCATGCACCCTCCCTGTCCTGGTCTCACCTAGTCCTATCAAAAGGCTTGGGATCACTCTTCTGCTATTGCCTCCTTGTTCCTACACCTTCAATGCAGGTGAGTGTTTCAGCAATCTGGAAATATTTTCATAAAACAGCAGGTTGTCCAAATGCAGCTGGTAGATTTTATATCCAGCATAGTCTGTACCACCCTCTTGAATTCTCTGTCCCTGTCTGTGACTAGTCCCTGTCTATCATCATCCTGAATCACATTTTAAGGTACCTTGATTTTCATTTCTAGGTTTTATCTACCACTTTGTTCCTTTCTGTATCTTCTGAATAGTAATAATGCACATCAGCATCAGAATATCTGTCAAGGGTCCTTCCCAGTTGTCACCTCCATGAGATAAGCAAAACACACAACACAGAATCTGGCCTGCTTTCAATTGTCAAGTGCTACTAGGGCTACAGTGAGGTGCCTAGAACTTGAAGATCACTCTCAGTGATTCTGTGTAGCTCATCTGGATCACGGAAGTCACATCTCTCTAGGTATCCCCTTCCCATTTTTTTTTCTTCACTACCTCTGGTATGTGGCCTGCAATGTACAGTCCTGCACCATTATCTTGCATGCTTCACTGCATCCACATATCTCTGCAGCTCCCCACACCTTGTAGACTTACAGTCCTGTTTCTGCATCTATCCCCAATGCCAGGAGTAGCATCATAGGAAAGCTGAGGGCTCCAGCCAAATTTTATGATCCATGACTGATTCTGCTGGACTGTGTTCATACGCCATTCCTTCTACAGTCCTTGCTGGCACATCCTTTGTCCTCTTGGCCTAGCCTATCCCTACCAGTTGCTGCAGTCTTCTCTACTGTCTCTGACTCCAAGGAGCCCAGGAACCTCTGATATAGGCATCTATGCTTTCCAGCTCATCTTACAGCAGCTTAACAGTTTTTCTCTAATCTGGCTCGTTAGCTGCAGCCACCACAACAGTGACATTAAGTGGATTTCAGCAGCTGATGTGATTGGCTAGGCCACATTTCTTCTTGCTTCTCCTCTTTCTGCCTAGTGAAAGCCAATAAAGTCAGTTTCTATCTCTCATATCTTTCATGACCTCTTGTTCTCCGTTTTTGCTGGCTGGCTTGGAACTCCAGAATTTCTTCACACAGAGCTATTGCTATACAATAGCCTTCAATTACTTTTTATACTGTTCAATATCAGCAGTCCTTCAGCAAGGAAAACAAATCAAGAGACTAAGTCTGGATATGAGTGTCTCGTTACATACTTAATACTGGTGCTATATATCCTCTTTTATTATTATATATATGGCCTTTGGCTCCACCTCCTCTTGCTGATATTCACCCCTCTTTTCCAGCCCCACTTCCCTTTTCTGGATATGTTATTACTTTTCTACTTTTTTTTCTGAATATGTAGGGTCTGTACTTTGGACTTGTTCACAACATTGTGAGTCTTTGGCTCTAAATGTTCTATGTTACTGCTTGAAGTCAGTGCCCCATCCTGTACGTCTGTTTGTTTCTATCACTGTCATGCCTCTTAATTCTTCACAACTCCTTTAGGTAGTCTTCATACATAAGCTAGGTAAGCACTTTTCATAATGATGCCTTAAACAGAGTGAGAATGACGCCACCAGTCAAATTGTACATACGTGCCTGAAAGATGGATTGTTGGTGTTTGATTCACCACTTCTTTCATTTAATTTGACTATTTTCTAGACTACCCTTTACCAAAAAATGTTTGAAAATTCCATTACTGTATTGCTGTAGCCTAAAATGTTCAAGTCCTTGGCCTGTATTTCAATACACGTTTCAGCTGTAGTCATCATATCACTTCTGTATATTACTCCTGTAATGCTGCTTTAATATTATTAATGATTAGTTCTGTGAAATATCTGTCTATCCTGCTTGCTAAGCTTGGATATGACACATGGTCAGTTTTACTTTTTCCAGTATGGTGACCATGCTTTATATTAATGTAACATCAATTCAACCCCTCGGTCGCAACATCATCCAATCAATATTGTGACCTCCAATGCTCCATACTCCCATACTGACAGCAAGGTGCTTCCTGGAACAAGTCTTCTTTACATTAGTTTGTTTCTGCAACCCACACAGCATGGTTCCAGGAAAAGCTCACCCAGACTCTGCTACAACTTGCTGTAAGGGAAAGGTTAGTTTCCTTTTGCTTTCTTGTATTTTGTATTACTTTATTGCTTTGTTCTATTTAGTACGTTGTGATTTGTTTTCTTTTCACTGTATTTTGCTTGCATTCTGCTTTTAATTACCCATTAAAACTAGGAAAGAGACCACAGCTGTGTCTCTTGTAAGTCATACAGAAATTTTACCCACCCTCCCAGCCTGGCGGTGTTGTATTCTTAAACTCAACAGTCTTTGTATTTGCCTGACCCTTACTTTAATTGACAAAACTTCTTTCCTGTGCTCTTTAATTGGCTTTTGTGAAGTAGTACAAAATTATCATTTTGTGAAATCACTCCCTTTCAACTAATTAACTTTATTGACCACTCCATGTATTCCATAGAATGGGAATGCAAAGTGCCCACCCCATTTCAATCTATCTTTCTTTATTAAACGTAGTGGCTCTCCACTTAGAGAGTTAAAGCTTTTGTTACCCTCTCTTTCATATCTAACTGCTTAGTGCACACTGCAGCGCTTAGGATATTAACCATCTTTTTCCATCTTATCTTTAAAATCTGCAACATCTATTGCAAGACTACCAATTATTGGATAGTCCACATTCTGCCTCCCAGTAGTCATCTTGGAATTAGTGCTTCTGTTTTCTCCTGGTGAGAGAAGGAGCACAGAGACATTATTTCCTGGGCACCGCTGTTCACTAGAAAGTCTAATAACTGCTTCAAAGGTGACAGCTTAGAGTTTCTGCTGATATTCTGCTCCTGGTGAGGAAAGGAGCAGAGTACATTGATTCTTTACAGTTTCTGGTTGGGCAGTTAGTGTCTGTGCTTGAGGTTGTTTATTGGTCTTGCTATTCAAGGCATCTAGCTAGGAGCTTTATACAGAAATAAGCAATTCCTCACCAAAACAGCCAAGATTTCAGTAGCAAATAGCCACCTTATCTACACCCTTCTCTACGCCTCTCCAATATTTACCAACCTGAGACAAAGTGAGTTAGGTCAACTCGAAGCTTGCTACAACAAAATAGCAAGGTTTGCCACTGGCGCAAGTTACCATAGCCACCACTGCACCTCACTTACTGAACTAGGTTGGCATGAACTCCCTCACCTCCTTCAATAGTACCAACTCTCACTCCCCCACAAACTACTAAATCATCCTCTAAATGTTTCCTCCTTCCAAAATCTACTCCAACCCTACAATACCACCAGAACACTATGGTCCAGCAACAAAAATCAATTACACGTAATTAAAACCAGGAACTCTGTTGGAGAAGCTCTCTTCTCCTACTCCATAGCAAAATTATGGAATACCCTTCCTCACACTATTACGTCTGTGTCATCATGCACTAACTTCAAAGCTGCTCTAAAATCTCATCTAAAACAGCAATGGACATGCCCCTGTATCAAACCTCTCTAACATCTCTACCCCAACCTCTCTAATCCCTTTCTTCTACCCCTCTAACTACCTCGGATTGCATCCAAATGCATTGCTTGCAAACCTATATCTCAGCTGTTATTTTAGCCACTGTTATTCAAGGGTAATAGCTGCTAGCTCAGCTAGTAAAATACTTGCTAGTCTTTTTGGCACCAATGATATAAGTGTTGTACCATTTATCTAAATCCTTAATTTCATTTTGAACTATAACTGTTTACTAATATTGTTAAACAAAACCTACCTATACTTCTTGTAACTTGTAATTAATTGTTGTTTTTAATTGTTGTTTTTATTGTGGAGCTTTTCTCCCCGGGCCTCCGCTGAAAAAGGACCTCTGTCCAGTTGGATTTTCTTGGTCAACAAATGTAAATAAATAAATAAATAAATAATAAATAATCTCACAGGAAAAGGCTACAACAAGTCTATAAGCCGGTGAATCATCTGGAACAAGACTGTGGACCACCAACCAGGATGTGGCCTGCTTCTAATCTTGGGATTGGTGCTAATGTTTTGCATCTAGTGCGAGCAAAAGCAAAGGAGCATTGCACCCCAGCAGAGTAAAGCTGTGGTGAGACCTGCACTAAAAGTAGCCAGGCAGTAGCCATTCACCTGATTCACATATTTTCATCATTCTTAACAAGCAAATTCTTTGTTTTCTAAAAGTGCTGCTATTTTTACTAATCAACTGTCTACCTCTACCCCACACTCTTCACCTGTTCAGTATGCAGATGACTCCGCAGTCATCTCCATTGCTGACCCCTTTACTGAATTCCAAACTATAACACACAACTCTTTCTTGTCTATTGAGAACTGGCTCAACCAAAACCATCTTATAGTAAACCCAAAAAGACCAAGCTATTACTTTTTTTACCAAAAACAATGTCTCACCTGAAACCATCTTTCACCATCACTTCCCATAACAACACACTCATGTTAGTTGAAAGTCACACCAAACTTCTAGGAGTCATTATTGATGATCAACTAAAGTTTGACCTACATGTTCTAAGTAACATTAAGAAAACCAATAAAAAACTTGGTCTCCTTTATACAAGAAAAAAACTTTCTCTCAAGCAAAGCTAAACTAGCTCTTTCTCATGCCTACCTATTACCTACCCTTCTTTATGACTCTCAAATTCTCATCAATCTACAGGCCACACTTATTTTTAAACTAGAATCCACATATAACAAGGTATCTAAATTTGCTGCTGAGATGCCTAACTCATATCATCACTGCCTCGCTCTCAGGAAACTGAACTGGTTAGAATTTCCCTATAACTTCCTCCTTCCACAGCTCCAAATAATTCATTCTATTCTTTACCAGCCCACTTTTTGCCCTAGCATCACCTCTATAATCTCCCACTACACCCCTGCAAGAACACTCCGGAGCTCTGAACATCTCCTGTCCATTTACAAACCCATGATTAACTTAGGAAAAAACCTTTATTGCTATCTGCCTGCTGTGAACTGAAATAAATTACCACTAGACATTTGTCTCCTTAGATCCAAATCCCTATTCAGAAAGGCAGTAAAAAAATCACTTAAGCAAAACTAAACTATGTCAGTGCTATCTCCCACCTGATTGACTTACCTCTCTTGGCTATTCTGTCTTTCTTTTGTTTTATTCTATGTATTTGCCTCTATACTCTTTTTAAAATTCCTTTCACTACTTTTACCTTTTATCTTTATATACTACACCAGTCTTTGCTGTTTTTGGTATATGGCTTGTTATCAGTTAAATATTAAGCTTAGAAATTCTTACTTACTTATTTGTAACTACACTCTTAACAATCTTGTATTCCTAACAATTATATCCATTTGTATTTCTGAACTCTGTGTTGTACCTACTTGTGCTATATTCTTGAATCTAATTGCCATGCATGCTGAATCTGCTTTACTTATTTTATGTACTTTTTTCTTGTTTTATTAACTTAACACTTATTCAACATATTGTATGTAATTACAGTGGAGCTTTTTCCTCGGGTCTCCACTGAAAAAGGGCTCTGCCGCAGCTGTACTAACCTGGTCAACAAATGCCAAATGAATAAATAAATAATAAATAAATAATTTGTTTCTAAATTCAGAATATCTGTCTAAATTCTTCATTCTCAGATTTTCAGGATCTACTTATTAGTTTCCCCTCAAGGTTTGGTAGTGTGCTGTATAGACACCTTGACTGACATTTTTCCTGTAAAAGCACAACTGAAATTTCCACAATACCTAGTTTTACACAAGACTAGTTTGTAGTGACAAGCACTGTCCCCAGAGTTGCAAACATTGCTTTATAGTCTCACTTCAACTGCCCACTTAAGAAAAAAGGGTCTGTTGCCATGGATATGAACTTTCTCATTATCTCCGTAACCAGCTTGGGGGGTATGGGCATCCTGAGGCAATGTAGAAATTGCCTCATGTTTACTGACAACCAGTTAATTCTCAAACAAACTCATATGGTATGTGAGAGATGTATTTACACAATGTCACTGCAGGCAAAGGTCTCACATAAAAGTACTCCTAATGTCAGTAACATCATCAGTAGTACACAAGCTGCACCCATCATACACAATTCAAAGCAGACATATCGATACACATATGCTGAGGCACTTAAATGTAACCTTCTTAAACCCCAAAGACCTCCAAGATGAAGTACACATAACAAATGTCCTCAGCAGCCCTGAATGCACTCTTTGAAAACAACACCCACATCAACACATACCATCACACCTCATAGACCCTCTACTTCAAAGTCCATAAGGCAAGCCACCACACAGTACAACATTCTGTTCATTGGAGACTCTATCATGAGGCACACTGATGTCCCTCTCACCAAGCTATGTAAGGAGAAAGCCACGGTCAGTTACTTATCAGGGGCAAGGATCCACCACATTATGCACGCACTCAAGTCATTGGACTACAAGTACTGAGATGTACTTCCCTAGACTATATGAAAAGAAACATCAGTGAGGTCTTTGAATATGTGCTCCAGGCTTATATGAGCCTTGCACTGAGCAGTATTTTATCTTCTCTAAGGATGATGCCACAATATGAACAAAATATGAACGACTTTAATAATTTGCTTAGTTTCTGGTGTCATTCTAAGGGGGTGAAATATTTGTCAGCATGGAAGGAGATGGTCAACAGACCACACTGCATTGCCAGGGATGGTCAGCTCCTCTCCTCTCTAGGCTTTCGAATATTAGCAAAACATTGTCTTCCTCAAGTGCCTTTTTTAGGCAATGCCAAACTGAAAGTACTTCTGACATAGCAAATCAAAACCAAAAAAATCTAAAGGTATTACTAGTCAATGCTAGGAGTCTAAACAAAAACTTCACTTCCTAGAAGCTCTCCTCACCCTAGAGAAGGTTGACATCTATGTGGTCACTGACACATGGTTTAAAGCCACAGAGAGTACACCAACAGTGCAAGGTTATAATGCCATCCACACAATTAGACCAGTTACTACACAGACAAGGGACTAAGGGAGGAGTTGTCTCGATTTATTTCAAAAACAGATGTACCTTAAGGATGGTCAAAAAGGACAATGCACTTGAGCTACTCTATGTTCAAATTACAATAGACAAAATCCAATACCACTTCCTTGCAAACTATAGGTCCCCTCTATGACCCAGGAAATCCATACCATATATTTCTACTTACTGGAAATACTCAGCATCCAACCCAATACCATATTCATGGGTAACTTTAATTACCCCACAATTAACTGTGAATTGTATATGACACCAAAAGTACAGATACAGAGATTCCTTGATTTTGTAAACACAAACTCCCAGATTGTCAGTACACCAACCAGGGGTGCAACCATACTGGTTCTGGTCCTCACTAATATAGAAGAGTACTGCATAGCCACTAGTGGAATGTCTTCTCTGATTAGGTCAGACCACAAAATGGTCTCCTTTGAAGTAAAAATAAAACCTGCTCCCTCCCCCTGCTAATCCTGGAATATTCAAGAACTACTCTAGGGCTGACTTCCTGCTAATAGGTGATAAACTGGCAAAATTTGAAGCCTCCATATACCCCAAGAACACTGCTGCTTGTGCAGAACTGTTTACAGAAACCCTATACAAGCATGTTAATAGCTGCATAGAGGCAGATGTACCCACCAGGAAAAAGTACAGAACAAATTCCAAAAACAAGCAACCCTAGTGGAATCACAAAATCAATAAGCTGTATAACAGAAGGAAGAAAATCACGGCAAAATTTAGGAGGCACACCACCCATCAGGATAAAACCACTCTTGTCAAACAAAATAAACAACTTAGAGGACAAATAAAGTCCACCAATGCCAAATCTGAGGTATAATTGGCCTCCCAAGCCAAGGACAACTACAAAACATCCTTTAGCTATGTCCACAACCTCAAAGCCAGTCCACAATTGTGAGCAGAGCTCATTGTAAATGGAGCCACCTATACTGAGCCAGAAGATGTAGCAAACCTACCCGTTGACAAATTCAGCTCCAACTTTACCTCTCTCTCCCTCTCAACCTTCCCTCAGGAAATACCATTAAATATAACCCCCCTGCTATCTCTGGGGAACATTTCCTTAATGCTCTCTCTAAGGCCAAGAAAGTACAGTTTTGTACCTACCATAAATATAGATGTCCGAGAGGAATGCATCTGCAGTCTTTACAAATGGGTTGTCCTGTCGTCAGGCAGCCCTTCGGTCGGCCGGATTCCAAAGTCTGGGTCTGGCTTCGGCTGGTGTCACACTTCACCCGACGTCATTGCGGCAGTTATTCGGGTATAAAGGCATCAGCCGATGCCATTTTCCTCAGTATTTCTTGCCCCAGATGCCAGGTGCCGTCTTGGATGGCTAAATTTGGATAAATGCCAAAGTTTCCAAATAGTAGAGAGCAAACACACAAAATAAGCATGTATGTACATATATACAAACAAATACACCATAATAGATCCCCCCCAAGCTAGCTGAAGATTGGTAAATACCCTAGGAGTACCTCAGAGGGGAAGGAGGGTGGGTAATCCTGACTGCAGATGCATTCCTCTCGGACATCTACATTTATGGTAGGTACAAAACTGTACTATGTCCTTCAAGGATGCATCTGCAGTCTTTACAAATGGGTAGAATACCATAGCTAAACTAGGGAGGAGGAAATGAGAATAGATTATGGTGTAGTCAGGATCCCTTGCAAAACAGCAGTGGCAAAACCAGCACGGGATCTAGAGTATAGAGGTAAGTTATAATGCTTGGCAAATGTATGCACGGAGGTCCAAGTAGCAGCCTCTATAATGTCCTTGGTAGCCACTCCTCGTAAGAAAGCTGTGGTAGTGGCTGTAGCCCTTGTGGAGTGAGGCCTGATGTTCTCTGGAGTTTTCTTTCCATGGTAGGAGTAACAAAATCTAATGCAATTTCCTATCCATTTGGAGATTGTCTGTTTAGAAATTGGTTTTCCTTCCTTTCCTGTTGCATATGCTACCAGAAGCTGGTCAGATTTTCTATTGTTTTTTGTCCTGTCCAGGTAGTAGCGTAATTGTCTGTGTACATCCAAGGTATGTAAGAGCTTTTCTCCCCTGTTCTGTGGGTTGGGGAAGAATGTAGGAAGGTGGATAGCCTGATTTAAAGAGACTCTGGATACCACCTTAGGCATAAATGTAGGATTTGTTCTCATGGGCACTCTGTCTTGATGGAAGATCAGGAAGGGTTGTACTGCCATTAATGCCTGTAGTTCAGAGACCCTTCTTGCAGAAGTTATTGCCAGCAGGAAAGCAGTCTTCCAGGATAAGTATTGTAATTCTGCTGTTGCTGCTGGTTCGAAAGGAGGTAGAGTTAGTTTTTCTAGCACAAAGTTCAAGTCCCATGCTGGCAATGGAGGTTTCCTGGGAGGTTTTACATTTTTAATTCCTCTCAGAAACTGTCTGAGCAGAGGATGCGAGAAGACAGGAGGATCCAAGCTATATTCTGCTGAAATAGCTGATGCATGTATCTTGATGGAAGAATAGGACAGGCCTGTATGGAAGAGCTCCGCCAAGTACTCCAGGATGTTGGCTATGTTCACCAGTGTCACATCTTGCCCCTTTGCAGTACTCCAGATGAGATATCTTTTCCATTTTGCTGCATAATTCTTTCTTGTTGAAGGTCTACGAGCCTCCAGGATTATATATTTAACCCTTTGGGATAAATTTGGGTTAATTGCTGTTATGTGATGTTCCAGGCAGTTAGCTGCAGAGTTTTTAGGTTTGGATGCAGGATGTTGTAGTTGTTCTGTGTTAGCAGTAATGGGATCAGGGGCAGTGTCCATATTTGTTCCCGGGACATGCTCCTCAGCAGTGGATACCAATGTTGTCTTGGCCAGTCTGGGGCTATCAGAATGATCCTCGGACGTTCCTTTTTGATCTTCAGAAGCACCTTGTGCATCAAAGGAAGTGGTGGGAATGCGTATGCTGTCAGGCTTTTCCAACTGAAAGATAGGGTGTCCACCTTCCAAGCAAGTGGGTGGTAAGTCCTTGTGCAGAATTTCTCCAACTGGTGATTGAATGGGGATGCAAACAAGTCTACTTGTGGTAATCCCCATTCTCTTGTGATGGTTTTGAAGATGTCCGGATGCAGCATCCATTCGTGGGCATCTGTTGTAGTTCTGCTTAATATGTCTGCTAGAATGTTTTCCTTCCCTGGTACATAAATTGCCTGTAACTGAATGTTGTAACTCAGAGCCACATCCCATAGGTCCAGTGCCAGCCGGCATAGAGGGTATGAGTGTGTGCCTCCCTGTTTGTTGATGTACCACATAACTGTGGTGTTGTCTGTCCTTATCATCAACTGGCCTTCTTGGAGAAAAGGTCTGAATGCCTGGATTGCCAATTTTACTGCCATCATTTCTTTTAGATTTATGTGCAGATGCAGCTGGTCTTGAGTCCATAGGCCTTGAATGCACTTGTCCATCATGTGTGCCCCCCAACCGAGGTCTGAGGCATCTGTCGTGATGGTTTGTCTTGGTTGACTTTTGCAGAAGGGCAATCCTGTGTTTGATTGACAGGCCTGAGCCCACCATAGGAAGTCTTGCTTCAGGCATGGGATCATTGGAATTCTGGTTTCTAGGCTGTGCTTGTGCTGAGACCACAAATTCTTTAGGTACCACTGTAGCTTTCTCATATGCAGCCTGGCATGAGGGACCAGTATTATGCAGGATGCCATGAAGCCTAGAGCTTGTAGCACTTTTCTTGCAGTTAGATGGTTCTGCTTTGTTAATGCCAAGAAGTAGAGAGGAAGTTGCTCTTTCTTTTCTGCAGTTAGAAATGCCATTTGTTTTGATGTGTCCAGTTCTGCACCCAGAAAGGTTATTCTTTGGGATGGAATCAGCCTTGACTTTTTGTATTGACTGTATATCCCAGGGCTTGCAGCAGGTAGATGACTCTTTGTAAGTCTTCTGTTAGTTTGTTTTGTTGTCCGCTTGTATCAGGCAGTCGTCCAGGTAGGGATAGATTTGAATCCCTGAAGTCTGCAATGGCGATTACTGATGCCAGGCATTTCGTGAACACTCTGGGCGCAGTAGATAAGCCAAAGGGCAATGCTGAGAATTGATAATGCTCTGATCCTGCAAGAAATCTGAGGTATCTTCTGCAAATTGGTCTTATGGGGATGTGCAGGTATGCCTCCTTGAGATCTAGAGTTACCAGCCAAGACTCCTTGCCCAGCATGGGAAGAAGCTGCTGTAGGGTCAGCATTTTGAATTTTGGAACAATGAGGAATGTGTTTAAAGCGGACAGGTCTAGAATAGGCCTCCATTTGTTTTCTTTTCTTGGTACCAGGAAGAGTCTGGAGTAAAATCCCTTCCCTTGCTCCATAGATGGTACCTTTTCCACAACTCTCATTCTTAATAATTGAGATATTTGTTTTAGAGCTTCTGTCCTTTGAGTAGGTGGTAGGTTTGGCATTCCTCTCTTTCCTGGTAGAGTATGGAAATGGAACCTGTAACCTTTGTCTATAGTTTGCAAAATCCATTTTTCTCTTGTAATGCAGTGCCAGTTTCTTGAAAATAATGTTAGCTTTCCGCCTAAGGGTGCTTCTAGTTGTTCCCTGGTAGGCGGTGCCACCGCCAAGTCACTGTGATTGAGTTGTTGTAGTGGTGGTGGCTGTATCCGTGCCTCGTTGGTTGTTACCCTGCCATTGGCGACCCCTGTAGGCACCCCTGGATTGGTTTCTGCCTCTAGAGCGCCTATTCCTGCCTCTTTGTGCCTTAGAGGAGTCCGGAAAGGACCAATTTTTGGAGGGCCAGTTCCTGCTAAACCTTGGAGGTTGAACTTGTAAGAAATCTTTCACTGTTTGCACAGATTTTGCTTTCTCTTCCATCTTTTTTAGTACCTGCTGTGCGGGGGCACCAAATAAATTGACCTTGTCCATAGGTGCATCCAAAAGCTTAGATTTGACATGGTCTGGTAATGCCTGTTCTTTCAACCATGCATGCCTCCTGATAACTGTGCCAGTCATGGCTGATCTAAAGGAAGCCTCCAGTGCATCATAGCCACATTTTAAAGAATGGTTACTAACCTGCTGTATGTTATGTACCATTTCTTGAACATACTTTTTATCTAAAGATTCTTCAGAGGACAGCTTTTTAGTCAACTGGTCAAGCATAAACTCTTGATATTGAACCATATGAAATTGGCAGTTCAAAGCTCTAGCTGACAAAGTAGCAGAAGTGTAAACTTTTTTACCCCATCTCTCTAAGGACCTGGATTCCCTTTCAGAGGGGAGGGGGTTTTTAAAAGAAGTAGCTGCTATAGCTTTAGGGCCCTGGGAGATAGTCTCTGGATCTGCAAAAGGAGCCTTATATAAGTGGTGATGAGTGTCCGGGAACCTGTAGTACCTATCGGGCTTAGCAGGAGCCGGAGGTAAAGTATCAGGAGCAGTGGAAGCATCATTAAATGCATCATCAACAACAGATAGAACTGGAGGTATAGCTAAAGGCCTATGTTGTGGCAAATGTAGAAAGGTCCTAAGCCTTTTTCTAGAGTCTGAGAAATCTTGGCCCTGCCACTGAAATTGTTCCCTCATAGCATGCAAGGTTTCCCCAAAGGAAAATTCCTCAGGAGGAGAGGCTGAAGGGATGGACTCCTCAGCATCAGAGTCTTCGTAAGGAGAATAAAAAGCCTCAGGAGGGTCTGTATGTTCTGAGTCATCAGAGGAATCATCTGTGGATACTGGCTCAGGGGGCTCTGCTCTAGGCCTCTTTTCTGGAGGAGGGAGAGGCCCTGTCTGGATGAGGCTGGGCTCCACGAATTAAAGAGATGAGATCCTCAGCCAAAGAAAGCATATGGGAGCTGGTGCTGGGCCTGTGAGAGGGGGGCTTGGCAGGCACAGGTTTTGATGCTTTGGCTGCTTTAGCCCTGGAAAAGGCCTTAATAGACATAGCTGGAGGAGGCCTAGCAGCTCCACGTGCAGGGGTAGAAATATCCAGGGGAATGGTGACTGATAAATCCTGTGAAATCACAACAGAAGGTTGGATTTCAGAAGCCGTTTCTACCAGGTTAGAAGAGGCCTCGGTAGAAGGCAAGTTATCAGCTGAAGAAAAAGCCGCTTGCTTGGTTTCGGCCGAAACCGAGACACTTGTGGTTTGCTTAACCGCGGTTTCGGCCGAAACCGCGGACCGCGAGTGTCGGTCCTTTTCTTTGCGTTTTTTGGTTATTTGCATAGTCGGAGGATCCGACGGCATAATGTAGGCAAAATCGGAGCCGAAAATCTGTTCAGCAAAGTCCGAGCGACGTCTAAGCGTCTGTCGGTTAAAAGAAGCACAGGCTAGACAAGCTGCTACGTCGTGGTCTGGGCCTAAACAATGTATGCAATAGGAGTGGAAATCTTTATGAGGTATTTGTTTCCCACAAGATAAGCAGTTATTAACTTTCTCTGACATCGGCTGAGGCAAGAAAGAGTCCCCAACGGGGTACTTAGCTTTATAGAAGTCTTCGAAGTAGTATTCAGTAGAAGTAATCTCTGGATTTGACCGACCGGCACTTGCCAACAGCTTCTGCTTCGGGCGCCACGCGGCAAGAAAGACTGAGGAAAATGGCGTCGGCTGATGCCTTTATACCCGAATAACTGCCGCAATGACGTCGGGTGAAGTGCGACACCAGCCGAAGCCAGACCCAGACTTTGGAATCCGGCCGACCAAAGGGCTGCCTGACGACAGGACAACCCATTTGTAAAGACTGCAGATGCATCCTTGAAGGACATCACTGCATCACTAGGGAAGACAGTATCTCAAAATGCCTTTAAAATAGCATGAGACATGAACTATCAGGGCCTCTGGAATTGCTATTTAACTGTAGCTTCCAAACAGGCTTCTTGCCTCCTGAATGGAGAACAGCAACAATCACCCCATCTGCACAAAGGTGGGCCATCTACAGACCCTGGAAACTGCAGACCCATAGGTCTCACTAGTCTTATATGTAAAGCCATGGAAAGAATTAACATGGAAATGCTCAGTAATGATATAGTAAACCTCCAGACACCGGACCCAACTCAGTTTGGTTTCATCAAGGTAGGTCATGCCTATGTAGCCTTGTGGACCTCTTTGAGAAGGTCACCAATGCAATGTATAAGAGCAAAATGGTTCACTCTGCCTACCTTGACCTGGTCAGGGCACTTGACACAATACATAACTCAGGCATTGTTGACAAACTCAAGATTTTAGGTTTTAACTCACATGTCACCAGGTGGATAGCCAGCTGGCTCAAAGACAGGATCCAGGAAGTTAAAATTGGGGAGTCTACCTCCAGAAAGAGGCGAGGCACAAGTGGAGTCCCTCAGGGATCAGTCCTTGGACCACTCCTTATTTGGGATTTACTTCTCTGAAGTCAAGGCCAATGTCAATGGTATCTGGCTAAGTAAATTTGCAGATGATTGCAAATTAGGAGCTGTCATTGAATCCCACACTGACACAAATGCTCAGGGATATGGGGACACACATAGACAGAAATCTAGCCTTTGACCATCACGTATCTACAGTACTGAGGAAATCATTCTATAATGTGCAACTTATAAACAAAGGTATGGCATCTAGGTCTAAGGAAGTCATTGTTCTATTGTATTTGGCATTCATCAGATCTGTCACTGAGTACAATGCCCTCTTTGGTATGTACCTAATTAGGCATATCCAACAAATGGAATGTCCACAGAGGTTCCTCACTAAACGCATACAGGGCATAAGTAAAATGTCCTTTTCAGACTGCCTTAAGGCCCTATCCCTGTATTGTCTCTTCTACAGGTTGTTGAGGGGAGATCCATACCTAGAATATAGTGCACTGTCAGAACCCACTCTGATGTTCCTCCCTATTAGTAAAACAAATAACACCAAAATTATCCATTCTAAAGACAAACCTTTCCTGCAATATATATAGGACCTGCTGGAGAGACAGGTATGTATACCAGAGACTACCCCATCTCTGGAGCTATCTCCCCATCCATATGAAGCAGAGTTCCTCCCTAACCCAATTCAAGTGTAACTTGGACAATTGGATTGGGAAAAGGAAATTCATCCCTGGCTTGGCACCTATACCTCTAATGGACACAGGCAACCTGTAAATGGTTCATCTCCCAGGCCCCTGCTTGTAAATGTTTAAACCCCTAAGCCCCTGCTTACACTTCTTAAGGGTACTAGAACTTGTCAGATATTTGGGATCCATGGCTAGGCTTAAAAAGGCCCTTGTGTTCATTAGTCTTGTAAACACCTATGAACCTATGATGCCATTAACGAGTGACCTACTGTACAGTGCACCCAACAAAACATTATTCTTCACACGGCTGCCATTGGTTTGATTAAATAAGAACATCTTCTTTGCTTTCCTTGTTATTATCTCCTAGTCATCCAATAGCATTGCACACGGTGCTTCAACAGGTGCAGCTAAACAAGGCATTGGCAGCATTAAGTGCACAGCTAAAAACAGCCACAATTAACAAAACAGTAGTATGAGAGGGTCTATATCAGTTAGTTGAACTAACTAATCATCAAACACCTATTCCTTGACCCCTTTTTGTCAAAGATACACTTCAGCAAATAGACTTTTCATCAAAACTTTTCCCAGGGATAACCGATGGTAGGACAACCTAGCGACCATCAAAATAATTGTAAAATTTAAAACCTACCCAGGTGGGGACCTATGCCCCCACACCCTTCCTAACTAAATATACCAACTCCAAGATCACACTACAGTGGGGGAAAGGGAAAATTCCAGATAGTGGCCTACCGTTTAGTATCCCTGAGAAAAGTTTTGATGAAAAGTCCATTCGCTGAAGTGTAACTTCAACAAAAAGGGATTGAGGAATAGGTGTTCGATGATTAGGCAGTTCGACTAACTGAAGTGGACCTGTATAAGAATGTAGAATGAGTGACTTGCAATAAGAATAATAAGACATGGATTGAACAACATACCAAATAAACCCTGAAAAAACTGGTGTGGGCTGACAGAACCACTGCTGGAATTGTTTTGGCAAACATTTTGCCACTAGTGAAATTCCTTGGGACCGTAAAGATGTTAATTTTGTGCCACTTCATGGGGTGGGGATGGGGGGATTAACAAAGGTAGCCTGCAGAACTGTCACTGACATGTCAAGACACAGTAATGTGAAAGATCTTAAACATAAATAAATACATAAAAGTATGGCAACAAACATTTAATGTTTGGGTAAATCATGGTTTTATAATGATTTTACTATGAATCCAAAATCCTGAAGATTTCAGAAAGTTAGCAGTGCTTGAAAGATCACTGAAATGTATACAATTTGTTATCTGTGTGTTTTACTTTCAGATAAGAGAGTAGATATCATATGATACCATTCTAAATACTAGTAGCCATAAATTTAACAGTCAGGAAAGCCTCAATATTAAGAGCATTTTAACAATATTGCAAACTGCCTGTAGTATTGCTGCTTTTTATAGGAATCTGCCAGAACCTTACACTGGCATGTTAGCACATTTTTTCCTTTCTCTGTCTCTTTTGTTTCCATTGAGTCGTCAAAGTGCAACCTGCCAAGGATTAGACTCCCCAAACTCCACCCCCCCCAAGAAAAGTTTGGAAACACTTTTTCAGTGTGTTTTTTTTTTTTTTTTTTTTTTTTTTTTGAGTATGACAAGTACCTCTGCATCCCAAGCTTATATATACTAAATCAACAGTGTTCCAATCGACATTATCTTTGACCTCAGGCAAATGATACTTGTGAAATAAATCTCCATCTACCTGTAGGGTAATACTCCTTTTCATTTACCAAAATTAATGCCTGTATAACATACCAACTGCACACAACATCCACACATATGAAGCTAATATCTTAACCTCTTTGTAGTCTCAGTCATTTATAACATTTTTATATCATTATAACAAAATACATTACTGCAATTATCACATTTACTTTTAACCAACACATTTGCCTAACAAACAATGTAAGATACCCTAACAAATTATAACATATTGTTTTCCTTTTCTGGATTTGACAAATTTTTCTGCACATCTATTTATTGGGATTTATTTTCCCAATAAATATCAGAATAACTGATGTGCAATGTTATTTTCTTTACTAAATCAACACTGAGTCTAATATAATTACAAGGAGACCCTTTATATTTGTGGCAGGGTATAAGCTTGTCTTCTAAAGTTTCTGGTCAATACAGTCACAGA
The DNA here is from genome assembly GCF_019279795.1 of Protopterus annectens. Lineage (NCBI taxonomy): Eukaryota > Metazoa > Chordata > Ceratodontiformes > Protopteridae > Protopterus > Protopterus annectens. Next base: position 1,681,278,354 of record NC_056731.1, on the reverse strand, counting down.
GTCGCACACAAACATGGTGTCTGTGTCATAGTCATCATCCGAGCTGCATACATTTTTCCCCACGCTGGCATTTTTCCAACAGCTTTTATTTAGCCAATAAGAAAGAAATTATGTCCTTATTTTTCTAGTCACAAGTGGATATTATAATATTTTATCTAGCATTAGTAATTTAACAACACCTGATGAAGGGTGGATGTTAGTCCAAAGGGTCAAATAATTGTTGAACCTATGTTGTATGAAGGTTGTATATTGGTCCATATAGTTAAGTAACTGTAAAATGTATATTGGTCCAATAAAAGGTATGATGGCACCTCTGTGTTTCAATGATTTTGTGTTTGTTTTCTTTTAGTGGACCAGAACAGCATTTCTTCACTTTTTTGTACTAAATTCAGATACATGTGGTATAAAGAAAAAAAACATGTGACTGGGGAAAAGGAGTTCTATCTCTTCAAATATTCCATGAGAACAGTACACTAAGATGAATAGAAGAGAAAACAGAATTGTCAAATGGCTGGACTAAGACAGGAATATAAGGAGATGCATTCTACATCATGAGAATGCAGGACACTCTAGTAAACCAGCAGGGCTTGACTAAACCAATTTTCAGAGAACTAGAGCACCCAGAGGAAACCCACACAAACAGGGAGGACATGTGGACTCCACACAGAAGGCACTCAGTCAAGAATCAAACTGGAGAACCTCTTGCTGTGAGGTAACAATGCTAACTGCTGCACCACTGTGCCATCCATATCATATCATTTTATGAAAGATATGTATCCTGGGGGGGGAATAATCACTCTTCTTGGATCAGTACTATACCCAAGACTTAAATCACTTGTCATGGTGTGGTGAAGGATTTTCTTTGAAATAATGGACTGCCTATTTACTAGAATTATATGACGATAGTGTAATTGAATAATCACCTGCATTATTGTAAAGTAAATCATCCAGGGATGAGAAGAGATGGATGCCTTGGACGCCAGGGTGAAGCTACATTACCATTCTGTAACTACTGATGGAGCAGGGAACAGCCCAAATGGGAGATCTGAAAATGGAAAAGAGGTGTATCCACATGGGTTAGAAGACAGCTGATATGGCAGTATGCTCAGCATGGGCTCAAATACGCAAATAATTTACATTATCTGCATTGAACACAACCTACAGAAATATAGTCCTTTTATTTTATAGCTGCTGTTTAGTGTTCCCCTTGCATTTACAGGAATCCAGTTCCAAGTTATTATCAAATGTAGAGAACTTGCTAGCTATAAGAACTTTTTTACGATTGTTTATCAACCCATGACAGTGTCAAGTCCTGAACCATGAAAGCTAGTTACTGGAGACTTCAACTGGATATTTTACTGACAGACAGTACAAGGGTTATCTGTAACAAGTGATGTCAGTATATACCAGAGTTTATCAACACAGTGTGGAGCAGTTTAATGGTTCAAACTGGGTGGATTGACAGCTGTGCAATTTAGTCCCTTATTGTACTGCATTTAGGAAAAGCTTAGTTACAGTGTCTTGGTATCAGCAGAAATTGATGTTGTGCAAGCTAGAGTATATTAAAGAAAGTAACATAACATAGAGAAATGAATGTTTTCAAATGTTTAGCAATGTATATGCCAAGCAGCAATTTAGCAGATCAACAAAGATGATGGAGCTTTCTGCTCAAACAAAGGCTATGCAACATTCTGCTCAAAGTAAAATGATGCAGCATTCTGCCAAATGTCTACTAAGTGTGTTCAGAAGATTTGTGACATGACCATTCTATGGCTTCTAGCATAATTTGTTAGCTGGACATCCTAAACCAGTGGCTGTCAGTGTTCACTAGTTTTTGTGTTTCATTCCGAGTTGAATACGGCTTAAATGCCACACTACATCACCACTACAGTTACATTCAGGAACAGGCCCGAGGAATGATAATGAGGCCACAAAAACACCAGTTCACATAAAGCACCTACGAGGATCCGATCTGATATTTAAATGGTCATATGTCAATGTTAATAACAGCTGCAGCTTCAGTTTATGGTCAGCTTCGGGTTCACTCAACAGACACTAATCAATAATGTCAGAACAGAGTACGTATGTTGCTTAGTAGGTGAATTAAGTCATTTTAAACCTCAAATATAAGTAATTTCAGACTTAAGACACACTATTCACTGTATGAGGGCATCAAACTATTTTTTGTGTTAGAGGTATGATTAATGTTTCTGCTCAGAATGAATTAGCGTTCTGATGAATAAAATACACTTGCACTGAATTTCTGAATGTAAGCTTGACCGTTAAGTGCAATCGTTAACAAGGTTAATTACTAAAGAACTGTCACTTTAAGTTAATTGTACTCTTATTATATTATGCCTGCACATTAGTCATTATGAAATGCATATTAGATGTGCAGTAGAAGTGACAAATTTTGGAACATAATCACAGATTCAGCGAGCCGATGGAAGCAGATGAAGTCAGACTACATGCTCCTCGTTAATGAACTGGATTAATCATCAGGTTGTGACATAAAAGGAAACAGGTGCATAAGACTATAGAATATCTTCACCTGTCAATAAAGCAGTAGAGATTTGGAATGATGAAGTAAAAGTTCTTGAACAGCAAGTACCAGTATGATTCAGCCATAATTCTTGTTGGTGCAAGCGACTTATATCTCCCTGAGCTATATGGAGAGAGATATGATGGAGCTATTGGAATATGTGTCCCAGGCAAACAGAACCCTAGCATTGAGCAGCATCTTACATTTTCAGAAGATGATGCCTCAGTATGAGCAAAAAATAATTGACTTCAATAATTACTTTAGCTTTTAGTGTCATTTGAAAGGGACATTTGTCAGCTGGGGAGGATATGATCAATAGACCATGCTGTTTTACCAGGAATGGCCTACGCCTGTCCTCTCTAGGCTTTTGAATATTGACTAAAACATTGTTCACCCTCCAAAGTGCCTTTTTTATCCAATGCCAAGCAGATAAACCTGCATGCATAATGAAAAAAGCAAAGGAAAATATAAAGGTGCTACAAAGCTAAAGAGGAAACTTCAATCTCTACAAGCCCTTCTCACTTTGGAGGATGCAGAAGCCTGTGCAGTGCCTGAACCATGGTTTAAATTGATGGATAGTACTATGGCTGAGCAGGGCTGTATTGCCTTCCACACATTTAGATTGGGTACTATGCAGGAAGGAAAAGTAGGTGGAGGTGTCTCAATATTCATCCAGAAGATACTCACATCAAGGCTGGTCAGGTAGCATGATACCCTAGAGATTCATATCCAGCTCAACATCAGCAAAGTTCCTTACCGTATTCTAGCTAGCTATAGAATGTCCAATATGAACTGGAAATACCACAGCATCTATTTATATGACCTGGAATCACTCAGCATTAAACCCTATACCACCTTCCTGGGCATCTTCAACTACCCAGCTGTAGACTGAGAAAGATGTACCACCACTAGTGAGTAAGCCCAGAGAGTTAGGGAGTTTATTGATACAAACCCTCTGGACCAATTAGTCAGTCTGCCTATTGGGGAAATGTCATCCTTAAGCTTGTCCTCACAAATATTAGGGAATTATGCTCCTTCCTTTGTGTAACATCCTCACTCATCAGGTCTGACCATAAAGCAGTTTTCTTTGATATAAAATAGTGACCAAAGATCTCTGTTTTCTCTGGAACTTTTATAAATTTCTCCAAAGCAAACTTTGTACTTCTAAGTGATACTCTGGCAAGTTAAATCCCCCAAACCAGAAAACTCTACTGATTATGTGAGAATGAACACTGTTAACTTACATTAGTATACAAACAACTGTATAGAAGCAGCTGTACCCAGGAGAAACAAGAGAAGGCTGAATCCTAAAAACAACACTCCCTGGTGGAACCACAGTATCAATAAGTTTTATAACAAAAGGAAGAACAGGGTGGCCAAAATAAGAGATGCAATACGTAGCATGTTAGAAACCTCATCCTTAAATTAAATAAGCAACCTTGGAGTCTAATTACAACCACCAAAGCCAAATATGAGTCAAGAATATTCTCCCAGGTGATGGACAAGCAGATATCCTTCCTCATCTAGGTCTGTAACTGCAAAAGCACAGTGCAGCAGTTGGCTTAGCTGATTGTGAAGGACACCACATATACCAAAGCTGAGGTTAAAGCAATCTTGCTAGCCAATAAATTCAACTCCAGGTTCATCCCTCCCATCCCTGAGTATCTCACAAGTGATATCATAAACTAGTATGTGCATCCAGCTATCACAGAGGGTCAAATCCAGGAAGCTCTCTCAAAATCAACAAATGTTATATCTGTGGGTTCTGACTATATCCCTGGATGTAGCATGAAGCATGACTTATCCATTCCCTGAACAACACTGTTCAACCTCAGCCTCTTAACAGGCTTCATACCAAGCAATTGAAGTATAGCAGGAGGCATACCCCTGTAAAAGGGAGGGCCGTACACTGACTCTGGGTAAATACAGTCCCATAAGTCTGATCAGCCTCATATGTAAAGCAATGGAAAGGTTTGCCATTGAATTAGTCAATATACACATTTGAAGTATCACAAGACCCATCCTAGTTTGGTTTTGTCAAAGGTAGGTCATGCTTACTTAACCTAGTGGCCTTTTTTGAAAGTGTCACCAATAAATTAGATGAAAGGAAGAAAATACACACCACCTACCTGGCCTGACAAAACGTTTTGATACAATAACCCATTCAGCACTGTAGAAAAGCTTACTAAATTAGGAAGAAACCCCTATGTCACTCTCTGGATTGTCAACTGGTTCACAGATAGGACACATGAAGTTAAGATAGGGAAAGCTACCCCTGCAAAAAGAGAACAAGGCTTGACATTCAGTACTGGAACCACTTCTATTTGGCATCTACTTGTCAGAAGCCTACGCAAATGTCAGGGGTCTTTAGCTGGACAAGTTTCTGGATGACCACAAGCTGGAAGCTGCTTATTGCAACCACTGAATTACCAAAAGACTCAACCATCCTACAAGAATACTTGTCCCAAACAAATAACTGGTGCCAGAATCATGAACTAAAGCTCAATGTTAAAATGTGCATTATTGTAAGCTTTGGGAAACTATCATACTGACAATGCACTCCTAAGAGTTAATCCAGTAGTTAGAGAGTTGATAACATATACAAACCTACCATTTAGCGAACTTGTCTCTAAGCAAAGGGATAGTATCTTGGTGCAGAGATGTCATTGTCTCATTCTACTAAGCCTTTATCAGGCCCATCATAGAGTACAATATCTTCATTTGGTATGTACTTGTATATACATATGCAGCAACTAAACTGCCTACGGAGATTCCACACAAGGAAATGTGGAGACTAAACTGCATGACCTACACTGACAGCCTCAAAGGTCTATCATTATATTTTATTTCTTAAAAACTATTAAGAGGTGATCTATGCTTGGCCTATAAGGCATCCTCTGAACCAGTACTAATAGCCCTATTGCATGTGGTATTACAAATACCCAATGCAGAGACCTTAACCTCTTCTGCAATATAGACAGAATGGTTTGGAAGGATAGATACATATACCAGAGGATACTGCTACTCTTGAACAGACTTTCCATTTAAGTAAAACAAAGCTCATTGCTGTCCCTTTTCAAAAGCAGCTAAGATCATTGGATGGGAATAAGGAAATTTGTCCCCGGACTGCCCCCTGTACTACTAATAGACAAAGTCAGTGCCTAAATGCCTTATTCTGCAGGAAGGGTACACATTTCAATACCCAGTGTTATGACCCTAGAAACATTCATTCACAAATGAGAAGTATGGGAATAAAAATCATGGTATGGTTATTTTGAATGCTTAATTTGATAACACATCTAAGTATAAAATGGCCCTTCATAACAGTTGGCATGATATTCCCCTATGAACCTATGAAAAAAGGGCCTAAAATACATTTACTACAAGTGGTGGAAGTTTTCATTGGTAACTAGTAGTTTTAGGTCAAAACACCGGTCAACATGTTATGGATCAGATCAGTTTTAGAGACAAGACTCACACAGTGTTTTGCATCTTCTTGTAGAAGGAGCAGTCTCTTACGACTGAGTGAAATTATTTGTCGTGTGCAAAAAAGTCAGAACACATTCATTAACCCTTTATGACTGATTTCAGCTCTTTGTTATACATTCTGAACACAGCACAAAGGCTTTATTATAGCATATGTCTGCAGCTTCTTGCTGAATGCACTGAAGAACAGGACCTGAGTTAGGGCTTGAATGACTACAACTTTCTGGTCAGGTTTGACTGCAACATTTTGGAGTGTATACTAAAAAAAAAAAAAAAAAAAAAAAGAAACAATGCACCCGGGCATCCCCACAACTAACCAACAGAACCTGTATGCTGTGTACTATGAGGCTAGCATACAAATTAAAGTACCAGAGCAAGTGCAGCTTTTTGATATAGTCACTGACAAGAGGCACACAGGTTAAGCCCACACATGTTCATTGCATTTATCTTATTGTACACACTAGGATTGATATGGGGCCTAGTCCCTCAGGAGTGACTCTAACTACTGACTGGGTTTGCATTTCATAATGCAGCTCCTTGCTATATTTAGTGAGGGGAAGTATTGAACCCAGGTCATCATGAATTAATCTAGTCTGTTGTAATGTGCACTCGGAACAGGGCTCATGCTAAGTTCACATCAATGACTGTAGCTGCTTGTTTTGCAGTGAATGATTTTAAGCAAGATAAGCCTTCATGCAAGATTGCATCTCCTTCTCATGTATACTGAAAGAGATCACATAGCATTTAATACTGACTGACACTGTTTGCTACAAACATGTAGGCAGAGGGCACAGGTTCATTTAGCATGAGTAACTTCAGGATCTTAGTGTGTGCACTGCTTGACAGTACACAAATGTCCGGTCTCTTAGTGATGAAATCCTGGCTGGTGATTTACTAACTGCAGCTTCTTGGTCTGTACATAGAGTAAATGTACATAGAGTAGTCTTTCACAAAAAACGACTGTAGTTGTTCAGTCTGCATAATGAGGATTAGCACTCAGGCTAAGCACCATGACTGACATGATATCATAGCAATGAGTACTGAGGCCAGTGCAGCCTAAACCTAGTAACTACACCCAGACCCTTAGCATGAGCATTGAGGATCTATACACAAGCTAGGCCATCAAAGCCATAGCTTATTGTACTGTGGCCTGATTGAGAATAGATGAGGCACTCATGACTGACTATAGCCAAATGCTATATGCAATCAGTAACAGTAGGGAAGCTAGGCCATAATAACAAGTTAGGTGCCTGCTGTGTGCACTAAGAAGGAACAGATAGACCAGGGTTTTAAGAATGACTGAATAACAGAAAAATAGTACACAGACTACTTACTTATAACTTGCATCATTTCCTTGGCTGTATTGAGGAGTAGTATATAAACTGCCTTTAAGGCTGCATGCAGACCTTTGTTGAGTTGTTGAGTTTGCTCTTTGGATCATTGGATCATAGGAAGTTACTAGGCTGTTGACCCTGAGGCCCTTACAAGCCTAGCCAAGACTTTAGCCCATGTTCCAACAAGTCAGCACCCTATGCTACTGTCCAGGAGGGACACAGGTGGAATCCCAGGGTTGTATTTTCTGTTACCCAATTCCCATCCAGTTATCCAGGTTGCACTTATAGGTTCATAGGTTCATAGGTTGGTACTGGGCTATCTTCCCGAAGGCATATATTAGCCCAGCCACGTTGTGCGGTATTCACCACCCCGTTAGTAGTTCCCTAGACCCTTGTACTAGCAGCTAGTACCACTTAAAAAGGGTTAATGACATACTCTGCTTGACGTGGAGATGGAGCCTATTCCACAGATGGGAGAGTCTCTGGGACACAAATCTGTCCGCCAACAAGTCGTATTGATGTCACAGACCAGGTTGAGATCGTGCATGTGGGTTATTCAAGTGGAGCTTGACTTGCAGATATGCAGCAGTCCCATCAAGGTGTGGTGATTCAGGTGAATTTCTTGGCATCCATGTCTCAAACACATGATCAGCGACCAGATCATAATCCTCTATATTATGTTGTAGGCATCCACAAATAATCTACAAACCTATTACAGGCCTTCCTGGACATCAGTGCAACCCTATAAGAGAAGAAATAGATACACTTTGGACAAGTATCTATGAATATCCTGTGGAACATAACAAAGATGCTAAATGGATAGAAGAAGTTAAGAAAGAATAAGAAGTTTTAAGGTACAGGATATGAAATGGGATGAAGTAACAGCCAGAGAGATTGAAACAAAGTTAAGAAAAGCATCTAATTGGAAAACCCCAGGCCCAGATGCAGTGCCTAACTTTTGGCTAAAAGTATTAAAATTGTTGCATGAAGCTTTACCATAAGTAACAACTATTTATATGCACTCCCTGAACAGACACCAACCTGGCTAAGAACAGAAAAAACAATGTCCTTACTTTAGAGTGAACCTGCAAGCTACACTAAAAATTATAGGAAAGACATATGGAACAAAGGATCATTTGTTGTTAAGCAAAATCATAGTGGAGAGCTGTAAAAAGGGGAAGAATCTAAATATTGTATGGACTGACTACAAAAAAGCATTTGATAGTATCTCACATTCATTGATAAAAGAGTGCTTAAAAATGTGTAAGATACACCCTACACTGATCAACTAGATTACAGTGACCATGAAACAGTGGCAGGCCATTTTGCAATTAAGCCATGATAAAGGACAAATTATTATCCCAGCGATAAAAATTCAAAGGGGGATATTCCAGGGTGACTCTGTGTCATCACTACTAATCTCCTTGCCCTTAACCCATTAAACTGTCTACTTAACAGTTTAGGCCATGGCTATAATTTGGCTGCTAGAAAACAATAAAGACTTCTCATCTTCTCTTTGTCGGTGATTTAAAAATGTATAGCTCATCAGATGAGGAACTGAAAGCACAAATGCAAGTTGTCAAAACTTTTTCAGATGATATAAGAATGTCATTTGGTCTTGATAAATGTGCTAAAGCAATGTTTAAAGCAGGAAAACTGCAGCACCAGGAAAACATCAGTTTGGGACAAGAATATGATATAAAAGAACTTGAGCAAGAGGGAGTGTATAAATATTTGGGAACTAATGAAGGATCAACAATAAAATATGAACAAATGTGAAGAAAACTTAGTAAGGAGTACTTTAGAAGACTTAAATTAATCCTGAAAACAGTGTTGACATTTAGGAACAAAATACAAGCTATACACCAATTTGCTCTTCCTGTGCTAAATTACAGTTTTAGAGTAATGGACTGGCCCAAAAACATGTTGAATAGATTAGATAGGAAAACAAGAAGGATGCTTCATGCTCACCAACTGATTTATAAAAATCAGTGCATACCAAGATTATATATTCCCTGTTCCGAAGGAGGGATGGGCTTACATGAAATTGATTATATGTATAGATCTGCAGTCATTGGATTGCATACATCTCTGCTGACCTCACAAGATCCAAATGCAGTGAAAGTTTTGAAGCACGAGGAGAATAAATCTAAAACGACTTCTCTGCTTAATCTATCAGAAGCATATCAGTGTCAAGCAGGAACGGAAATCAAACTAGAAGTAGATAAAAATCAAGCAGCAACTGGATGTGCCAAAAAACAAAAGAATATAAGGTGAAGGATCAGATGAGGAGGCAAGAAATGTGGAAAATGCATAAATATAGTTGCAAGTATAGAAAATTCTAGAAAAACCTCATGCTGATCAGGAAAGAATGCAGGAATGGTTAAGGAGAGGTGAATTCAAACCAAAAGATGAAAGGATAATATTGGCGGCCAACAACAGTGGTCTGCATACATGTTGGTTTACAAAGTCCATTGAATATGTGGGAGAAACAGACAAATGTAGGTTTTGTAAAACTGAATTGGAAATATTCGCACACCTCATTGCTGGTTTGACATACTAATGGCAGAAGGACTGTATACTGAAGGACATAATAATGTGTCAAGATTGTTACACTGGGGATTGTGCAGACATTCTGGTATTTAAGTGGCTGAAAAACATTGGAACTATGAGCCACAAAGCATCAGAAAAAAATGCTAAAATTTACATCACATGGGATCATCCATTACCGACAGTTCAAAAGATAGATGCTAGAAAAATGGATATAGTGGTCTATGAAAAGAAGACAAAAATAGCATTGATCATTGAAATTGCCACACCTGGTGACTATAGTGTCTTGCATGCAGAGAAACACAAAGTCCTAAAATATCAGGATCTGCAGGCAGAAATGAGAGCAATGTGGAAGAAAGGGATACGTATCACTTCACCCAAAACTCATTTCACCGAAACCAAATCACCTAAACTTCATTTCACCTAAAACTCATTTCATTGACAAGTAATACAATAAGGCAAGTCAAAGGTATATGTCCATTTCCCCACTGTAGTGCGATCCTGGTGTTAGTATATATATTAAGGGGGTGTGTGGGGTGCGCAGCCCCCCACTTATTTTGGTTTTATGTTGTCTGTTTTTGTTTTACATTATTTGGTAAAAGACAACTAGGTTGTGGGCTATGCCCCCCACACCCCCTAATGTGGGGGCTGCATGCCCCACACCCCCACTTTTAATATATATATTAACACCAGGATCACACTACAGTGGGGAAAAGGATATATACCTTTCAATTGCATTAGAGTACTACTTATCAGTAAAATGAGTTTTAGGTGAAATGAGTTTTAAGTGAAATGAACTTTAGGTGATTTGGTCTTGGTGAAATGAGTTTTAGTTGAAGTGATACGTACCCGGAAGAAAGATATCCAGACAGTTCGAATAGTAGTATACTCTACTAAATACCTGAACAACCCACAAAAGTTCTGGCAAAATATCAACTACCTCCTTAACCCTGGTTAAACTGCCACCCCTGCTCCCTCCACTAGTAATACCTCTGAGCCCATAGCATCATAGTTCAACTCACACTTTATTAACTCTACCACCACCCTCCTAAACAACAAAACATTCCACCCAGTAAATGAACACCCCACCACCAAAAACACAAACTCTTTTTCCCTCAAACCCATCCAGACTACATACATAAAAAATCTCCTAAGTAAACTAAAACCATGCTGTCTTGCCGCAGACCAACTACACAATAAATTCCTGAAAATAGCTTGCCCATCCATAGCCTTCCCCATATCCATACTAATTAATCACTCTATCTCTGAACACTATGTCACCCACCTCTGGAAAACTTCTTACATCATTCCCCTTCACAAGGGCGGCCCCTCAAAAGAGAAATCTCAAATTATGGACTGACTGCCATCCTCTCGCCCATAGCTAAAATCCTAGAAAAATATATCCACCAACAGCTTCTAAATCACCTCACCACAAATAACCTACTATCTCCATCACAGCACAGCTTCAGGCCCAAACACAGTACTAAAACTGCCCTAATTAACTTCACAAATACTATTCAACACCTCAAAAATGAAGGCCAATTTGTCTCTGCAATTTTTCTAGATATGTCAAAAGCCTTTGATACTGTATCTCACCAATTGCTACTCAACAAACTTGCAAACTACAATCTCAACTCATCATCCCTAACCTGGTTCCACAGCTACCTGTCAAGCCATCAACAGGCTACTAAATGGGAAAACAATTTCTCTCCTCTACTTCCTGTATATACTAGAGTACCCCAAGGATGCATACTTGGGCCTCTCCTTTTTATCATATTCACCAATAACTTAAACTCTGCCACCCAACATGCAACTATCATCCAATATGCAGATGAATCCTCACTTATCTGCTCAGCCCCTACCTCCCACGAACTTCAACAAAAAATGCAGAAATCCTATCTGGACATCGAAAAGTACCTCTCCAAGCATCATCTTATCCTAAACACAAATAAGACTAAGTTAATAATTTCACTAACAAATCATCCAAGCTGAGTCCTCTACCCCTCTCTATCTACTCCTCCAATGGAAAAAAAAATTGACCCAACTAATCAGACCAAACTCCTAGGAGTTACAATAGATAACAGACTAAAATTTGATACACACATCTCCTTAACAATCAAAAAAGTCCATGCCAAACTAGGTATCCTCTACAGAGCCAAACCCTACCTCACTCACCAAGCCTGACTAGCAACTGCTAGAACCCACTTGCTATCTACCCTCCTCTATTGTTCACAGATTTTCACCAACCTGCACAAGACAGACCTAAATAACCTAGAATCCTGCTACAACAAAATAGCTAGGTTTGCAGCCAACCATGCCCACAAAAAGCATCATTGCTCTTCTCTCCAGCACCCCAACTGGCTGGAACTTCCCAACCTGTTAAATCTAAACCAACTTACCCTTGCCCACAAAGTCTTAGTCAACCCCAATAGCTGCCCTGCCCTCTCTAACCTGGTCAATATCTACAGTAACTGCAGGTCCCTTAGATCCTCTGACAAATTACTGCTAAAAATTACCCAGTTACACAACTATCATGGTGACTCCCTCTATGCCAATAAAATATCCAAAGTTTGGAATGCTCTACCTCAGCACATTCAAAAAACACTAACATCTCTTATTTAAAAAAAAGCCTAAAAGAATATCTCACCAGCGAATGGCTCTGCCCCTGTATGTCACCAGGATAACACCTTCCTATTGTCTTCTCAACGCTGTACTCTCCTTCACCTCAAACTACTACAGCTGTCTTCACTTTTTGCAAGTAAAGTTCTGATTAGAATATCAGATAAACTTGTGTGTACAACTAAATTTGTGATATTATGCTCCTAGAAATATCTGTTTTTGTTTAGTGTCCTTGATTATTGTACTACTGTTCTGTGACTTATTAACTATTGTACTGTTGTATTTTGCTTTATTAACTACTGCAGTCTTAGTCATTTTTTGCTTGTATTTGCTGTAATTGTTAAATTGTCTGGAGCTTTTCTCTCCTGGTCTCCGCTGAAAACGGACTACTGGCCCAGTCAGCCACTACCCAGTTAACAAATGTAAATAAAATAAATAAAATAGTAGGAGCAGCAGGTCTTATTAAAAAGAATACAATCATATTTAGATATGTTACCAATACATGTTCATAGATTCATAGGTGTGTTCTAGGCTAATGGTCCAGGAGCCTTTACAAGAGTAGCCCATAGGGTTACCCTAGCATCATGCCAGCCAACCTTAGTTCCCAGTGCCTCTGTTGAGTAGAGCCACTAGAGTGATCCCCATGTGAATTTTCTATTTCCCATCCACTCATCAAGATTTCTCTTGAAGAGGGCCAGTGAGGAGCTCTGTTTGACATGTATGGGAAGTCTATTCCATAGCATGGGCATTCTCTGGGTTATGAACCTGTTCTTCCAGCATATTCTGTTGATTGTGGTAATGAAGTTGAGGTCTCTGGAGTGTGTGGTGCAGAGGGAATGGGATTTCTTCAAATGTAACATTTCTAACAGGGCTGGGTCAGACATGGCTTTGTAAGTCAAACATAGATCACCTCTAAGGAGACAATATGAGACAGAGAATATAACAACAAACTATATATCAGAGTCAGCTCTACCTTCCAATAAAATTTACTTTATTTAGTTTTTAGTTTTACTCTGGCTGTTGTTTTAATAATGAGACAGAGAATAGTTGGAGTTTTTTGAGTCTGTGCATATAGGACAAGTGTTTAAGTGTTTGTAAACCCGTATGAATTTCAGGAGTCACTACTGGGCACATTGCGGGTGCTGCAAAGAGCACTTTTGGATGACATCAAAGATTGAAACACTGCTAATTTCATGAACTTTAATTGTACTTTGACTTAGGAATGGGGTCCATTCTCACCATGCTATTAGAAAGCAGCAGACTTGGAGAAATTAAAAGAGAAAGGCTTTATTAAGTGTATATCTCTCTCTCTGGACTGCAATTCTGTACATCACATAAAAAGGACCTTTTTATTCCAGCCTTTATCATGAGCACCAGGGTTCTTTCAAATCCCTGGGTGTATTATTTTTTCTCCTTTCAAAGAAAATTCTACCAAGAGTCCCAGTAGGCTAAGAGCTCTATATTCCATACCTTGTATAAGCTAAGGTCATATACCTAAGAGTAAAGGAGATCAAAATTACATTGTAAAATTGTTTTATGGCACTACAGCTGTGATGAGTTTTGGCATTGTGAGTCATTAGCTTTCCTTATTTTTAATACTATAATCCCTGTTCTGGTATTAGTTCAGCCAACAGTGTATTCCTGGCACAGACATTTAAAAAGAAAGGGATCGGTGACTGTCAGAACCATACAGAGTTCACATCTAAGTTAGCTATTGTTACCCCATTTTCTACTTTTGTAATTTAGAATAACAGCAGTCTAAGAATGATGTGACCACAATACAGAGCTCCAATGAAATGCTCAAAGTAGCAAACCACTAACTAGACCTTTTGTAACCAATTGCAGCACACTGTCTCACACCACAAGGAATAAGAGCACAAGCTGAACCATCAGTAATTTGATTTGTTTCTGCTGATATGTAGAAATTTGCAGAAGGACAATAGAGCGAAAACTGATTTTAGAAAAGGAAGAATAAAATATCCATGAAATTATATGCATTGCAGTAGTATGCAGCCTGTACGTTAAAGAACAAAGGGGCAAATTGTCCAGGCAGCTTTCTTAACATAAGATGATGCCTCATTCAATATGGATAGTGTGCTTTCAAAAAGATTTTAACAAGGGGTGCACTTTTAAGACGAAGCTGCAATGGTGAAAACCTGGAAGTTTATAAATCCCAAAGACTAGCTGGGAATACATTTAGGTCTGCTAAGAGGAGTTCTTTTTTCACTAACTCGATGTTACTGAATAATTCTGTAGATGAGAAAACTATCAAAGGTATTCTAAAAACAAATGAGAAATCTAATAGGATTTCCCCATTATTGTAGAGAACATTGGTTCAGAACCAAGATTTGCAGATACAAAGGGAAAATTTTAGAGACATTGTTCAGAAACGAGTGGAGTGAATAATAACAAGCGTAGAGGACCTGATATGTTTTAATTTGTCCAAGTATTTTGGGTTTCCAAAACCTTGAGTGGAATGGATCTCATTCCTAAGTCAGGGTATGCCTAGAGTTCATGAACTTAGCATTGTTTCAGTCTTTGAAGTTAGACAACAGTGTTTTTCTCAACACCTGCAAATGTACTCAGAATTTCTTCATTCATATGGGGTTACATGCATTACTGACATATCTGAGTATGACTGTAAATTCTTCTTTATTAGAACCATTGCATCTAACACTGTTGGAACTGTCTGGGTATCTTTCTTCCACATTGTTCTCAGTTCTGCCTGCAAATATTTTATGACTGTTTCTCTCTCTATTTAAGACACTGTAATTACAGGTGGAGCAATTTCACTGATCAATACTCCTTTTGCCTTTTTTCATGGACTACTTTATCTGTTTTTCTCATATCTATTTTTTGAACTGTTTGTAATGGATGATTCTTTGTGATATATGCTTTACCATTTCTATATAGTACTGTTCACATAATCCTTAATGTAATAGTCTAGCCACATTATTGTGCCTTTCAGTATATAGGCCTTATGCCATGAGTATGTCCTACCCAGAAATAAGATGTGTGTCTTTTTTACAGAATCTGCATGTCCCTGTTTCTCCCACCTCTTCAATGGATTTTGTAATACTACTACTATACTACTATCATGGGATGCAGTTATTACTCTTTCATTTTTGGCTTTAGTTCATCTTTCCTTAATTATTCCTGTGTCAAACTTTGTTCAACATGAGGTTGTTGCATGTGATCTCTCTAAATTTATTTTCTTCTCATCTAATGCTTTTCCTTATATTCTTTCTTTTGTGTTTTTGGCACATTCAGTTGCTGTCTGAATTTTGTCTATTTCTGGTCCGATTTCCATTACAATTTGACATTAAAATTTGTCTGTTAAACTATGCAAAAGTACCATTTTACACTTTTTCTCATCTTTTAAAACTTTGTCCAGCAGGAAAATGATTGTCTGTGGGACCTGGGTATTCCAGGTACTCTTATAAAAGGAAGTCTTCAGGATCACTCTTTCCATTAAGGAACTATGCTTCGATGGTGATTGTACTTCTGGTACTTTTTACTTCAATAAAGTACGACCTTCTAGAATCTGAACTTCGACTACGCTGATTTTTTGCCACCACGGCGAGCAGAGCTCCTTAGCCGAGCCACATTTATGTTGTTTTGCCTGTTTTTTCTGTGTGTTTCATCTTTGATTTCTAGCTGCCACACTAGCGGTTCCTCTCACCAGGCGACCTGACCAGCCAGAACTACGACCTGTGTACGAAGCCTTTCTAAAGGCTTTACTCAGCCTTCAGCCACAAGCGCTCAGGTACGCACAGCCTTTTTTCAAGGATTTACCGGTAGCCCAGCTTCTTCACTGACATCCCACCGTACCTTTATTAAGGCAGCCTACCTGGTCATTCATTTGTTCTTGGCTTCCCTAGGGTATTTTATTTGTGGTCTTTTAAAACTTTCACGATGTTTGGATCTGATGAGGTCAGCAAATATGTATGCTGTCCTATGAATCTAAATCTATACAAGCAATCAATTTTGAGGAGACCCATACCTCATTCAGAGGAAAGAATTGATAATATTGGTATTCAGTGATTTTTGCATATAATTTGATAAGCATTTTTCTTGTTTTCATGTCCAAGCAATCCAATATTTGTGGGGCAAGTAAATCACATAAACAAGAAGACAATATTGATTTATAACTTGGACTTTATTCCAAGATGGCAAGACACTTTTCAATATCAATTTTTGTCTTTATTTACATCGTCTGTGTTTTATTGTTGGTCTTTCACATATTGCCAAATATTTATACACTCCCTCCTGCACAAGTTTTTATATCACATTTCTGTCCCAGGTTGATATTTTCTTGGTGCTACAGCTTTCCTGTTTTAAATTTTGTTTTTGTATATTTATCAAGAACAATGCATTTTCTATATCATCAGAAAGATTTACAAATTTGTACTTGTGCTTTCAACTCCTCATCTGATGAACTATACAGCTTTAAGTCATCCAAAAAAGTACATGAGGAATCTTTAAACCAGGTTATTTTCAGGGAGGCAAATCAGAATCATAGCCAAATCTGCTAAGTAAACAGTGTAATGGGTCAAGGGCAATATAAAAGAATGGTGACAAATAATCATCTTGGAATATCCACCTTTGAACTTTTATCCCTGGGATAATAATTTGTCTTTTGTCATGAGTCATTTGCAAATTAGTTTGCCAGTGTTATGATCACTATAATGTAATTAATCTATGTAGGGTATATCTTATGCACTCACAAGAATTCCTTTATACTGGAATGTGAGATGCTGCCAAATACTTTTTTTTTTTTTTTTTTTGTAATCTATCCATGCCATGCGAAAATGATTCCCCATTTTACAATTCTCTATTATGGCTTTGTTTAACAACACATGATCCTTTGTTCCATATGACTTTCATTTCTTATCCATTTGTTATATTACCAGCATTGTTTTGTTTTTTCTAAATGACTATACATTCTGCCTGCATCAATTCCAGTATATACTTTGTATATTTTTTGGAAGGCAAGTTATTGATCTATAGTTTTTAGGATGGCTTACAGTTTCACTCTTAAGGATGAGTATCATATTTCCTGCTGTTTACCAAGGTGGTCAGTGTTCAGGATGTGCATTTATGTAATTCTTACTCAGGGCTAAATCTTTGTCTAAAGATGTTATTGATTTTAGCCAGGAGTTAGGTAATGTGTCTCGGCATGGGGTTCTACAGTTAGGAGGTTTTCTTCATTCTGTCTCAGTTTCTCTAATGGTTACTTTATCCCAGTTTATATCCTCTACATTAGATCCCCTTACTTTTTTTCTTTAATTCTTCTATTAACTCATCATATTTATGTTCAACAGGGTCTTCATACTTTCCAAAATTTGCCTATTTCTTCTTTTTTGGTGGTGTTTATATTCCTTTTGCTTTATTTCCCAAGTATTAATAAATCTTTTTGGGTCATCAATGAATTGCTTATTTTGTACTTTTCCTTTATATTTATTTACATACCTTCTAAGATGTTCTGCCTATGCTGATATTTTTGTTTATACTGAGAATAGTATATAATACATTTTGGCCTGTTTTGATACTGAATAGTATATAACACACTTCGGTCTGTGTTCATACTATCCATTGCTTTTACTTCATTTATCTTTCAAAGTATTTTTGATGATCTGTTCCCTTTTTCCATATCCCTCTAATTGTGATACTTCTTGTCTTAATTACTTTATCGTTTGCTCTGTTTGATGCTTTCATGCCGGAATTTTTCTTGTTTCTTTCTTTTACTTTGTTACTCCACAATTTTTGTGGTAGCACTTTATCCATCATTAGTTTAGTTTCACAGTAGTATGTTCTATTTACTATATGCACTTTTAAATGTTGCAGTTGTAATCAATGTAGATGCATTAATAATGGAAAGATTAAAGGATGAATATCAGAGTGCGTTAATTGTAATGCAAGCTATGCAGTTTATACCGTTATCCATAAATCTTGTGCCTTCTTTTATATTGACCGAACTTGCAGGGAATTGTAACACAGAATATATGAGCATGTGTATTCTGTTAACATTGACGATAACAATAATGCTTTATTTAGGCATTCTGCAGCGTGTGTGAATTTTGTTGGGAACCAGTTCACTGGGATTGTTTTTGTTCCCTATGTCAGCAAAAGATTTGATTCTGGTAATGAATTTGATGGGAGAGGATACTGTTGGTAAGTTAGATTAAATGCTTGTAGGTAGCCTGGTATTAAATTATAAAGAGCATTTTAAAACTGCTTTGAAGAGAAGGAAACTGGAATATTGAAATGCATACTTATTTTTATCAGGTGACCTTTTACCATGTGACCATCTGTCATGTGATGTCTTTATTTCACTATACATAAGTAATATGAGTTTGAGTTTTGCCTCAGTCTGAAGATGCCTCTTTTTATTTGAAAGGGCTCACTGTGGAAGAAGAATGAAGTATTTTTTACACCATTGATTTTTTCCTCTTTATTTTGCATATTGCTTCAGTATCTTTAGCTTCATAAGGAGTTCTTGTCTGTTCTTTAATGCTTTTATATTAGGCAAGTTGTCATAGCTAGTGCTATTGTGGTTTCATTGATATCAGCATAAAAAGGTAAGCCAGTCCAGTTGCTGAAATGCTTTACAAGAAATTTGTTTTGACTCTATGAAGACACCTGCATCACTTAATACTTTAAAAAATGTATTTATAGTGTTTCCACTGCAAGTTCTACCACAATCATGCTATAATCTGAATTTTGAAGGAAAAACTGTTACAAGTCTTAACTTTTAAAATGTTCTGCATCTTTTTTAAAGTTAGTGAACACAGAGCGATAAACGCATGTGAACTTACAAGTCTTATCAATTGTTAGAACTATGAGGATTTTAAAATAATTACAGTAATGTGGTGTGGAGAATCCAATATCCTGTATTAAAACCCTATGCTGAATCCTAGCCCTGATGTCTAGTATGACTTCATATGGGGGGAAGGGGTACACCTTTGATTACATGACACTACACAGATGTCACAGGTTTATAGACTAAATATTATACAAGTAACATGTAATGAAATTATTTAACATTCTATTTTAATGAGTGTCATTACCCTTTGCTTGCATAATCTAATGACTGCCAAGTATGCTATGTAGCTGTCATATTCACCCAAAGTTGGATAGCCCTACAGTTTCATTTGAATGTCATAGCTATTACCATAGGCATTTAGCATGCATGTAGTACTAATACTAACATACATGTGAGCTTGGATGACCCAAAACTGGTTGGCACCACAGAGCAACCTGCATATCAGTCATAATGCTGCATGCATTTCTCTAAGCCACATTAGAGTGGTGGTAAGCTGTTGGGCTCTACCACAAAAGCACCACTGTAGAACTTAAAAAAATGAAGTTTGTAGCCATCTCTTGTATATGACGGGGTGTGAATCAAAGATAGGATGTGCATGGTTCTCTGTTGTCACAGTTAACTCTTCTACTGTCAGAAAAGCTCTGCCTTTTTATCTAAGCTGACATTTGAAATTCCCACCATGTAATTACTGTAGTACCAGTGTCACCATGCAGGTGGGACTATAATTATACTGCACTGATTCATAGGCATTAGTTGGCTGCACACTGACTTTAAAGTCTATTGTTCATTTTCTGATGCAATTGTAAGTAATGAACCCTTGAAGTTGGGTAAAACTTCATGCACATATACAATGCAAAAATTATACAGTCACTGATGCAAAAAAGTGTTGCTTTTGCATCTTATTTTGATGACTGAAGATGGCCTACTGAAAATGCCAAGGCATTGCAAAAGACTGTCCCCCACAATGCTTAGCTGCTGAAATCAAAGTTTAGCTTACTGAATTTACATGCTCAGTGCATCAGTACTCATTTTTTTGCATCATGGAAAGACTAATTGTTAACTAGATCTTGCAGGTGGAATACATTATGTTGTAATTCAACATATCTGATGATGTAGAATTAAAACCACAATGCAAATAAGAACCTGCACTCCTTAAAAATACAGTGCTGTTCTGACTACTCATAATCCTTTGAGACTGTATGTTAAGATTTGTCCATTACCTAAAAAGACATTATTTTATGGGTTTGGTTATAGAGAAAAGCAGTACAACTAAAAAATCAAGCAGTGAAGTATTAACTTTATTTTTTTTTTAAATCCATTTACAACTTTAAAATAAGGTAAATATGTGGAAATAAAAACAATTCTAAAACAAAGATTCTTCAGAAGGTGACCAATGCACACTAAAGACTATAATATAACATCATGTTAAAATGCTATTAAGGAAAGCCATTATTAAATAAAGCAAAGGCTTTCAAAGGACTGCTAAAAATATTTTTTTAGAGACTTGGAATACGAAGACAGGCTACTTTGAGTTCACTAAGAAAATGTGGCTTCTTTAATCACAGTGTAACTATTTCAACTCAAAATCAAATTAAATCATCATAAGATGGCAAAATATATGATAATTTTAGGAGCAAGCCTCTTAGTAACCCAAAATGTGCCCTGCCCCCAAAACTATATATATCTTTGCCTCTATCTATATAGATATAGATATAGATATAGATATTGATCTTAGATACTAAATAATGAAATGTGGTAATGTCAACATCTGTTTTGTTGACATGCTTCGGTTGACAGAACAGATAGTCAAGAGGTATATGAGATCCAAAGTGCTTAGGATAGGGGAATATGACTTTCCCCTCAGGACTGTGCAATTTCAGAGTTAATATAAATAATTTGCAGGGGATGGGTAGTGCAGAGGAGATTACCTACTGCAAAAGATGATGTCTACTTTGTTGCTTTGAGGTTAATCCTTGGAGCATGTGCAGAATGGTGGTGACACTGCATAGCTGACCTGAGCGATTTGGTATGGTCGATGTATAATACTAAATCCATATATATGTATTTATTACACACAAGCACGTGCACATACACACACACACACACACACACACACACATATATATATATATATATATATATATATATATATATATATATATATATAGAACACATCAAGAATGCAGAAACCTAGAAAAGAAGCAGAAAGTGAAAAAAACAAAACAATCCCATTCTTGTTCTTCTCCAAGTCTAGCTGCTATTATTATTAAGGTGGCCAGTCTTTCTGCGATGATGCTTTGAGTATCAGTCAACTAGCCAATAACAAACATTAAGGCTCTTGATATTGATAGACTTTAAACTATCTTACTGTTTTATTTCAAGTGAAGGATCAATAATGAAGATAAGTAATTAAGCAATCTGTATTGGTAATTGGTAGAGGACATAATTCAAAGCAGAGCACATCACATAAGAATATTTTAGAATACATGTTTAAATCTAATGCTGCTCAAAACTGACATGGCCTTTCATGTCATGTGAATCTAGTTGTTTAACATATGAGAAATACATAAAAAAATTTGCGAACAAGTATTGGTCCCATGAACATTAAGATGAGAAGATTAAAAAAGTTATACAAAACAGTACGGTATATACCCCATTTCATGCATAACAGCATGAAAAACTTATTTATACAACAAAATGTGCTGCACTAGACAAATAAAATAACTTAGAATTGATATAGCTCAAAATAATCTTTCACTAGAACAAGAAATAGTGACGTTTTCATTGTATGTACTGTGATACTGGCAATATGTGGAATGTAGAATGGAATTTGGATCCATACATAGAAATGAATAATCCGGAGTTCTGCTGTGGTGACCCCTTACCTGGAAAAAGCAGGAAGACAAACAACAACAACATAGAAATTAATAATGATAAACTGGACGTGTCCATGGGGAATATAAATAATTGCATCAGAGGTAAAACGGGGTTTGCCATCTGGAGAAAGTCTATGATGATGGAAGATATATGCCAGGGAGGATAAAGTGGTATGTAAGGCACACATGCAATATCTATATAATGTCATTTTTGAAATTAACCAAATTTGTGCAGATTTATATGACAAAGAGAGGTTAACTCTGTACAGCAAGCCTGGAATGTTACATCTCCCAGCTTATGCACATCTTTAAAAATGGAGAGCTTTTTCTGAACAAATGAGATAAAAATGGATAAGCAAACAAATATACTGTAAGTAACTACAGCCACTGTTAATTACATTTTACACTTTTTGCAGCAGCTAGTCGAAACAACTGCAATGCTATAGCTAAACACATGACAATTCTACGTACTGCAGAGGACAGTTATAATCTAAGTAACATCAGCAGTAACAGCCTAGTGAGACACATAAAACAAACAGACTTCTGAAGGTCGGAAGTCTAAACGATTTATGCAGCAATCAGTAACTGGTAGTGCTAGTGTCCATGTTTAAATGTATGACGAGTCATGAAATTATGTACTCAATAAACTGCCTTCAGTTGAAATCTGCAAATTTTCTTGACAGCAGGCTCATATACAGTAAGTATCTAATAAAAATTAAAAACGAACAGAAACTTGTAAATGTGTTGTTGATTCCAGTGTCATCTATATAATGAACAAGCAATAATTCCTGACATGGTGTGTGTTATTGTAGAAATAAATGCCTAGGGTATTCTGAGGCCAAGCACTGCAGGTAAAACAGTTTCTCATCACTCTAGCTGTATCCCAAACAATGATATACTACTCTCTACTACCCCTCTTGCTGGCCACATACCTCCTTACCTTGTATGAAAATTAGTTTCTCATGGGACTTCAAGTCCCAAAGGCCCAAACTATTACCACAGCTGTAAATCATCCCACCTTCAACCAAATGTACAGTACCGGGTCATGTCCAACATCTTGTTCACTCTTCCTACACGTCAACTCCAGGAACATTAGCTCTAGATCCAAACACTACCACTCGAGGCTCTCCTCAGTATGGAGAAAATCGATGTCTGTGCAGTAACAGAAACCTGGTTCAAGGCTCCTGAGAGCACCCCAGCACTACCAGGTTATAACTCATACCATGCGTTTCAGCCCCAAACTTGGACCAAAGCACAAAAGGAGGGGGAGTATCTATATTCATCAAAGATACCTACACCTCCAGGTTAGTGGCACTGCACGAAGCATCGGAAACCATCCATGTGCAACTAACAGTGGGCAAAACTGCCTTTCAGTTTGTAGCCTGCTACAGAACACCCTCCCTATTACAGCAAACCCACTTGGCATTCCTGAGAACACTGGAGAATATGAAGGTCTCTCCAAGCACTACGTTATTGGGTGACTTCAACTACCCAAGCATTGACTGGGAAAACTACTCAAGCCCAAACACCCTCGCCCAACAGTTCCTTGAATTTATAAACTCTAACGCAATGGAACAACTGGTCACCACTCCCACAAGAGGGAACAACATACTGGACCTGGTCATCACCAACATGGGGACTCTATGTTCCACACCAGAGGTAAACCCTTCATTGGTAAGATCAGACCATAAACAAATTTCCCTGGATATCAATAACCCGACCCCACCCCCAGCCAAGGAAATCACTGTAAAAAATTTCTCAAAAGCCAACTTTGCACTTCTCAAGACTGAGGTGGAATCCTTCAAAGCCCCTGGGACAGAGGATAATACAGCCCATTCTGCAGAATCCTTTACAAATGCATTCTATGAGCACCTGCAGGAATGCATGGATCGTGCTATCCCAACTAAAACCAAGACTCAATCCTCCAAAAACAGGAGACCAGTCTGGTGGACCCCAGCCATAAATAAGCTATACAACAGAAGGAGGAAGCTATTACATGACAGAGCAAAATCCCAAAAAGGGAAGGCATAGTATTAGCAAGAAACTTCGATCCCTCATAAAATCATCAAAGGCCAGCTTCGAAAGAAAAATTGCCCTAGACACTGAAGATAATCACAAGGCCTTATTTAGTTATGTCAGGAACATGGGCAGAAACTCCCAGATATGCTCTGAATTGTTGCATAATGGTACAAAATATACCAAACCTACAGACATAGCCAACATCCTGGCAGACAGATTCAGTGCAAACTTCTCCCGCCCTTCCCCCCGAAAGGAGCAAATGCCTATCCCAACTGAATGTAACCTCCCTGACATCACAGATGCACAGGTGAAGGCTGCCCTCTCCAAAGCAAAAAACACAGCATCTATGGGACTGGACGGTGTCCCAGGCTGTGTCTTACATGAGCTCCAAGAAGAACTGAACCCTCACATTAAGTCACTGTTCAAACTTAGCCTTACTACAGGATATGTACTCAAAGAATGGCGTACAGCTACAGTGGTCCCACTCCACAAAAGTGGTGCCACAACGGACCCCGGAAACTATCGCCCCATAAGCCTGACTAGTCTGGTCTGCAAAGCTATGGAGCATATTATCATGGAACTCATAAACAAAGACATTGGGAGCCTCCAGACACTGGACCCTAACCAATTTGGCTTTGTTAAGGGCAGATCTTGCCTCTTAAACCTAGTTGATTTCTTTGAAACAGTTACCAAAGCCATAGATGAGGGCAAGGTAGTTCACACAGCCTACCTGGACCTCACAAAAGCCTTCGAGACAATACCCCACTCGGGCATCATAAATAAGCTTACCAGCTTAAATATCAACCCCTATATCACAAGATGGGTTGTAAACTGGCTCAGAGATAAAACCCACATGGTCAGAATCACAGGTGCCATGTTCGAATCCAAACCAGTTACAAGTGGCATCCCACAGGGCTCAGTTCTGGGACCTCTCTTCTTCGGTATATACTTCTCTGAGGTTCAGGCTAACACGGGGGGATTATGGCTGACAAAGTTTGCAGATGACTGCAAACTGGGGGCCATAATCGAATCTCCAGCTGACACAAGCATCCTCCAAAAGGGTCTCACAGAGACGGATGCTTGGTGCCAGAGCCATGGCCTCAAGCTAAATGCTAAAAAGTGCATAGTCATCCCCTTTGGGAAAAACAAGGTGCCTACAAATTACCACATAGGTGGTAATCCATTAAGTACGGAAGAAGTAATTAGAGATTTGGGGACCAACATAGATAGTAATCTCTCCTTTGATAATCACGTTGCCAAAGTGGTTAGAAAGACCTTCTATATTGCCCACCTTATCACGAAAGGGTTCACATCTAGATCAAGTGAGGTCATTGTGCCCCTCTACTCGTCACTCATCAGGCCCATAATTGAATACAATGCCCCTTTTGGGATGTACCTTACCCGACACCTGCAGCAACTGCAGAGACCCCAAAAGTACCTCACCAAGAGGATCATGGGCTACAAACAGATGTCCTATGCAGCTCGACTAAAGAAACTCCAGCTCTACTCAGTTGCTTACTGCCTACTCAGAGGCGATCTATGCCTGATGTACAAAGCCATGTCAAACCCAGAATTAATGGACATGCTCCACCTCAAAAAATCCAAGTCCCTTAGAGCTACACGCTCCAGGGACCTAAACCTCAGCACAAAAATAAATAGGACATGCTGGAGGGACAGATTCATTTCCCAGAGGCTCCCTCACTCTGGAATAGAATCCCAATTCATGTTAGACATAGCCCCTCGCTGACCCTCTTCAACCGAAATCTGGACGCGTGGATGGGAAATCGCATTCACCCCTGGGATGTCTTCTGTGTCCCTGCTAGACAGAGGCACAGTAAACTAATCTTAAAAGGGTACCTTCTGTGACCTACTTTACAGAGGCACAGTAGGCTAATCTAATAGGGAGGCGGAAGCCAAATACACTCTGGCTAGGCTTATAAATGCCCTAGGGCAGATAGCCTAGTATCTACCTATGAACCTATGAACTTGTAGACAAATTCCTGAAACTTATCACCAAGCATAGACCTAGCCTAATATTTATTTATTTATTTATTTATTTATTTATTTATTTATTTGCAGTTGGTTTACCAGGATAGTCCATTGGGTCAAAGTGACCCCGTTTTCAATGGAGTCCTGAGGAGAAAAGCTCCATAAACAGTCAAGGTTACAAAATGATGTAGATAATAAGTTTACATGTGTTATAATATAGCGCAGACCAGTTAATATAACAATATGACATAGATTGAAAATATACAATTAGATTAGACAAGAACAAACATTGCAAACAGTATAGGTTTTAGATAAATGAACAGGTAGTGCAGAATTTTAAGGAATGATTACAAGATATATACAGGAACATTAATATATAGGAAGTTTGAAGTAAGAGGTGTAGACTAGAATAATATCCAGTTTGCAAGGGGATATACACCCCAACCCTGGCCCATCCACCTCAGACATACACATCCCCTCTACCTGTAACCTAAGCTATAAACCTACAATTATCAGGCCATCTAACTCTCCTAATCTGTCATCTCAATATTAGAAGTATTAATAATAAGGTACATGAACTGCACGCACTCCTTGCTGTTCAGTCCTCTAAGAGTCTCTGTATATCTGAGACCTGGTTAAAACCTAACACTACAGACAATGAAGTGTTACTACCTGGGTACAACATATACAGGTTGGATCGTGTTTCCAGGAGGGGGGAGGGTAGCTATACTTTATAAATCTGAGTTGAATGTCACCATAGGTGTAATATAACCACCTCAGATTAATAAGTCAGAGATTCTTGCCACCAAATTGCAACTTAACAAAAGTAAATGCATTAATATCATCTGCATGTACATTCCCCCAGGTAACAATATAACTACACTTGAAGACACCCTGCACTGGATATCATGTCACTACCCCCAAGAAACTCTACTACTCTGAGACTTTAACATAGACTGGGCCACCTGTTCATCAGAATCCCCAACCACCCATATTAACCTGCATGTATTTACACAAATCATATACACCCCTACCAGGATAGGTAAACCCAACCAAAAAGAAAGAATACTTGACTGGGTACTCATTAATAGTCAACCCCAACTGTACACCTCTGGTACCCCCCCCCCCCCCCAATAGCCTAAGTGATCACCTTCTCACATATATAATTAAACACAAAGACATAAACCCCCAACAACCCTTACTCAGAAATGTTAGAAACAAAGAAAACTTTGACCCAGCCAAATTCCAACAGGAACTAAAATCATGCAAGTGGTCTATTCTAAAACACCTCCCCTTAGAGGAAGCAGTCCTATACTTTAACAATAAATTCCTTGAGATCCTTGACTTGCATGCACCTGTTTACTCAAAAAGAACAAAGGCAAAAACTATGCCATGGCTTTCGAAAGAGACTAGACTCAAAATTAGCCTTAGAAACAAAGCCTGGGCTTTATGCCATTCAACTAAGATCACATTAAATACAGGCAATTTAGAAACTAAAAAATCCAGTTTACAAGATAAAAAACAATACTACTGTAATTTACAGACAGTAAATCAAAATAACCGTCAGAAGTTTAGGGCAGGTTTGAATAATCTACTACATTCTGAAAAAATGTCTTCCCCCGTCCCAGCTGCTACTACTGATAAACCCCCTGAGGATGTTTCAAACAGTTTTAACTGATTCTTTACTGAGACAATTTAAGCCCTAGCTAGCCAACTACCTCCTAGCTCCACTGGCACGGAAAGTACCACCCCTAAAACCTTACTCTCATTTAGCTTCCAACCAGTCACCACGTCACCTATCTGTACCTTGATCAGAAAACGAAAACCCACCACACTCTCTGCTGACCAACTTCCTGCTGAATACCTACAAAAATCAGCTGATGTTATTGCCTACCCTGTATCAATACTTATCAATCGAACCATAGTAGAAGCTAAAATTCCCACTGTCTGGAAAATATCTCATGTAATCCCACTTCATAAAGGTAGCAGCTCTACTGAATTCTCCAACTATAGGCCAATAGCTATACTCTCTCCACTTGCAAAGATTATGGAAAAATGTATTCATAGACAATTCATGCAGCACCTAATCCAGAATTTCCTCATGGCAGATGCCCAGCATGGCTTTTGACCTCACCACAGCACTACCTCAGCCCTACTAGCCTTCACCAACACCATAAACCATAAACCATAATCGTAACAATAATCATATTTCCTCAGCCCTCTTCTTGGATCTTTCCAAGGCATTCGATATGGTTGATCACCAACTATTAATCCACACCCTGCAAACATTCTGTCTAGATACTAAAGCCCTTCAGTGGTTTACATCTTACCTGAGTGGTAGACATCAGGCTGTTCTTTGGCAGAACAAACTCTCTAACCTACTACCTAACACCCTTGAAGTACCACAAGGCTCTATACTATGGCCCCTGTTGTTCTCCAACTTCATTAACGACATGAATACTGTATCCCAAAAGTCAGTTGTATCCAATACGCTGATGATTCTACCCTGATTTGCTTGGCCACATCCCCAACAGAGTTATGGTCAGATACCCAGACCACCTTTAACACAATAGAAAACTGGCTTTCTGAATGTCATCTGATACTAAATCCCAAAAAAACTAAAATGCTGTTATTTTCATCAACACAAAGGTCTACTGCCTTTAACTTTACCATAAAAGCAAATGATGGCACAATAATCTCCCCTGACCTTTCTACTAAACTATTAGGTGTCATTATAGATAATTAATCTAAAATTCGACCTATATGTCAACCAATCGATCAAAACCAGCAATAAAAAACTAGGGTCACATTACAGAATAAAAGCCTTCCTAGCCCCTCTTGCCAAAGTTGCCATAGCTCAATCTCACCTTCTTTCTACTCTTATGTATGCATCCCCTCTACTCTCTAATCTAAACAAGACTGTCCTTAAACTCTCAATCTGTTATAACCACATTGCCAGGTTTGCCACTGGGCTGCCTTTTAGGACACATCATTGCATCAATCTAAACAAGCTTAGGTGGCTTGAACTACCCAGTTTAATCCAGTATAACCAATTGAGGATGGCTCATAAAATCATCTATAACCCAGACAATACCCCTGCACTTAAAAACCTTATCATCCTCAATAATAATCACAGGTTGCTACATCTTTTCACAGGCTTCTTATTCAAATATGCAAAATTAAAAACTCAGCTGGTGACTATCTCTTCCAGCTGATATTACCTTACTTTCCTCTCTAGGCCAGTTTAAAACTAGACTCGAGCACCACCTGGGAACAAACTAGCTATGTCACTGTATCAAGCCTGTTTAACTCTCCTCTAAATGTGTAAAATCTGTTATGCAGCCTGCTGTGTAATTTAATCTGACTTTCACTCGAAATTAACTCTAACCTGAGGAACTTGTTATATTGTTTGCTTATGTGATCACTGTAAATATTCTATTTGAATTTGTAACATGTTATGTTGGATCTGTTTACCTTGGAGCTTTTCTGCCTGGGCCTCCGCTGAAAATGGACATGTATCCAGTTGGACTATCCCGGTCAACAAATGTAAAATAAAAATAAAATAAAATGAATAGGGGCTCTTTACCCCTTGAATAGTGTTATTTTCACAATAACACACACCCTGGAAGGCATTATTGTAAGAATGGGTTGGTTATCTGCTGTTATTTGGTCTCTCTCTCTCTCTCTCTTTATATATATATATATATATATATATATATATATATATATATATATATATATATATATATATATATATATATTTTTTTTATGTAGAATAGTTCTACCTTTTAACATTTCAAATTTTATTTATTTTATGTAATAGTCATTGGAGGAAATTTTTTGCATCCAAAATATAATTTCTGTAAGTATTTAATGTCTACACACACACACACACACACACACACACACACACACACACACACACACACACACACACACATTCAGAATTGCATACAGATAGACCCAACAGACATATACATAGAAATTCTCACTCACACATTTAGAAACATAGTCAGTGAAACTGTCACATTGTCAGATACACATGCAGACATGCACGCACACATGTATAAAGACAGAACCACACCACTGAAAGCCACCCACCATGCACTTTGATGAGTGAACAGCATGCTGCCACCATTTCTTCTTACTTGTTTATATTTTCATTCATATCTCAATAACTAAATTACAAATGATGACTGGCATCATATGACATCAGATGGTAAAAGAAATTAAATAAAACAAATTTTCCTTGTCTTTGTAGAATACATTAAAGTAAAAATATTGCTAGCTGCTTGTAATCACTGTCGATATGTGCAGTCTTTGGTGGTCGACTAGTGAACAGCCTATGCACAGAGCTCCTCACCTCAACTACTTTTTCTAAGATACTACACACTTCGAAAAGAGCTACTTTACCTTCATTTCTTCGGTAATTGCATCACCTTCGCAGTGGGAAATAACTCATAATAGACTTTCATCATCTCTGGCTCTTCCACAGTGTTATTTCCACAAGTAACTCAGGGAGGCCTGCTCCTACTTGAAACACCTCTAACTCCACATGGCTAAACAGACAAAAACAACAAATGACTCTTTTACAATGGAAACTCAAACAATTAAAGCCAAAGCCTCAGCAATTTTTTCACCTGAAAAGAAGTCCTTTCAAAAAGGCAGAGAACAAATAAACAAAATGCGGAGCCTATCAAAAGTGATACAAATAGTAAAGAAGACTCTAGCTTCCACATGGATGAGTTGAAGCAGGCCCTTCAGCCCATCCAATCTGCCATACAAAGCTTCTCGGAACAACTTTCAACCATAGGTAAATCCATCAATCAAATTGTGGACAGAGTAGACACACTTGAGCAAAAAGTACAATCCAATGAGTTCCAACTACAATCCGTATCAGATGATCTGCGTGCCAAAACAGCCTCTTTATTAGACCTACAGGCAAAACTTACAGATCTAGAAGCTAGAAGCAGACGTAATAATATATTAATAAGAGGTCTCCCAGAGAGCTATGACAATCAAGGCTTACTTGCTATAACAAAACAAATATTTGAATCACTTCTTCACCCAGAAGGGGAAAAAAATATCACAATTGAGAGAGCCCACCGTGCGCTTTATAAAAGACAAGATGCCTTAGCTCCTCGCCAAATATACACAAGACTACTGAATTTCCAGACAGCTCAACAGATTTTATATGCAGCAAAAAAATAAAAATTTCCTGTGGAATAATCACAAATTAACCTTTACACAAGATTTACCCATCTCCATTAAGGAAAACAGACAGAAACTAGCTCCGTTTTGTTCAGACCTAATTAAAAGAAATATCAGATTTCAAATGCGTTACCCAAATACTTTGATCTTTTCCCAACATGAAACTAAATATACTGTAACCTCCCAAAATGAAGCAAAAGAGATCTTCCTTAAAATATTTAACAAGGTTCCTGATCTTGGATAAATTCATAATCTTCCAGCACAAGCGTTTCAGCAGTTTTACACCTCATATGCTTAATTCACTCACCGGAGGCTTCAGGGACATCGTCTCTCTAATTCAGCGTCAACATTGTCTATTTAACAGATTTGAGACTGTTTAAAACAGTAAAAACATCCTTCCTTCTGTTCAAAGGCAGATCCACGTGTCAAGCAAGGAACGCATCTTCGCGAGGTTTCCAGTGGGACTCCTTTTGCTGGGACTCTTGAAGTGTACGCCAGGTCTGTTCTCCTTCAATCGCTTATAGCGCTGAACATAATAAAAGGTCCTGCTTACTGTGTTGGATCCTGTACATAGTACAGGATTGCAAACAGTTTTTTATTGTTGGGACACTCCAGTTACGTTAAATGAGGACCATGATGGTCTGTTTAAACTCCTCGACCCTATGTTGCAAAAAGCATATAAAGTAAAGGCATAAACACCTTCACTAACAAATACACAACTCACATAGAAACATAATAGATGTCAGGAAGAGTTTTTTAGTTCTGACTGTAGCAGGATGTTACATTATAATTAACTAAACAAACTCATATCTTTAGCAAATCTTGTTCATTTGTAATAATCAGCATATAGATACACTTACACTGTCTTTCTGTTCTATTGAACTGGCTGCAGTTTACAGCTAGAGAAGTTTCCATATAGAGTTGGGAATTTAAGAAAGAAATAAGGCTCTGTGTGTCAATTGCTAATGGGGGCAGGGTGGCCATGGAGTCTGACATAATGCTGTAAATCAAATGTAATGATTTAATTTAACTTAGCTGGCAGTTAAAAGTTATGTAGGGGTTTTAAAGACCACTTATACCCAAATCAGTAGTGCTTAAATCTGGTAAATGGTAAACACAGAGAGAGGGAGGATCTCAACAACACAACAAGACTCTTAGTTTTAAATTAGCTCTGCTATTATCAGAGTCTGCTCATTGGAAATACCCTTTTGCCCAAACAACACCACAACTACTTATTCTGTTTAGCTTTTCAACCATTTACAACTTTTGTTATACTGTCAGATTCACTAGTATCAGGCTCTTGTATATGACGAACTTAATAATGCTTTAGGGTTATACCAACTCTACAATTTACCTGTTGTGTGTGAAATTCCATAAGAAATGCTACTACTTGTAATAAGTCTGTTATATATGGTATTCATAGATTTACATTTCTCACATACATTAAGCTTCAAGCTGTAAGCGATGTTTACTTACACAAGGTCATACTTACATGACATACTAGTAGGTGTAGCATTTACATACGGATGCTGTATGTGCACTGTAGTAGGGATCTAGTTTGATAACCCTTTGGATGAGAATTTTATGTATATATGTATAGAACTGTTAGGGTTTTCTTTTGTTAGTTTTATACTTCTTCCCTAAGGGGTTCAGGTGGGTAGGCACCGGGCATGTCAGAAGGAGTATTTTGCTACTTCCTCCTCTACATCCAAACTTTTACTGACACAGATATGATACGGTTCTCCATCTCCCTCTCTGCCTATTGCAAGCACAAGGCAGTCTCTCTCCAACACACATTATTTTACCCATATATTACATTAAGTCTCCAAATATATAATGTTTCCTTATACCCTGTTAGTTTTAACTTACATGAGTTGGGCCGTTGACTCTTGGAATATCAAAGGCTTACAAAATACCGCTAAAAGAAAACTGTTTCTCCACCTGATTTTTAAATCCCAGGCTAATATTAGCTTTCTCCAGGAAACACACCTATCTGAAAATGAATGGGAGAATATAAAATAGAAAATGGATCAGGTCCATAATAAGTGCTGGTGATAGCACAAACTCGAAGGGGTGGCCATTATAATTAAGAAACAATTCCAGGAAGCTATCAATGAATATAAATCCGATACAAACGGCAGATGGTGTTATTTCACCTCTACACTCCCAGATTCCTCCAAACCAATTATGTTCTTGAACCTATATGGTCCTTGCTCTCAACAACAAACTTTTATCTTAGAAATCTATAACATACTAAACTCATTTCCAAATTACTTATTCATAGTAGGAGGGACTGGAATGTGGTAATAGACCCTAGCCTAGATCGCACCAGCAAATCCTCCTCTTATAACTTCCAAGCTTCTATAGCCTTAGAGGAACTTATCTCAGATTTTAATCTTGTAGACACTATCACTTTTAGTAATATTTCACCAAAGAAAATTTATATACCTTCTATTCTAATTGTCACAAATCTTGGTCACGTCTAGACTTCCTTCTGATTTCGGACCCCCTATCTAAATTTAAAAATACTTTTAATATTGAACCCAGATCTCTCTCGATCATGCAAAAATCTCTCGTAAAATTAGATTCAACACGCCTGATTTTACCTTTGCTAACTGGACCCTTAACAATAACCTACTAAATAATAAAGATATATTAAATAAAATTAATAACATGTTGTTGGTTCTCGACATTAATCTTACAAAATCCCTAATCCCTCCAGACATTCAATGGGCGGCCTGTAAAGCTGAAATGAGAGGTTTTTTGATTAGCAAAGCTTCCTTTCTTAAAAACTCAACATTAAAAAGAAAATACTCTATCCTTTAAACTCTCATCTTTAGAAAAAGTCAGAGATTATCTCCAGACCCAAAAACTGAAGTACTGATCAACTCGAATTACTAGAACTTCACTCACAGAATTATTCCCTACAGGAACAAAATTTATAGCAACATATTCTGAATGGGCTCAAATCCCTCAAGAACTTTGGCAAGAATATTAAAAATAATAACGGTGCTCCCAGAATATCCACCCTTCACTATCAAGGAAAATTTATAATTCAGATTCTGAAATAATACATTTATTCTTTGAATTATTTTCAGATATCTATAGTAGCAATAAACACGATACTCTCAAACCCCAGATGGAGTCTTTTCTTAATTCCATTAATTTCCCCTCTCTTGAACCTAATCAAGTCTCTCTCTTATCTGCCCCATTTACCATTCAAGAAGTCCAAGACATCATAAACAACCTTAAAAGAGGCAAATCTCCGGCCCTGATGGCTTCACTACTAACTTCTACAAAGCCTTTTGCCCAAAAATATCCTCCATCCTATTGAAAGTCTTTAACTGTATCATAAAGGAGGGTATTACTGACTTACATTGGAACAACTCAAAAACCATCTTACTATTAAAAAATAAACAAGACAAAGCAGACCCACACAATTACAGACCAATCTCGTTAATAAATGTTGACATTAAGATTCTTGCTGCTATTTTAGCTAATAGATTACAAAAGATACTCCCGTCTTTAATTTCCCTGACCAAGCTGGTTTTATGAGCAATAGACACACATGGGATAATACCCTAACTTTGGATTCCCTAATACAATTTACCAAAAAAGACAAAAACCCAATATATGCCCTAACTTTGGATGCCTCTAAGGCTTTTGACAGAGTCAACTGGGACTTTTTGTTTGCTACTTTGTTCCATTTCAATATACCTAAATCCTTCTCGGATATGATCAGAACACTTTATACAAAGTCTTACACATACCTTTACATAAACAAACAGAGATCCAAGCCAATATTGATTACTAATGGAACAAGACAGGGTTGCCCACTTTCACCCTTTCTCTTTAACATTTTTATCGAGCCCTTCTTTTTATATATGAATACTCACCACAACATCCCTAAAATCCTAAACACACATGTTGCACTATCAGCTTTTGCAGATGATTTAAATCTATACTTCCAGTTTCCCAACTCAGACCTACCCAAAATCTTTGATGCCATCAAGTACTTCTACCGCATCAGATTACCTAATTAACAATAAAAAATCACATATTTTCCCAATCAATCCCAACTCCCACAAATCTTTCTATTTCCCTGAGTCCTCTTTACAAATAACATATAACCTTAAATATCTAGGTATCCATTTTGAACATAACCAAGCTTCCATGCTCCAAAATAATCTACTAAAAACATGGTCCACCATCCAGCAAGATCTACAAAGATGGAAACTTATGAATTTAGCTTTCTTGTCCAAAGTAGCAATAGTGAAAATGAATGTCTTACCCAGACTCTTATATCAATTCAATGCTTCGGATATGGTAGTCTTTAATAACTTCTTTTCCAAAATTGAAAAGACCTAGCTAGGTTCATCTGGTTCCGTCAGTCAGGATCTCTTACTCTAAATTAACTTATCCTAAGGAGAAAGGGGGGTTAGGCCTTCCAAACTTTCAACTGTACTACAAGATTATCTGCTCAAACAGAGTCTGGTCTATTTCAAATTTTAGCAGCAAAAATCATACCCACTCTCCATCATGGTTAAAAATCTGGCATCACCATATTATTTCTAACAAAATTAATCCTCAGGCTATTCCCTTCCTATCCACTCTTTCTATAAACAATTGTAACCTAGCACATTCTCTGAAACATAAAATTAGGCTTTTCCAAAAACTTATTAAAGACATCAAACTGGAAAATATTCTACCCCTGCTCCAACCACTCCATCAAAATCCAAACATCAAAATCAATAATGTAATGTTGGACCTTACTAAATTTCCTCTCATCAAGGATCTCAATGTATGGGACATCCTCAAACATAGGTCAAAATCTCTTCCTGAGCTACGGTTAATTCTTGGAACCAATAACAAATACACAGTTATTCTTCGACAACTAAGAGAAAATATACTTGCACAACATTTCAATCTTTCTCCCAACCCTCAGGAAATTAACAAAGTAGTTGAAACTATATCTGTAATATCGAGCACTAAAAAAACAATTTCATCCTCTTACAAACTATTGAATACTTTGCTATACAACTCAAACTGTCTCTTTTCCAACTATTGGAATACCGTTGGTTCTCCTATTACAGAGGACCAAAAACTCTCAGCTATAAAATCTACTTTAGAACTCTCCCTTTTTAAAAAACTCTTATACACCCAACTGATGCTAAACAATAATTCCTACTACACTCCTGTAATACTCAATAAATTTAACCCCAACTCATCCCCCTCGTGTACCTGTTGTCCCCATCCGAGGCGGATCTACTACACATTATGTGGTATTGCAACCACTCTTACAAACTCTGGTGCTCTCTAAAAGTTCGTTTACAAAAAATGGGTTACTACACCTCCACCCTTTCGTGGGAAACAGCCATTCTCCATATTCCTACCTCCAAATTATCTAAAGTACAACTCCACATTTTAATTATTCTCTGTTCACTTATTAAACTATACATCACTAAAAATTGGTTAGATCGCACCAAACTTAGTTGGAATGGTTTCAAAGAGATGGCTTTCAAACACATCTCAGCTCATAAATTCATTATAAAAGGCCCCAAAAGAGAGCTTATTTTGGTAAACTATGGAAGAAACTTATAGATTTGATTCTTACTGAATAACTTCCCATTCATACCTTGAGTACAACAGGTATCCTTATCCTTGTTAATTTATCGGAGAACCACTGCTAACCCAATTAATATTATATTTTTGCAATACCACTACAGAGGAAATGTAGCACATTTTGTTGTAAATATTGTATATAATTGTTTTTGGTTAAATTGATTACAATGCTCTCATCGTGCTGTTCCTTTCCTTCTCATATGTATCATTGCTAAACTATGTGGTAACTCACAATATTCTGTAATTATTCATCGTTGCATTTTAATGTGCATAAATGTAATGTATTTCCTTTCTCAGTATGCATTGTTTCATATTTTGAAAAATAAAAGAATTATTTGAAAAAAAAAAATGTGCAGTCTTTCCACATTTAGATTACTAGTGAGATGAATTCATTTGCAAACTGTTGCATGGTATAAGATAAAACCTAAAACAATGATGAAGAAATCAACTTTCACTGAGGCTTAAATTGTAATTAATATGTCTGAAGCATACTGAATAATGTTTATTCCTTAATGGGTTGAACAAACAAGGGAAAAGGGGGGAGAGCTTGACTGACTGGTACTTTAGTTAAACCTCATTTTCAGTAAAATGATATGAATACAAAATGGAAAATATCTCCACAGTGTATCCAAGACAAACAAACAAACAGATAAATAAATAAATATTACACATATTCACATGTGTATACACCACACACACAACCTTGAAACTGCATTGCTCAACCGGCATATGGTTGACTTGCAGTTTTCAATTGGCAGAATGTCCAACCCAAATCGATCAACTACAATACAGCGATCGGGTAGTGTAATTTCAGCATTTGGGTTCAACATTGCGCAGGGGGATCACGATTCAGTGAGGAATAGGAAATTAGCCCATTTCCTCACTGAAGTGCCATCTCATAGTTAGTATATTTAATGTGCAGGGGGTGTAGGGGGGGGGCATAGCCCCCTGCAATAAAATAAAATTAATGTAGCATTGACTGTACAGTTTAATAGTACATTAATGTGCATAGCAGAAGTTGAGTGATATCACCTCCTGCTATGTTAAATACATCGAACCATGGTTATTGATGTATTCATTTTCACTTTGGTTTACTTTTGTGCTTTCCGAATTCCACACACACACACACACACACACACACATATAAATATATATATATATATATATATATATATATATATATATATATATATATATATATATATATACACACACACACACACACACACATACACACACATGTGTATATATATATATATATATATATATATATATATATATATATATATGTATATATTCACATATAGATGGACTCGGACACAGATGTGGATGCAGATACAGATACAGATATAGATATAGATATACATGAGATGCCAAACCAAGGCCCCATCTGCTTGTGTTGGTGCTAGATCAGGTGGATGTAATAGGTCCCATAACACTTATCAAAAAGCATAGAGGTTGCTTTATTGTACAAACACTTTTCTTTCTTTTATTATTTACAGATTCATTATATGTTATATCATACTTTATACATCACAGTAAAGTATCTTACATGTTTATCTTCCTAAATACTTAAACCATTCATTCCACCAAAACCATTTCTTTATATGATATATTATTTCCGTATCATCTTTGCTTTTGTTATACAGAAATTCCTCACATCTTCTTTACCATAAACACCAAATAGTAATGAATACAATTTTATCCCATTTTTCAGTTTCTGTCACTCATAACCTTATATTTCACATACAATACTATGTCCATATCAATATTTTTAAACATTCTCCAGTCATAAAAATGTTGAATAATGTCCAAAAACCTTAATTTTTCTTACAAGCCAAAAAAATGTTGCAATGTTTCTGCACTATTATAGCTGTTAAACATTCTTTGTGTTATCATTTTGTATTTCATGTTACCTTTCACTGACAGTTTGTCCATTAGTAAATGGAACAGAAAATGATGTGTTCAAAAACAAAAGTTTCAAATCTTTCCTGCCTTTTCCTTATTGCTTTCTTGTATTCACCACTCCTCCCTCATTTTCTCAAGGAGCTATACAAATAGTCCACTTTCATTGCTTTTTATTCCTTTCTTTCCTTTGTATCTGTACTTCATTTATATCAAGTTTCAGTGTCTTTATTCTACTTTATATTCCTTCTCTTCCAAATCTTTTGTCTCGCTTTTCCTTTTCTTATCCCAACTGATTCATGTAACTTTAATTTTTTTAATAAAAATCTTTCCTAATATGGTCTTTTTTCACACACTTTTTAAACACCTTGAATAAATTTATTGATGCCAAGAAAACAACTGGATTTATTTTAACTAACCACACCATCCTTTCTTTAACATCTCTTTTGACTGGATTCAACCATATTCCCCACAGAAGACCAAAAAGATGCCCAATAATACCATTTATATACAGCATGGAGATTTGTACACACCACCTAAATATGCCAGCTTTCCTAAAATATATGTGTTTAACATATATACCCTTTTTATAGGGACAACTGAACTACCACTACCAATCTGTCAGCTTTCATATTTTTTTAGAACTTCTCTCCATTGTTCTGTTACTACTTGTTCCCTTCCAAGCTTAACCCCTAAAATGTCAATTTCTGCTCTGGTAAAATAAACTCACGCCATTCTTACCACATCTCCAAACCATCTTACCTTTTGACTTATTTAACTGTAATCCTGCATTGCCTAAAATTTGTTCTGCAAATTGTCTCTTTCATTCAATGTTTGTTCCTGGCTGTTAAGATCAAATCATCTGCATAGGTTAGCATTAATGGTAACCATATCCCTTCCTTAACTTCCCATCTGCCATCCTCTAACCTTGATCGACACGTTTCTATAACTACATTCATTACCTTCACAAACAGCCACATCCTCAATGGATGACCATGCTTTAATCCACTTCCCTGTCTTATCTTTTTTTCTACCCATCCATTCACCATCAGAGACACACAAGAATTTTCATAAAGTATCCTCACCATTATCCGTACTTTTTTCCTACGTCGTGTTCTTTTAAAATGTTCAACATTTCTCCATAATCAATGCTATGAAATGCCTTAATCACATCACACACAGTAACTTTTCCTTCTTCCCCTTATCTGTGCACTCAACCATTTCTTTAACCATCACTGCATTTTATTTATTCTTTTACCTTTAATCCCCTAAACCCCTTCATTCAATTATTCTTTCATGACACGCATCATTATTTTGAATAACCTTAATAAATATTTTATAGGCAGTATTTCCCAAACATAGTTGTTCTCTATTTTTTTTCTTTGTTTTGTATTCCCCTTTTTGCATATAAATGTTTAACACCCTTACACATCTTCCTCCAGCCATTCATGCACTATTTCCAGAAAAACATTCTTTTTGTCCTCTGACTTTTCTTTATAGAAAGAGTACCCTAATCCATCTGGACATGGTGCAGATTCTTCTTTGCCTTCCTTTATAGCATTCTTTAACTCTTATCTCTCAATTCTCAGTTTTTTCCACTACCTCCTTTTTCATCTTCCATACTTTTAATACACACTATCACATTGTTTTCTCATACCTGTTCTGTGCAAACCTTTCAACTATAATCATAATTTCCTCTTGTTTATATTTTAACTGCCCTTTTTCATCCGTTATTCATTCATTGCTTTTTCTTTTTTTTTCACTTTGTATATCTCAGTTTCTTAACCAAAAATGTGGAAACAATTTATTTTCTTCCTTTCAAATAATAGTTTTTTCTAAATATCATTCTTCCTATTTTTTTTTATTATATTCATAAGTACTTTTCTTCTTCATGACTTTGTGCTGCCCTTTTTGTAGTCCCTTTCTGTAGTATTCTTTCACAAATTTCTTTTTGCTTATTTCAACTTTTCCTTCTTCTGTTGCTCTCTCTTTCTCTCTCTCCCTCTAATTTTAAGTATATATTTTTGAAGTTTTCTTTATACGATATCCATCAATCTGTCAAACTGACATAAAATGACATCATGGTAATGTGATCTTCTTACAGTGAAACACATTTTTAAAGACATTTCATTCCTGCAATTTTTCCTGTCAGCCTTTTTAACCCTTTTCATTCTTTTATTTTTTTTTCATTCACTCCTTTTATTGCCTTAAAGCCCTATGATCTGAAAACTTTGTTCCTCTAATTCCATCTTTGACTTCTTTCAGTAATCAGTAATCAAAATATAGCAATCTCTGTTTTAAGTAACCCCCTCTTATAAGTGCAATTTCTCATTTAATCTATATTTAACCTAACATTATTTATAACCTCTTTCAGCATTTTTACATCTTGTGCTCGTTTCCTTTTCATCTTCCTTAAATTACAATTAATGTCTCCCACTACCATAATAGGCACACTTACTATTACATAATTTCAAATTTCCACATTTTTTATTTCAGTTACATGTTTATATGAATGCACTACTATTGTAAACCCCTTATGTTCCTTTGTTACATCACACACTAAAACTCCTCTTGCTACCAGTACCATAATATATAATATTTTAATATCTTCATTTCTAGGAATGCTGCAGTAGGTGTACATGTGTAACTCCCTATAGTCCACACCACTTTTCTTTTCCACATCATTTCAAATTCCATCCTTTTTCTTTTATCTGTACATCTTATGTCAGGAAGACAAAGTACCTCTGCCTCTATTTTTCACACCATTCAAACAAAATCATTCTTCTAACATCACTTTCCATGCTATTCACATTCAATAATCCAGCCATCCACAATCTCTTTTTCCCATTTTTGCACATGGGTTTGGGATGTCAGTTCAACAGAGACAATTATCTATAGCCAAAGTTTACATCATCAGGTGGCTATACCTGCTGCCACAGTTGTTCTTCCATATCACACACTCATACCTATCCAATGTAGAGTGTCCAATCCACCTACTGCACATCTTTGGAATGAGGGAGGAAATCCACACGAACACATGGAAGACATGTAGACTCTATACAAAAGGCATCTCAAATGAGAACCAAACTGTGGAACCTATTGCTATGAGGCGACAATGCTACCTGCTGTGTTACTATGCCACTCTATTCACATTCACTGATGCTATACTTATATTAACCTTCTCCCTTTTTTGCATTTTTCTAGTTTATATTTTGGTCAAATTTTTCTCCTCAGCCATCACCTAATAGAACCATTTGATTTTTTTTCCTAACTCAGAGATCATATCTCCCTCTTCTCCTTCTTTCTCTGTTTCTGTTGCACATACAGAGATGAAATAGGTTTGGGGTATCCTTTTCATGTATTAGTTCGTGGACTTCATCTAGCACATCTTTTTTTATATCTTTATCTTGTACTTCCTTACCCTCACCCCCACCTTCACCCTTTCATAATTTACTTCCACTCTTTCTCGCATAAAAACTTGTTCTCCCCTCCTCATTTTCTTCACTTTGTCTGTGTTCATTAATATGTGGGCAATCAAACCAAAATGCTCCTCACTTCTACATTTCCTTCAATGTGTTTTTTTTCCTAGAGTGTCCTCTCGCTGGTCCCTCTTTAACATAGAAGATGAACAGAGATGCTTTATTATATAGAACCACATCAGGATGGATAGCAGCATCATAAAATATAAACAAACTGATTAAAAGACAGACCTTACAGACATACATGCTTACATCTCAACAGCTTGCTACAAAATGGCAGTCAGGCTTACACGTGCTCAGTATTTATACACTTGTGCAAGCCCTCAGATAGCCTCTTAAAGATACATACACACACACTAATCTACATTGTCCCTTTAAAAAGATTGCCCTTAGTTGAAAATAACATTGCAGTTAGACATGCATTGCTAAAGACATGAGAAACAAACACAATGTTTCTTTGTAATGCTTGTCTGGGGTTATACTTTTTTCTAAATTTATTTTTTAAGCACTCAGGGTCCTCCCTTGACTCAGCTGGTCCAACAATATGATGGTTTTACCCCTCTCCTGCAAGGATAGCAGGTGCATACATAAATGAAAGCTCCCTTTCAATGGCTTCTGACCCAGCTAAATTAAGTAGAATAAATGCCTTTGTATGGTCATCTTTATCAGAAAATGCAGCCTGTATGAAAATGTCATAGTCTTGCTCAAACACTTTCCATTTATCTGCAATATCACTGTCAAACACTAGTGCACTGGGTTTTTGAAATCCGTCTGTCATGCCAACAAAATATGCACAAACAGTTATAATATGCCCCTTGTAATTATATATGTACAAGCTGTGCTGTGAAAGATCTCGTAATAACATTCAAATGCACACTAAACTCTTTGAAATACTGTACTTTGCGAAATATGCTCTGAAAGGGCTGTATTTTGTGAAAAAAATTTACTGTAATACTGCACAAACATGCAAAAGCTGCATACGCTTATGATAACTCAGATATATTTAATTAATGTGAAAAAAATGTGTTCTTTGTGAAAATGCAGTCATTTCCTTTTATTTTATTTATTTTATGCAATTTGGGCTTTATTTCAAACATTTTCCATAGTTATTTAAATATTTTTATCAGTATTGGACATTTTGGTTTATTTAAATATTGTTTAGAGCATTCTGTATGCTTTATTTCATATTTTGCAAATAAGAAATTATTTAAGCAAGTTTTAACATCTGAAATTTGTTTCTGACCTGTTTTGTGAATTTTGCATGCAGTAGGGATGATCCACTCATATATATTCTTCCAATACCAACTGGATGCCTTTCGGACTCAAATTGGAGAAACTGGCACTCTTTCT
This sequence comes from Protopterus annectens, assembly GCF_019279795.1. Lineage (NCBI taxonomy): Eukaryota > Metazoa > Chordata > Ceratodontiformes > Protopteridae > Protopterus > Protopterus annectens. Next base: position 1,681,234,546 of record NC_056731.1, on the reverse strand, counting down.
GGCAACAAGTCGTTTTTGCCGTACCTCTTCTGACACCATGTCGCTCATCCCTCTCTAACATAGAAGACAAACAGGTGGGGTAGTTTATTTAGATGCTTTATTACATAGAAACACATCAGGATGAATAGCAGCATCATCAAATATAAATGAACTGATTAACAGACAGACCTTACAGACATACATGCTTACATCTCAACAGCTTACTACAAAACGCAGTCAGGCTCGTACGTGCAGAGTATTTAAACACTTGCGCATGCCCTCAGATAGCTTCTTAAAGGTACATACACACACACACAGTCCAAACTCCCCACACTGCTCACGCTTTCTTTTTGTACAATCCTGTATTAAATGTGATTTATTCCCACTATGAAAAAAACATGCTTTTGGCTGCCCCCAGTAGTTCATATTCCCACACCCTTTCATTTATTACAACCACATTAGGTACATGCAGTGACTTATTTTCTGTTTTAAAAGTTACATAAACTTCCCATCTCCAGTCCACACTCTTCTGTCATCCACAAGGTTTTTATATAATGCACATCCTAACAGAAGCTTAAAAAAATATTTTAAGTATTTTTGTAATTGTACATTTAAATTTTGGCAGCTATAGTCATTCCAATTAGATGTGCTACTTTTCCATTCATATTCATTAACATTTTTCGACAAATGCAAATGTCTTAAAGGATATTTCACAGAAAAGTTCAGTTTCTATATGTATTAATGTCCTAATACCAGATATACTGTATACTAAAGGCATAACAACATTGTCTAAAACAAAGCACCTGTTTATTTACTGTTCAAGCTTTCTCTTCACATGTACAACAGGCCTCTTTCTCCAGCTGTCAGCAGCTCCAGTCTGTCTCCTCTTCACCTGTACATCCTTTTCTTTCTGCTGTATTTCACAGGAACCTGCTGCATAAGTCTTTTATCTGGAAGCACTGCTGTCAGTAGAGCTTGATCCAGCAGTAGGTGTCCTAGCTGAGAGGGGGCCCACTTGCTAGGATATTGTCACATTTACTTTTTTAAATATAAAAAATGAATACGTTTTTAACAGCATTCTTCTTTAAGAGCACGTCTGCTTCCATTCGTGCAGATCTGTTGCATCTGTATGTGCATCATCATTGTACAGACCTGCTGTCATTTTCTTCCACTTCTCTGCATTCTGTGCACACAGAATTTAAAAACAAAAAGTCATTCCTGTGCTACTGAATGTAGACTCACTAAATGAACACACTCACACACACATACACACACACACACACACACACACACACACACACACACACACACACACACACACACACACGTACATCTGTGTAATTCTCTAGTTAGGTGGTTATCTCATTTGCTCAGGCTCAAACTCTATACCTTAGTTATAGGAAACAAGAGTCTTATTCCTCTTCTCCAACTAACAAGTTGTTAAAAAAGTTGAGTTTCATTTCATTTTCAAGGAATTGAGTTTCAAGTGCATTTTAAGTAATTGTGAGGTTCAAGGGAAGGAACATTTACTGCTGCTCATGCTAAGTCTGTTTACCACATGCAACAGTTTTGTTTAGCAAATTGTATCACTATTGTGCTGTTGAATTTAAAGGCACTGTTAGAACAGCAGGTAGTGTACTAACTATTGATGCAGAAGGATGTGAGTTCTACTTGGGGGGTGGTGCTGCAATGCTGAGTACATCTTCCTTTGGATAAGATGCCTAGTAACTATGAACCTGTTGTCAGTTTGCCATCCATTCCCTATTATAACATTACCAGCTTACCATTTTTTTAATGTAACATAGGCAATTTATTCTTTAAGGGCTGCAGGCACAGAATTTGTAGATGAAACACTGAAATATAAAGCTGTTTGCAACCTCTTCATTAGTTACAGATCTCTTTAATGTGGAATTATTCTGATGACTTTTACTTCTGCAGAGACTGCACATAATGACTGATATTGGTGGATTTGCTTGATAGAAGTTTGAGTGGAGTTTTACAGCTGAAATGTTCTGAACTGAACAGTTTTGTCATTAGTGGTATATACATTTTGTTTCATTGTTTACAGGAAAATGTTTAAAACTACAAATTTAAAACATGCTCTAACAAGTGGTTCTTTATTATACAAGGAATAAAATTTAATACAATCAGGAAGGTGAATCAAAGAACACATGCATATATGCTTGGCCCTAAAAATGTGTTCATGATTTGAAAACAGCCAAAGGTAAACTTTTTCACCACTGGTCACTTGCTATTTTATTTGAATGGGGGTTTCAATGCTGTTTCAATGAATACGAGTTTCAATGGCAGAGAAGTTTTAATGTCTGTTTTCATTGTGAGACTGTATTGCTTTATTTAGCAAATGTCTACCACTGTTTGTGCTATAAAATTTGAAATAAAAAATTTAAATTAAATCCAAATATCTGTAACCATTGTAGAAGTAAAACAGAAAACAGTATGCACATTGAAAGGTTTGAACAGTGTTTATGGTAACTGGGGAGAAATAACCAAATAATAGAACACTGGAGTGGCTGTGGAGGTATGCGTACTTGGGGGGGTGATCCACTACCCTGTTTACGGCCCACTTCACCACGACCTAGTTCTGGCTGTCAGACTCTTGCTACCTTGCTGTTTACTGCTCTCTGTTCAATCTTCCTAAAGCCCAGCACAGAAAATGCATTCAGTTACTCCACTGGCTAGGCATGCCCTCTTTGAATCCACACCGCCATTTATAGCATCCTTCAGTCTTTCTGTCATTTCCTCATGGCCAAATATATAGTCCATCACCACACTCTACTGCATGGCCTCTGATTCTACTGGTTCAGCATCTTCCATCATTTTTTTATATTAAACAGAGTCATCCTGACCCCCTGATGCTACAATATTCTCCTCCAAAACATCTTTTTTCTTTTTGAATTACAGTTTTATTTTTCTCCTTGTCCAGCTCATCTCCATTCACAGCCTCTATTTTAGATTCCATGATCAATGGTAATAGTTAGTGATTACCTCACAAAGAGTAAAAGTTCCCAGATGTCTTGGTGAAATTTACCCTAGTAGTAGAAATGCAATCTTGGGTCCTTCATGAAAAGAGGCTAGTAGCCTAGAGAGACTAATCTAGTAAATAAGGAATAGCTAAATAAATACATAAAACAGTGTTTTTAATGTTAAAAGAGATCTGAAAAAGCCTAACCAGAGAACATTTGCTCTTTGTGAAGGGGGACTTGGTGCCCAAATCAGCAGCTCTGCAAGAGAGTGAGGATGAAACACAATGAAGGAAGAAGAACCTTTAAATTTTTCCCGGCGGAGGAATCCAGAGAGTTAACAAACTGATACTGTTTCCCAACAGTATATGTGTGACTATAAGACTGAGTTTAAGGTATTTGCTTGTGATTTTGGATAGACCACAAGACTTGTTTTTGTTTGGCAGAACATGCATTAAATTTCGTTTGCATGTTATAAACTACAATTTTCAGGAAAACTGTTGATCTTATCTTAAAATTAAGGAACTATGTTGACACCATAAATAGATGAAGATGTCAAATGGAAATAAACCATAAAATATACAGACACTAATGAGTTAAATAACATGATCCTGCTCACAAAATGATACCTCATTATATGTCAAGTATAAAGAGTATTTCATGTGAATTGTGTTTAAGAAATATGACTTTTTATTGCTTTGTAATACTTAAAAGTTGCTTAGAAGTAACTGCATTATTATTTTGCAAGATGTGGCATGTTCTTTTTAATTTAGAAACATCCAACACTATTAAAATCACTGAAACTGACATAGAAAAATGGGACAGTGATGGAACATGAAGCATAGTACCAGAATATTCATTCATGGATGAAGGAATTGGTGAATACAGCATTGTGAGAACATCTGTTGTGCAGTATTTCCTAGTAAGTTGAAATACTGAGTGAATAGGATAGGTCAGTTAAGTTTGTGTGCGTGTTACTTTGTATATGTCTTTGTATTTGTGTTTGTGTGTGCGTGTGTGTGTGTGTGTGTGTGTGTGTGTGTGTGTGTGTGTGTGTGTGTGTGTGTGTGTGTGTGTGTGTGTGTGTGTGTGTGTGTGTGTGTGTGTGTGTGTGGGGGGGTGTGTGTGTGTGTGTGTGGGTGTGTGCAGGTGCACAAATGTGTGTGCATGGGCACATGTCTTACAGGTTTGTTTCACTTTGAATACTGGACTTGTCTTCAGTCCAGAGTATCTCAACTACAAATAGTGAGTGTGCTGTAAGTATAAATAATTAGTGTACATAGCTGACATAAAGGTTAAGCTTTTTGCTTCCCAGAAACAAGTTATGGAGTTTGACTGGAATAAAGGTAAAGGCCTTTGCCACCACCCACAAGTTATAGTGTTCAATCCTGACCTCCGGCCAATACCAATACCATTACCAGCTGTTTCCATCTCAAACTCACCCAAAGTTGAATGGATTCATAGGCAGCAGCAATGACTCCCAAGTGGTGCCTATCAGGTTAAGAGTTGTGTAAATGAAAAATTTACATTAACTGTGGTGTACAGTATGCTCTAGCCATGGGAATACAGATCACAGACTGTACACCATGCCAGGGTTAGCCACTTAGTGTAGAGATTGGATTTAGGTGATTTAGTTACTAGAATGGATGGACATGTATATTTATGAGTGATATGTGTATTGAGGACCAGACCTATGCTAGGCAACCATACTAATGGGGATAGAAGTATGTGTGCCTTTATTGACCAATGTGTGCCTGCCACAAAGCCCATCTGTCCTGGGTCAACTGGTTGAAGACCTGGAAATTAAATGAAGTGAAATCACAATAGTTCAAGGAAATACTTAGAGCTTTATCACCTCAAGAAAAACAAAAAAATAGGTAGAGCTGAAGAGGAATGGCAGTGCCATAAAACAGCATATGTAAAGACTATACAATGGATAATGTGATCAAGCCAGGTATGGAAATAAGGTACATAAGGAAAGATGGTGGCGGAATTCAGAAGTCTATAAGGTTATCAAAAGAATGAAGGATTTCAGGAAATACTAGGAGACTGAAAAGACAGATCATGCTAAGAAGAATACTGGCTGGCTAATAAAGAATGAATACTTATTGGCTAGGAAAGAGGCTAAGACAGCAGTCACAACAGCAAAGAACAAGGCATCAGAGGCACTTTACCAGCTTTTGTAATGTGATTCAGCAGATGATACAAACAAATAATAAAAGGATGCAAGGCAAATACAGAAAGGTGAAGAAGATAATTAACAGACTTCATCCATAAGGGATGCCAATGACAACCTGCTCCCAGTGTGCAGGACAGCAATGACAGATGGGAGGAATGCAAAAACCTCAAAGAAAGTGGATTGCCCACACAGCCTAAAGTAAGAAAACCACACTCTTGAAGAAGTAAAAACAGCACTAAGGAAAATGAATTAAGGAAAAGTACTAAGATCAGATAAGTTCACAGCAGTAATGATCAAAATGTTGGTTGAGTTAGGAGAGAAATGGCTGCTGAGGGTATTCATAGCAGTTCAGGGAGAAAGGTGCACCCCCAGATGACTGGAAAATAAGCATCCTAGTGCCAGTGAACAACAACAAAGGTGATATTTGTAACTGTAGGCAGCACATAGGTTTCAAACCCCTATCAAACTGCATGTAAGTGCTGGAGGGGGAAATTGACAAATATACAGAATATTAGAAAGTAAGAAGGGAATTGAGCAGTTCAGATCAAGATGCACAACAGATGACTGATGTTTGCAATGAGACAGATAGTGAAGAAGAAGCTAGACATAAGGAAAGAGTCCAGCAGGCATTTCTAGAACTGGAGAAAGCATATTACAAGGTTCCAAGAATGTTGATTTGGGCAGTCCTGCAATGGTCTGACATCTCAAAAATAATGGTAGAGAGTCTATGAACAAGGACACAAAGATTCAAGTATGAACAGTACTTGGTCTCATAGAGGGATTCCCAGTGGGTCTGGATGAGTATAAATGTTCAGCTTTCAGTTCACTGATGAAAAACAGTCCTTATACTGGTGAGGGACTACATTAGCAAACAGGTTGGGGGGGAAAGATCAACAAAGCCATTATATGTCGACTCTGAATAAGACCTTCAGCAAATGATGAAGGAATGTAACACAAAACTGAAGACAAATGGGATGAAACTGAGAACAAACAAGACAGAGCTGTCATGGCAGCAAATGGGGAAATATGAAGAGGCTGAAAATTGAGATAGGAGGGAAAATACTGGAACAGGAACAACTTGAAATATCTAGGAGGGATGTGTACCTCCCAACTGTACAGATGTTTGCAGAATGTCCAGATTTTTGCCTCATATTTTTGGTCCATTTTTCATAAAATTGTGTTTTTTCTGGCAAATCAGTGGCAAATCATTAAAGAATGAAATTAGAAAGTAATGACAGATTGTTGAGTTTCAGACTTCCTATCCTTCAGAAAACTCATGCTAATGCACAACCTGTTATTCTATCAACATTCTAAGTTGTAAGAGCAATATTTAAACATTGTCACTATTTTTGTACCTTGTCCCAGTTACATTTATGTCTTTGTCCAGATTTCCTGCTCTAACAAGCTGAGTGGTATGGAGGGATGGTTGAGGAGAAGAAATGTCTGAATGAAGTGAAGAGATATCTGAATGATGAAGTCAAAGCTAGTATTAATGGTGCTGTAGCAAACTGCTACAGAGTGTGAGTTAATGAGTGACTGAAGAATAACAAAGAAGATGAAATGTAAGGTACACAAAATAGTGGTGTGACCAGCACTTGTGTATGATACAGAGACCTGGCCAATGAAGACAGAACAGTTGAGCAAATACCTGAGATGGGAGGCAGGATGCAAAATGCGGGGCAGACAAAGAAATTATGACATTAAAGCTGAAGTCCTGGTAGCTCCAGTTACAGAAAAGGTAAAAGAAAACAAATTGTTGCACTTTGGGCACATGTGCAGGAAAGCAAAAAATGATGTGATGAAGAGGAATGGGAGAGACAAAAAGAAGCCAACAGGAGACGAGGATGTCCAGCAAAGAGATGGAATGACTGGATGACAAAAGACCTGCAACACTCGGGCATGAATCTTGAAGAAGGTAGCAGAGTGGCACTGAATTTTGAGAGGTGGTGATAGTTGATGGACACCTTGCTCCTATGTAAAACATGAAGAAAAGATGTTTGTTTATGATGATGATGATTATGATGATGATGACAATGATGATGATGACAGAATTGATTACATTTGTCTATATGAGTCCTTACATTCAGATCTATTCATGGGGTGGGGGGTACTTGAAACCCTAAAGGATTAGGTTACTAATTTGTGGTCAGGTGTAACCATTGAAAGAGTTTCTATGGATTGGTACAAGTGGAGGCTATATAGCTAAACACAAAGTCCAAACTTTTCTCATCCATTTGTGGGTTTCTGTTTGTTCAAGGGATTTGTCATTTGTTAAGTCCATAAATGCTTGGGCATACCCAACATGAGAGGTATGGATGCACCTGTTTACTGACGGGTAATTTAAATCACCTGTCATAAAAGTGTCTTTTCATTATGAACAGCTTTGCAAGTACATTTAAGATGATATCATGGACATTTGTGGGCATTGAGTCCCATTGTATGCAATAAACTCCTAATTGGCATCAAGCAGGCTAAATTGGAATTCAGTAAGTTTGCTTTTTGGGTCTCAGGAAATTTGATGAGAAGGGATATGGTTTCTAACAAATGTGAAAACACCCACCCACATTTCCCTTCAGGTCCGAATGTGTGGTAAACGTTAAACTAAGTTAAGAAGGGAGCCCTATATCTGCAATGAAGTTAAAACACAATCATAGACACAGATCCAATCAAGTTGCAGGAGAGTCTCAAAATCAGGTATTATTATTATTATTATTATTATTATTATTATTATTATTATTATTATCATCATTATAATTATTGCTATTAAGACTTCTGCCATTTAGAAGAGCCACATTGATATAGCCAGATTTTGGAATATGCTGTAAACTTGTCTGTATATTGAGATATAAAGTAGACAGACATTGCTAAAAAGAGGGAAGCAAGGTGTATGGCAAGTAAACTGAATCCATAGAATAAGAAGAATAGGCCATTTCTTGAAAAACAAGTTATTTTGTCTACTGTTGCATAACTAGAATTACACCAACCACTTAGACTCAAGACCAGAATCATTCATTCATCTGCACAAACAGTGAGATGTAGAATGAGTCTGTCTGCATGTTCCTCAGGGTTAAATACCACACATTATTCACACCTATATGGAATACCACTAGGTTGTACACATTTTTTTGCCAGTATGAGGCACTGAAGAGTCAAATTTGATGATAAAACAGTTGGGGGGATACAAATCTGAGCAACTATGTCACTTTAATGTTTTAAAACCCTTGAAAGAGAAAGAAGTTCTTGTAGACTGGATAATCCAGGACAAAACAGAAGTCAAAAATTCAGAACCTGAAGTGCCAATGGAGCTATAGAATTCTATAGCTAAAGTGCACAAAGACAAAGTATTATCAGACCATGAGAAGAAAGACGAGCTGGAATTCCGTTGGCAAAATAATGATGTGTTTTCTATTTCACCATTCAGCAGTAATCTTGTACAACATGTCAATCTTACAGTCCCTAGGGAAATAGGCTTAAACCTTATGCAACCATGGAGGCTCAGAGTGAAGCAATAAGTCTTAATATAAAGAAAATGTAACCACTTGGGCCAACTGTTGAACCACAAAGTCTCTGGAGTAGACAGAGTGAGCTGGTACTCAAATCCAGTGCCAGTATAAAATTTTTCAATAATTTTAACCAGCTAAATAACATTTGGAAGATTGATGCTTACCTGCATGCCAGCTGTAGATGAAGTGATGACAAGTCTTGGGAAATCCTAGAATTTAAGTACACACATATTGGTAGAGTCCATTAATTTTAAAGTCCATGGGAAAGAGAGCATTCTCTACATTATGTGACCTTCTGTAATGCAAAGTCATGCCATTTGTTTGAACGGGGTGACAAGTTTGCACTATCTGGCAAACTAACTTGCTCAGTCACACAGTAGACAAATGAAGGTGCAAGGAATCAAACTCTTCACCCCCTGGATATAGGAAACAGTTCATAGCCTAAATTTTTGTGTTAACTACCAAACCCATTCCAAAGCTGACTTGTGGATAAAAATTTGAGACGCAATGGCCACTATGTTATAGCATACTTGCATAATGTAATTATGTTTAGTGAAAACTTGGGCAGCCATTTGTCTAAGGCTCATAGGTTCTTAGGTTAAGAGGTGCTCACTATGATATTTATCTATAAGAATCTTAAGAAATCTAGCTTTATATTGCCATTTAGACCTTATATCTTGCATACAAATACTTCAGAAATGGGGCAAACAAGGTTATGTTCTACCACTATCCATGAGAGACATGGGTATTAGAAGTAAATGCCAACAAAGAAGTGACCCAAGGTCTGAAGCCTGGGGTACACTGCTAGTGACAGCCCTTTGAGAGGAGGTATAGCCATCCACTGTAACTTTCTGGCTTCTATTTCTGAGCCAATTTGCTACCCAATGAGTAGCATAGCTATTGACATTTAGCAGGGAGAGTTGAATGCCTTTGTAATGTCTAAATACACTATTTCACTTGTTTTGCCTTCATCCATTGCTTCAATAACTTTTTAAAAAAGTCAACCAGGTTAACTAGGTGGGATTTGAACTTGAGGTATTACATAATGATCCTTTCCCGTAGTTAAGGCTGGTCAGGCTTATGAGTCTAAAATTACCCAGATCCATTGAAGCTGTGCATGGGAATGACACGCTGTGCACCATTCATCTGGCATGAAGCCTGTTTTGAGGCTGATATTGAATAACCTCTGCTTCCATGCAGTATCAGATACCTTATGGAGATAAAGATTGATAGCTAACTCCTGAAATAGGAAGACATGAAAATCTAAAACTAAATATTTGGGATTTATCATTTGTAATGAAGTTGAAAAGCCACAGTTTGCAAATGTGTATGCTGTAAAAATAGCCCTAACAAGTTTTCAAGAAACAGAATAAAGATTTTCTAGGACTGGCAAGTTATTATCATACGTTTCTGCCTAATTTTACAAACGCAGCCTATCCTCTGAATAGGACTCACTAATACTAAACATCCCACAAAATCAACTGTGCTCCTGACACTGAAGTAGCCTTTGCAATTCTTATGAAGGCTTTAGTTACTCACCTATTGTGCTTTGCTTAACAGACATTTTTTCAAGACTTTTTACTGTCATACTGATATGTCTGCAGTTGATCTTTGCACTGTCCTATCCTACGCCTATCTGTGAGAAGAACAGCCTACTTTTTACCTTCCTGAGCTATAAACTCCTGCTCTAAGACCAGATATTCCACAAATTAAAAAGTGTGTTTGGCAATTAAGTGGGGACTCACCGGTCTCAGGTATTACTTGGTCGTATGCTCCTTTACTGACTGATTATGCCCAACTGCAGTAGTTGTGTTGCATAGAATGAGAAAGGCAAAACTGACCTTCTGGGCATTAGCATTTACTAACAAATTGCACATATGTACCTCATTCAGCCGATGTATAAATGGAGTTTGAAAATAACATGTACACAAGAAAATAAAACAAAAGCTTGTTTTAAATATTTAGCTTACATATAAAACATGCTCTAAATCAAACTGTGCTTTATTCAGCAGATAGTCCACAGGGATAGTTTAGTCTGATATTCTTTTATTTCTCTCTGTGGCTTTGTAGTATAACATATCAGTCTCAGCAGCTTTTCAGTTTATTTACAGTACTCTCAGTGGGAACTCCTCTTTCAGCTAGCTCTCGTACACACTAGAGATCTCTATTTCACTTCAGTATTTCCAGTCTTAGACATTATTTCTGCATATTCTTAATTCTGATTGTCTTTTACAAGAAACTTTGTGGGGACTCCAGGTAATCTTATACAGAACAAGAGGAAAGGAAGGTTAACTTTCTTTAAAGAGACAGACAGAGATGCACTGGTATACCACTAGAGGCAGTTTTTATCTGTTTGTTGTTAATGGGATGTTTTTCTTCTTTCATTCAGACTGTCTGTCTGCTTTATATTCTCTGACACATACCTTTTTATGCACTCAATAGTGTCTTCTCTATCAGCTACACTGTATACACGCGCACACACACACACACACACACACACACACACACACACACACACACACACACACACACACACATACCACATACACACGTGCGTGTGGGGTTGGGTGGGTGGCCTAATGGTTAAGGTGTTTGCCTTACAAACACAAGGTACAGGGTTTGAATCTCACAAGGGATAATTGGCTAAGCTTAAAATGGCTCGCAAGGGCAGTTAGCTTAGTAAGAATCTATGAATATATATATATATATATATATATATATATATATATATATATTTCTATCTAATTCATATGGTTGACATTTCAGAATGTCGACATTCATATGGCCGAGACCATATGATTGACATTTGAAATGTTGAACATAAAAAAAAAAATTAAAAACACAAAAAAACTTACCTTCACTATACACACACACACACACACACATACACATATATATATATAGATATAGATAGATATAGATACAGTGACAGTGTGAGGTATTACATCTGTACTAGGGAGAAAAGGGCACTGCATGTGTAACATATGCCAGCATAAATGTATCAATAGTGTTATTATAACTGATTAAATGTTTATGTTTAAACAAATAATTTTGGAAGGAAAGAGTAGAAGTTTTTGAAATTGTTCTATACATTTCACATACTGCAGCAGATTTCAGCAAAGCTCTTATGTGATGTCATTCTATAACCAGCACTGAGAGGACGTAACTCATACAGCATCGTTGGCACCTGTTATAAAAACATCTATGACAGCTATCACAGACATTTAGTTCAGTTAGTTCAGTTCAGTTTAATTAGAAGCTCATCGTGTTGCCTTGTGGAAGTAGGCATCTCAGCATCTAGTTTTGCCTTGCTGTATTAATTAAGTTAGCTAGGAAACAGTTATTGTTTAAACTGTCAGGAAATACAGTGAGATTAGTGAAGTATTGTTTTCTGCATCTGTTTGAACCTGTCCAACTGTTGTGTTATTTTTATTTCACCTGAGATTGAAACGCTGGTGTTTATTGTACTTAGATATTTAGTATTCTCATGTTTTCTATTTTATTATTTATTATTAAATATTTTTTATACCAGTCATTGTGGCTGGTTTTTTAGAGAATACTTCTATTTTGACAGTACTTGTGCTTATTTTAGTGACATCTTGGCCACTTTGAAAAGCTTTGCTGCTTTGGTTGCACTCTACCATTCATATTAGTACTGATTTACTCAGTATGATTGGATGCCCTTGTAAGGGTCTTAGACTGGTTGACTGGTGGCAGCATGGTTACCCTATAGTCTGGGCAGAGTGGGTACAGCAAGTAGATCTATGCCAGCCATTCCCAGGAATGTGTATGTGGAAAATCAAATAACCAGGTGTGTGTGTGTGTGTGTGTGTGTGTGTGTGTGTGTGTGTGTGTGTGTGTGTGTGTGTGTGTGTGTGTGTGTGTGTGTGTGTGTCAGCTACTTGGAAATGGGATGCAATGCTTCAAAGTGAGTCTTGTTTGGGATTTGAAGAGACAGAGTGTCCAGTCCCATGTCTGGAGCGTGTTCCCTGTGTGCTCTTGGGAGAAATTGTGCTTGATGCAGAGTGCTGCCTTTGGAAAATACTGTTCAAATCCATTCCTGATTTAGTGACCACTTCTCACCATTGTCCGTGTTGACGATTGTGGCTCTTTGATTACTGGCCCATGGTAGAGAGGCCAACACATATATGCATTTAATAAAAACTCAAAGAAAACCCATTTAATCCATAGTCTTCAAAGTGCAATATCTTAACCTCCTATAGTAAATGACCATGTGATATATACAAATTACCCCTCAAGAACATAGCAGTGTTTTAATTGATTGCTTCTGAATGTCCATATTTCACTTGACGAAAGTAGACAGAAGTATAAGGAGATGAGGTGCATGGCAAAGAGAGAGGTGGCGAAGGCTAAGGATAAGGCCTATGAAGAGTTGTATGAAAGGCTGGACACTGAGGGATAAAAGGACCTGTACCAACTGGCTAGACAGAGGGGCCGAGCTAGTAAAGATGTGCAGCAGGTAAGGGTGATAAAGGATAATGAGGGAAATGTACTGAGGGAAATGTACTAACAAGTGAGGAGAGTGTGTTGAGCAGATGGAAAGAGTACTTTGAGGGGCTGATGAATGAAGAAAATGAGAGAGAGAGAAGGTTGGATGATGTGGTGATAGTGAATCAGGAAGTGCAATGGATTAGCAAGCAGGAAGTAAGGACAGATATGAAGAGGATAAAGAATGGAAAGGGTGTTGGTCCAGATGACATACCTGTGGAAGCATGGAGGTGTTTAGGTGAACTGGCAGTGGAGTTTTTAACTAGATTGTTTAATGAAATCTTGAAAAGTGAGAGGATGCCTGAGGAATGGAAAAAAAGTGTTTTGGTACAATTTTTTTTAAGAATAAGGGTGATGTGCAGAGCTGTAGTAACTACAGAGGGATTAAATTGATCAGTCACAGCATGAAGTTATAGGAAAGAGGCGTGGAAGCTAGGTTAAGAAGGGACATGATGATTAGTGATTAGCAGTATGGTTTCATGCCAGGAGAGAGCACTACAGATGCAATGTTTGCTCTGAGAGTGTTGATGGAGAAGTACAGAGAAGGTCAGAAGGAGTTGCATTGTGTCTTTGTGGACTTAGAGAAAGTATATGACAGGGTGCCTACAGAAGAGTTGTGGTATTATATGAAGATGTCAGGAGTGTCAGAGAAGTATGTAAGAGTGGTACGGGATATGTACGAAGGTAGTGTGACAGCAGTGAGGTCTGCAGTGGGAGTGACAGATGCGTTTAAGGTGGAGGTGGGATTACTTCAAGGATCAGCTCTGAGCTGTTTTTTATTTGTAATGGTGATGGACAGGTTGACAGACGAGATCAGACAGGAGTCCCCGTAGACTATGATGTTTACAGATGTCATTGTGATCTGTAGTGAGAGTAGGGAACAGGTGGAGGAGACCCTGGAGAGGTGGAAATATGCTCTAGAGAGAAGAGGAATGAAGGTCAGCAGGACTAAGGCAGAATATATGTGTGTGATGAGAGGGAGGATAAAGGAATGGTGAGGATGCAGGGAGTAGCGGTGGTAAAGGTGGATGTGTTTAAATACTTGGGATCAACAGTTCAGAGTAATGGTGAATGTGGAAGAGAGGTGAAGAAGAGAGTATAAGCAGGATGGAGTGGGTGGAGAACAGTGTCAGGAGTGATTTGTGACAGACGAGTACCAGTAAGAGTGAAAGGGAAGGTCTACAATAGGGTAGTAAGACCAGCTATGTTATATGGGTTGGAGATAGTAGCATTGACAAAAAGGCAGCAGTCAGAGCTGGATGTGGCAGAGTTAAAGATGTTTAAATTTCCACTGGGTGTGACGAAGGTGGACAGGAATAGGAATAAGTATATTAGAGGGTCAGCCCAGTTTGGAAGGTTTGGAGATGAAGCCAGAGAGGCAAGATTACGTTGGTTTGGACATGTGCTGAGGAAGGATGCAGAGTATATTGGGAAAAAGATGCTAAGGATAAAGCTACCAGGTAACAGGAAAAGAGAAGGCCTAAGATAAGGTTTATGGATATGATGAGAGAGGACATGCAGGTGGTTGGTGTGACAGAGCAAGATGCAGAGGACAGGAAGAAATGGAAACAGATGACCCACTGTGGTGACCCCGGAGCAGCCGAAAGAAGAAGAAGATGACTTTTTATTTCTTTACTGGTGCATTCATGCCACTAAAGCTATCACTTTTGATTTTATTGGTTGTAGTTTTAGGTTTCAGTCATACATATATTTCCTATATAATGCAGAAGAATGCTTATTCTTTGATACAGTGTTTTCAGTGTTTCCTCAATGGCTTGCAAATGTTTTATCTCTGGGTTGTCCATATTAAGAGTCAGTGTGATGATATGAAGTTGTACCCTGTGTGCCTAGGAGAGTAGGGCAGTGCATGTGCAACATATGCCACAATAGCTTTCTGGAGTTTTTTTAAATAATTATGTGCCATTTGACTATCACATTGACTTGTATTGATGCTTCTTTTAAACAAAGAATTCTGGAAGTGAAGAGTAGAAGTTTTTGAAATTGTACTATAGATTTCAGATACTGGAACAGATGTTAGCAAAGATGTGAGTGTGTATTATACCAGATTCAGGTGATCAAATGTGATGTCATTCTATAACCAGCACTGAGATTTTGGAGCTCTCATAGCATCTTGTTTTTTTTGTTGTTGTTTTCTTTGAAACCTGATATAAAAAATCTATGACAGTTACCACAGGCAGTTAGTTTAGTTTATTCAGTTCAGTTTAATTAGAAGCACATCACCTTGCCTTGTGGAAGTAAGAATCTCAGCATTTAATGTTGCCTCACTGTACTAATTAAGTTAGCTAGGGAACAGTTATTCTTTAGACAGTCAGGAAATAAAGTGAGATTAGTTAAGTATTGTTTAACTGTATCTATTTGAAGTTGTCCAACTGTGTTATTTTTATTTTGCCTGGGGTTGAAACTCTGGTGTTTATTGTACTTCGTATTCTTATGTTTTCTATTTTATTATTTATTATCAAATATTTTTAAACCAGTCGTTGTGGCTGGTCTTTTAGAGAATTATTTTAACATCTTGAGTGTCCTTGTGCTAATTTTAGTGACACCTTGGCCGCCCTGAAAAGCCTTGCTGCTTTGGATACACTCTACCATTTATATTAGTACTGTTTTACTCAGTATAATTGGATACCCTTGTAAGAGTCTTAAAGTGGTTGACTGGTGGCAGTGTGGTTACATTATAGTCTGGGCAGAGGGGTTTAAGCTAGTAGATCTATGCCAGCAGTTCCCAGGAATGTGTTTTTCGAAAATCAAATACCCAGGTGTGGGTGTGTCAGCTACTTGGAAATGGGACACCATGCTTCAAAGTGAGTCTTTTTTTGGGATTTGGAGAGACAGAGTGTCAAGTCCCAGGTCTGAAGGGTGTTCCCTGTGTGCTGTTGGGGAAATTGTGCTTAACGAAGAGTGCTGCATCTGAAAAATACTGTGTAAATCCATTCTTGTTTTAATGACCATTTCTCACCGATGTCCGTGCTGAGGATTGAGGCTCCTTGATTACTGGCCCATGGCAGAGAGAGCATGACATATTTGCCATTTAGTAAAAACTCATAGAAAACCCAGGTGATCTAGAGTCTTCACTGTGCAATACCCTAAACGTCCTGTAGTGGATGCTCATGTGGTATATGCAAATTGCCCTTAAGAACATAGCAGTGTTTTAGTTAGATGTCTTCTGAATTTCACTTTTTACTTTTTATGTGTTTACTGGTACATTCATTCCAGTAGCGCTAACACATTTGATTTTATTGGCTATAGTTCTAAGTTTCAGTCGTTCATATATTTCCTATATAATGCAGAGCAATGCTTATTCTTTGATGCAGTATTTTCAATGTTTCCTTAATGGCTTGCAAATGTTTTATCTCTGGGTTGTCCACAGTAACTGTTTTCATTAATGTATCTCTTTGAATTGAAAAATAAAGATAGTGGGTGTTATTTGTTATTAGTAACATATTTATATGTGTTTCTTTTACATATTGTGTTCTGTAGTCATGGTGCTTACTGGTGAGAGGTAGTGCCATCTATGCCAGTGAGAGTAGGGAAGTGCATGTGTAACATATGCCAGCATAACATGCTGGAGTTTTGTAAACATTTTATGTTATTTAACTACCACCCTGATTTGTACAAATGCTTATGTTAAAAATGTATTTGTAACGTTGATTGTGTTAAAAATGCATCAACAGTGGGCCCTACTGCCCAATAAAGAGATACACATGTTTGTCAGATAGTATTATTACAACTGATTAAATGTACATGTTTTAACAGAGAATTCTGGAATGGAAGAGATTAATCTCAGTCCAGCAAATTTTGAAAAATAGGAGGATGAAAATTAAATGGGTTTGTTTAGGCCATAAAGATTTTATCTTAAAGGTCTGATTACAGCCAGAGACAAAAATGTCTGGGAAAAGCAGGACTAGGGACTCTTGCTTATTGTTGAACTAATTGATACCCTGGAAGGGTGGAAGTTTTTGAAATTGTTTTATACTTTCAGATGCTGCAAAAGATCTTAGCAAAGCTCTGGGTGTTTATTGTACCAGAGTCAGGTGAACAGATGAGATGTCATTCTATAACCAACACTGAACTGATTTTTTTAGATATTAATGAGAAATATTCTGGAACTTTTGCAGCAGCACTTTGTTTTTTGGAACCTGACAGGCAAGATTTCACAGAGATATCTCACAAAAACCACACACCTAGCCCTGCCTTGCTGTAGTAAGTAACTCAACGCACCTCATCCTTCTTTGCTCTAGTAAGCAACTTAA
Organism: Protopterus annectens; assembly: GCF_019279795.1. Classification (NCBI taxonomy): domain Eukaryota; kingdom Metazoa; phylum Chordata; order Ceratodontiformes; family Protopteridae; genus Protopterus; species Protopterus annectens. Next base: position 1,681,217,124 of record NC_056731.1, on the reverse strand, counting down.
CACTCATATCTTGCCTTACTTTAGTAAGCAATTTAACACACCTCATCTTACCTTGCTGTAGTAAGTAGTTCAATACTCATCATCTTGCCTTGCTGTAGTAAGTAACTTAGCTAGGGAACAGTAACTCTTTAGTTAGTCAGGAAAATATAGTGAGATTAGTTAAATATTGTTTTTCTGCAACTGTGTGAATATATCCAACTGTGTTACTTTTTATATCTCCTGTGATTGTAACTCCAGTGTTTAGTGTAGCTAGATATTCAGTATTCTCATGTTTTCAAATTTATTATTTATTATAAAATATTTCGATGGATGGTCACATTGGTGCAGCGGTTAGCATTGCTGCCTCACAGCAATAGGTTCTCCGGTTTGATCTTCCGCTGAGGTGCCTCCCTGTGTTTGCTTGGGTTTCTGCCGGGTGCTCTAGTTTCCTCCCAAAGACATGCTGTAGGTGGATTGGACACTCTGAATTGGCCCTAGGCATGAGTGCATGCGCGTGTGTGTCTTCTGTGAAAGGTTGGGTGCTGGGCTGCCAAGTCGACACTGTAAAACTCCACTGCCAATCATGAGTGGACAGGTGATCCACTGTGGTGACCCCTAACTGGGAAAAAAACAGAAGAAGATTATTAAATATTTCTATACATTTCATTGTGGCTGGTGTTTTAGAGAATACTTTTAATATCTTAAGAGTACTTATGCTTATTCTAGTAACACTGTGATCATTCCAGAAAGCCTTCCTGCATTGTTCAAAATCTACCTTTTGTATTGCTGTTAATTTTACTCAGTATAATTGGGTATGGGTACCCTTGTAAGAGCCTTAGAGTAGATGACTGGTGGCACCATAATTACCTTATAGTCTGGGCACAGCGAGCACAGCTGGTAAATCTGTGCCAGCCTTTCCACACACACACTGCCTTGATGATCTTTTAACTGCTAATGATTGAAAGAACATTATTTCTGGGACTTGTGCTTACTATCTTTCATGCACAGACTATCCTCCCACCCGAAAGACCACCCCTCATAAGCCTCCATGTACATACAGACTGCGCCACCCAGTTGGGATTTACCCCTCTTTACCTCATCAGGCCTGTAGCATTAGATCACAGTCACATGTAGTATACCTAATGCATACTGTATGCTACTGTATGGAAAAGACAGAAAGGCTGAAATCTAATGCTGACCAGATACATTAGTCCTATTTCTGAGTAAGATTTTTTTTCCGTAAAAAGCATTCTAACAAATTTAAAGCATACCAACAAATTTAACTATAAAGGTTTCCTCTAAATAAAAGGAAGATAGATGTGCTGCTTCTCACATAATTCTTTTTTTTTTTACCACTGACTGAAGGGCAGTTCATACCCAAATTATTTTAGCACTTGCTTTACCAGCATTGCTGTCAGGTACCTCACTCATCATCTACGGTTAGAAGGCTAAACAGCCTTCTTGTGGAAAATCATTACATAAGTTGCTTCCTTAGAGCATAACATAGAAATAAGACAAACTGTGTCGATTTTTCAGTCCAGTATCTTCTTCAGAAATATAATGAAATATAAGCATGCACAGTTAGTGACTTGGTTGTCATTGTTCACATTATTTGTATCAAGGAATTCAGGATAACATGTTAATTCTCACTTTTAATTTTTTCATTGTATATACTAATAACCTCATTTTATCTATTTCACTTTAGTATTACTACATTTTGCTTGCCTAGCTAATTAGCATTTCCTAAGCAACATTTTCTGAACGTCTGTATCATCATTCAGTTGGGAGAGCATATCAAACAAATTCCTTTGTGGCCTTTAAATCTAAATCGATACACAGACTGACATATGAGTAGTTTGTTTTACTATGTCAAACATCTGTACTAAAAATTATTTTCTTAGTCCATTCTAAGCAATAAGATATTTAACAAGGACCAATAGATTTCTGTTGCCTTCAAAGCTACTAGAATGGATTGGGAACAGGAAATTCATCCCTGGTTTGGTACCTATGTCTCTAATGGACACAGACAACCTGTAAATGGTTCATCTCCCAGGCCACTGCTTGTAAATGTTTCATCTCCCAAACCCCTGCTTACACATATCAAGGGTATCAGAACTTGTCAGAGATTTGGGATGCGTGGCTAGGCTTAAAAAGGCCCTTGTGGTTTTTAGCCGTGTAAACACCTGTGAACCTATGAACCTACAGAAGGCGTAACATTTCATTTTTATAATGCATTCCCTATGAATAACTACGTTGACTAGACAGACTCAGTTTATAAGTCACTTGCATAGTCATTCTTTTCTGCCCAGACAGTTTTGATAGTGGTCAAAAGAATGAGTGACTATACGTGTAGAATATGTTTCCTGTAGTGCAGAGTCTACAAATAAGGATATAGAATTTGTAATTACACTTCAGCACCTCTACAGAGCCATGATACATTACGCTGTGACTGTAAAGTACATCAAATGAATGTCATTATTACAGAGAAATCAGAAATGCATTTTAGTGATAGTGAATGAAGGGTAACTGACACATCCTAAGTTTCATCCCTCAGTGTAAAAAATGATGTAGAAACAAAGTTGGTTAAAGGGATTATTAACCTCCCTACAGTTAATATTATTGGTGCTGTTTTCACACATGGTATTCTTGAATGGCTTTATGCAATATTGTTACATATCATTGATAAACGTCACAATTGCCCAATACTCTGAAACATTACAAATCTCATTCCATCCACTGATAAAGGCAACAGAGGTGATAGGATATGAAGAGAATTAATTCAATTGTGTGTGTGTGTGTCTGTGAATGTGCAAGGAAAATCACAAAAAGGAGCGGTACAACACCAGCAGATCTTTACATATAATATTACTAAGATTCACTTGCTCCTCTGGCTCAAAAAAAAGGACAGTATTGATAGCCCTCTGACATTTATCACTCGTGTGGCCTGTCTTGTACTATTCAAGCTGATAACACTTAAAAGACAGAACAAAGACATCACTTTTGTTCCATCATATCTTAATAGAGGTATTACATTTGCAGTGGTACTGTGATTAAGCACATTAAATGTGACAGAAATTACTTCCTCTGAACACAAAATACAAAAATATGTTTTTTCTTGTTCAGCTGAAAACATTTTCGCACATTTAATTTTCACTGTGACTCATAGCTGTAGGGAACTGAGTCCTAGCCTGCTGCGAATCATGAAATGAGGTTTGGTAACAAACAAATTTGTCCAGGGACATCTTCAGGTGGGGTTTAGATAGAAATAGTAGTGGGAATTAAGATGGTGTGGGGGATAAAAGGGTTAAATGGGAATGAGAGATGACTGGGAGGAAAGGAGTTAAAGGTAGGGAGAGGTTTAAGTGGTTTATACAAGTGGAACTGGGTAAGTAATCACACTTTGGTCTGAACTTGCTAGTGCAAGCATCACATCCACGATGAACTGTAGATACTGGACTTAGATGGTAGGCCTTGGGTCAGTAGTGGTGGCAGCAAGGAGGTATTCATGGGTATACAGGGTTTGTAAAATTGTATGTCTATCTATCTATCTATCTATCTATCTATCTATCTATCTATCTATCTATCTATCTGTCTGTCTGTCTGTCTGCCTGTCTGCCTGTCTGTCTATCTGTCTATCTATCTATCTATCTATCTATCTATCTATCTATCTATCTATCTATCTATCTATCTGTCTGTCTGTCTGTCTATCTATCTTTCTATCTATCGATCTATCTATCTATCTATCTATCTATCTATCTATCTATCTATCTATCTGTCTATCTGTCTGTCTGTCTGTCTGTCTGTCTGTCTATCTATCTATCTGTCTATCTGTCTATCTGTCTATCTATCTATCTATCTATCTATCTATCTATCTATCTATCATCTATCTATCTATCTATCTATCTATCTATCTATCTATCTATCTATATGTCTGTCTATCTATCTATCTATCTATCTATCTATCTGTCTATCTATCTATCTATCTATCTATCTATCTATATGTCTGTCTGTCTGTCTGTCTATCTATCTATCTATCTGTCTATCTATTTCTATCTATCTATTTTTCTTTTTTTTTTTTGGTCTGGTGTGGTTAGAGCATTAAGTTGGGGATATTTCAGTTAGCAGCTCTGGCAGTTGTAGATGCACTTAGTATGTGCATTATTGGTAAGGGGACAATTTTGGTTGGTAGTTCTGGCATTTGAGGTCATTTCCATAGTTGTGATTTTGGGCAGATAAGGGCGGTTGGGGGTTGTGTGTTGGCACTATGGCTGTGACTTTTATGTTCTCTGTGCAATTTTATACTATTTGCTTGAGGGGGATGCTGGAATGATTGGTTTGGGTGTATTCAGTCATCGGTGTTTTGGGTATCCCCTTTAGAGTGAGTTGTCTGCATGGGGCCTTCTTTAGCAAGGTTACCAGCATATAACTTGTTATGTGGCAGTAAGCATTGTTGAAGTGGAGCACTGATGGCAGTGCTTTTCAGCTCAGATAGTATCCAAATGACAATGGTACATTTCATAGGCTGTGAGATTGTTGCAAGTAATGGGTGGTTGCTGCACAGGTGTGTTATGGCATTGATGGCTGCAGTTGGTGGAGGTATTGTGTGGACGTGTGCTGTTACATTCTGGCCAGTTTTTAGGCTATAATTTTATATATATTATTTTGTATTATACGTTAACAAACAAAATTAAATAAATAAATAAAAAAGCAAAGCAGAATGGAGGACTGAGTGGAGAAAGCATGTTTGCTTCTGAAAAATGGTTCAAAGGTGCATTCATGTCTATTATGAGCATGTCATTCCTCTGGCAGATTGTTGCCTGGTAATTCTAAGTTGTACACTAGCTATTTACTGGTTTACATACCACAGAGAGTTCAAAGGTGCATATGTGAGTATTACAAGCATGCCGTTCTGCTGTGACAGATTGTCACCTGGTAATTATGCCTTCTACATTTGCAATTTTCTGGTTTGCATACCATAGAGGATAAAATAAATAATGACAGACATGAGTTACACAGTTGTGATGTGTTAGCATATTATTGAGGATAACAGTCACTAAACAGTGACAGTCAGTCAAGCTTCAGACTTCCCATTCTTCAGATCTGGATGGGACCTTGTGTAAACAGTCCTGTTGTTCTCCGAGTTTCTGAGTTCACTAATATTGAAAATATGCAATACTAGTTATTTAGTTAACAGTCACTCATGCAATACCAGTCACGGGCATCAAATTCTGTCCCAGTCAAACACCATCACAACTTTAGCTTAATTAATCAAAAATATGACTGCATGAGGAGCCACTTTAATACTTGGTGAGGGGGGGTGGGGGTGCAAACTGCTTGTTTCAAATGTAGCTGCTATTGGGTCACAACTTTACATTTCACACACATCACTTAACATTATCCATTTTCATTTTCCAATCAGCTCTTCATCCACCTCCTTCAGACATTCTATCATTGTTCTGCTAAACCGCAAGGACTAGTTCCTACCATTCTCATTAAAACTATTACCTTGCAAGAGGTTAATTGTTGGTTAAAAATCACACCAAACTATGCCCAAAAATGTATATTCCCCGGAACGTATAGTACTTCTCTCAGTATTCCTATTAAATAATAGCTTTTTCCAGTACATTTGTTGAATTAATGTAAAGTTACAACATACATTCCCAGAGGTGGGTAAAAGCAACTACTGGAGTCCTCTAGACTTACCTCCCTTCAGTCTGCTCTTTCTCTTACATCACAAAATCTGGATGAAGCCATCATTAATGGGTGGACATGGGAAAAAAAATGGGTACAAATTTAAACGCTACTTTTACAGAATTAGACAGTTGTTAGAGTAATATGTTTTGGAATTCACATCTCATTGTTTTAGGTCCTCAGTTTTTTATGACTGGCCAAGTCATGCCAGTAAAGTGGAATTGTGTGAGAGATGGATCAAGGGTGTGGGTCAGGGATCTGGATTTTGAAAATGTTTTTACAGTTTAGGGTTATGGCTGCTTTTCAACCTTAAACACGGGGGGGGGGGGGCATTACACTCAGGAAATGAAACTTTTATGTAAAAAAAAAAAAAAAAATTGGGTCACACAGACTTTAGGAGAACAACAGGGTTGTAGCATGTGTTTCTGGACAGGCAGGAAGTCTGCCATTACTTCTCACACTCATCCTTAAGCCTCTCATTGCTTTAATGGCACATTGGTTACTTGTGACAACAGTACTGCATATTCAGTTTTGAGAGGTCTATGCTGGTAACTGTTTTACACCGAAATAGTTTGACATATATTGAGCTTCAGGTCTTAGGTTCATAGGTTCAAAGGTTCATAGGTTCATACTAGGCTATCTGCCCTAGGACATTTATAAGCCTAGCCAGAATGTGTTTTGCTTTCGCCACCCATTTTAAATTTATTTTGCTATGCCCTTTTTCGAGGTTAGTATACTGTGCCTCTGTCTAACAGTGACACAGAAGTGATACCTGGGGTAACCTACGACCTCCCATCCACTCATCAAGATTCCTCTTGAATAGAGTCAATGAGGGACTCTGCCTAACCTGGACTGGGATTTTATTCCAGAGTGAAGGGAGCCTCTGGGTTATGAATCTGTCCCTCCAGCATGTCCTATTTATTTCAGTGCTGAGGTTCAAGTCTCTCGAGCACGTAGCTTGATGGGATTTGGATTTTCTGAGGTGCAGCATGTCCATTAATTCCGGGTTGGACATGGCTTTATACATCAGGCACAGATCGCCTCTGAACAGGCGGTATGCCACTGAGTAGAGCTGGAGTTTCTTTAACCGGACAGCATATGGCATCTGTTTGAGCCCTTTGATCCTCTTGGTGAGGTATGTTTGGGGTCTTTCCAGTTGCTGCAGGTGTCTGGTAAGGTACATCCCAAAAGGGGCATTGTACTCAATTATGGGCCTGATGAGGGATGAGTAAAGAGGCACGATGACCTCCCTGATCTAGATGTGAATCCCTTCATGATTAGGTGGGCTATATAAAATGTTTTTCTAACCACTTTGGCCACGTGGCTGTCAAATGAGAGATTGCTATCAACTTGGGTCCCCAGGTCCCTAATTACTTCTTCTGTATTTAATGGATTACCACCTACGTGGTAATTTGAGGCACTTTGTTTTGCCAAAGGGATGACTATACACTTTTGGCATTTAGCTTGAGGCCATGGCTCTGGCACCAGTTGTCTGTTTCTATGAGGCCCTTTTGGAGGATGCTTGTGTCGGCTGGAGAGTTGATTATGGCGCCCAGTTTGCAGTCATCTGCGAACTTGGTCAGCCACAGTCCTTCCGTTTTGGCCTGTACCTCCGAGAAATATATACCAAACAAGAGAGGTCCCAGGACTGAGCCTTGTGGGACACCACTTGTAACTGGTTAGGAGTCTGACATGGCTCCAGCAATTCTAACCATGTGGGTTCTGTCCTTGAGCCAGTTTGCAATCCATCTAATGACATAGGGGTTTATATTTAAGCTGGTGAGCTTATCTATAATGCACGAGTGGGGTATTGTATCGAAGGCTTTTGTGAGGTCCAGGTAGGCTGTGTGGACCACCTTCCCCTCGTCAATGGCCTTGGTGACTGTTTCAAAGAAATCAACCAGGTTTAAGAGGCAGGATCTGCCCTTAACAAAGCCGAACTGGGTAGGATCCAGTGTCTGTAGGTCCCCAATATCTTTATTTATGAGGTCCATGATGATCCTTTCCATAGCTTTGCAGACCAAGCTAGTCAGGCTTATGGGGCGATAGTTTCCAGGATCCGTTGAGGCACCACCTTTATGGAGAGGGACCACTGTTGCTGTATGCCACTCTTTGGGCACATATCCTGTAGTAAGGCTGAGATTGAACAGTAGTTTTATGTTTGGGTTTAGCTCTTCTTGGAGTTCATGTAGGACGTAGCCCGGGACACCGTCTGGTCCAATTGATGCTGTGTTTTTTGCTTTGGAGAGGGCGGCTCTTACCTGAGCATCTGAGATGTCAGGGGGGCAGCACTCTGCTGGGATAGATGTTTGCCCTTTTGGTTGGGAGGGGGGGGGTTTGCACTGAACCTGTCAGCTAGGATGTTGGCAATGTTTGTGGGTTCAGTGTATTTTTTGTCATTTTGGACTAATTCTGAGCATATCTGGGAATTACCACCAAGGTTCCTAACATAACTAAAGAAAGCCTTGTGATTATCCTTAGTGTCCTATGCAATTTTTCTCTCAAAGCTGGCCTTAGACAATTTTATGAGTGCCCGTAGTTTTTTGCTAATACTGATCAGTGATGCCTTCCATTTTTGGGATTTTGCTCTATCATTTAGTAGCTTCCTCCTTCTATTGTATAGTTTGTTTATGGCTGGGGTCCACCAGACAGTCCGTCTGCCTTTGGAGGATTGGGTCTTGGTTTTATTTGGGATCGCATGATCCATGCATTCCTGAAGGTGTTCATAGAATGCGTTTATAAAGGATTCTGCAGTCTGGGCTGTATTTTCCACAGGCCCGGGGGCTTTGAAGGATTCCACCTCGGTTTTGAGGAGTGTGAAATTTTTTTTTGAGAAGTTTTTCACTGTGGTTTTCTGGGCAGGGGGTGGGGTTGAGATGTGAATATCCAGTGAGATTAGTTTATGGTCTGATCATACCAGTGAGGGATACACTTCTGGTCTGGAGCATAGAGTCCCCATATTGGTGATGATCATGTCCAGTATATTTTCCCCTCTTGTGGGAGTGGTAACAAGTTGTTCCATAGCATTTGAGTTTATAAATTCTAGGAACCTTTGGGCTAGGGTGTTGGAGCTAGAGTAATGCTCCCAGTCTATGTTTGGGTAGTTGAAGTCGCCCAATATAATGGTGTTTGGAGAGACCTTCAAATTTTCCAGTGTTCTCAGGAAGGCCGAGTGGGGTTCCTGGGTTTGGGAGGGTGGTCTGTAGCAGGCTATAAACTGGAAGGCAGTTTTACCCACTGTTAGTTGCACATGGATAGTCTCTGATGCTTCGTGCTTTGCCACCTACCTGGAGGTGTGGGTATCTTTGATGAATATCGATACTCCCCCTCCTTTTGTGGTTCGGTCCAAATTTTGGGGCCGAAAAGTATGGTATGAGGTATAACCTGGTAGTGCTGGGGTGCTCTCGGGAGCCCTGAACCAGGTTTCTGTTACTGCACAGATATCAATGTTCTCCATGCTAAGGAGAGTTTCGAGTGCGTGCATCTTGAGGTTTAGACTTCTGGCGTTGAGTAGCATTACTCTTAGTTTCTTATCCCTTGTGATACCTATGGAGGTGGGTTTGTCTTTTGAGTCTTGCCTAAAAAAGGCACTATGGGGGTAGCAAGAGCCTTTGCCAATATCCGAAAGCCCACCGTCCCTAGCGAAGCATCGTGGCTTGTCGAGCATATCATCTCAAGCTGACAGGCATTGGATCCCCTTTGAATGACACCAGTACTTAAGCCAATTGTTGAAATTGATCATCTTGTCTTCATATTGTGGCATCATTCTTGGTGAGGGTAAGATGCTACTCAATGTCAGGGTCATACCGGCCTGGGCTACATGCTCAGAGAGTTCCTTTATGTCTCTTTTCATGTAGTCCAGGGAGGTACGTCTCAGGTCATTCACACCAGCATGGACAATGACTGAGTCATATTTGTACTTGCCTTGGAGTGACCTGAGTGCTTGTGTTATGTGGTGGATCCTAGCGCCTGACAGGCTGCTCACCGTGACCCTCTCCTTGTTCAGCCTGGTGTATCAGGTGTGTTGTTTAGTCTTAAGGTTGAATGATATCGGTGGTAAATGGTATTCTTGTGAGTTTTCTATTTGAATGTGTTGACAATTTATCAGTACATTCTCTTCATTCAACTTAGAAATTTGCTTGAAATTATCACAGGGATGGGTAGTCTGAAGTTAGAGTGTGTATCGCTTTGTGGGTTTTAATCCTTAGTGATTTGTTTAAAAAAGAATTGGGAGAAATCTCGATGAATCAGAGTATGGATAAAGGTCAAACTTAGTATAATTAAACTGTTGATGATTTTATATTCATTTTGAAGATACTACAGCGCTATTATGAATATGTTCTATGTTAAAGCCCCAGTCAGTAGAAAGTAGATCGTTAATGAAATTTAGTGACATCAACCAAAAACACCACTTGGCAATCACAATGGGAAGAATATGTTTAAAGGGGGGAGGGCAGTAGTGAGAAGAAAGGCTTAAGCTGCAGTATATGGTGAACTCAGGAATGGTGAGGAAGGGCTGAATGACAGGGATTACATAGCTACTGATATATGGAGGTATAGGTGAGTTACATTGGTTTGGGCAGAGGGTCTGGTACTTGTAGGCTTATTGTTTTCTTTCTCTCTTTCAGAGGATTTACTTTTGTCATTTCCCATTACGGACAGGAGGTCTTGACAAACGATGGATGCTGCTGCCATGGCCATTTTGGATGCTGGAGTTCTATTCAGTGAGGTCACAGAGTTTGTATTAACTGGTTGTCTGAAGGAAGTGGTCTCATTAGGTGTGAGATGTTGCTGCAGGGGGGTTTTGACTGCTGGAGCTACAAGGGGTGAGGTCACAGGTATTTGTACAATTGTATCTGCTCATTTTGGCATGCAAGTTTGTGCAATATGTCAGTATTGCTGGGATTAGTAGGGATGAGATATGACAGGGGCTCAGTGAAGCAGGCATTAGGTTTAATTATGGGGATTTTGGGGATGTTAACAGATGGGGTAGAGTTTTAGCAACTGTGGTTGGGTTGGATTTTGGGATTTCTATGACTGATTTGTTATGCAAGCCCCAAGGGCAATGAGGGGGTCTTTTGCTTTTACTGGGAAGAAGGGTTTGGAATGGGGAGTGCATGAATATGTGAATTCATTGAGCTGGATGGGGTAAGTCTGATGGCATCAGGAACTTCATACAGTAGGTAAGACTGGAGGCATTAGTGGTTTATTACCTACATGTGAGGGGAGCTCTTGTTGCTAAGTTTCCTTAGGTGTTACATTTCATATAGTGCATGGTGGTTTGGTTGCAGTAGGATATGGCCATGGTGTTGCCAATATTGCTAAGCTAATAAGACATGTGGTTTCCTTAAGGATTTTCTTTTGAATCAAAGACTAGGGGTTGGTACTTCACTGTACAGATGACAGACAAGAAGGCATGTTCGTTAATTAAGTTTGCAGAAGCCTGAATTGTATAGGCTATCTTAGTTTCATGGAGAACAGATGGGGGTTTTCTTAATTTTTGTTTCTTTTTACGTCTCTTAAATTGGAAGGAAGTGATTGTGGCACTATGGTGGAGTAGGAATGGGGGAGGGTAGGTTATTTAGTTTGTTTGATATTCTTTCCTTTTGGGCTGACAGGAGGTGGTAGGTTATATGTGTGACTTTTAAGAGTAGGTGGGGTTTGGTGGAGCATTGTAGGTATGTGAGTATTGGGGATAGGTGTGAACTAGGTGTTTCACGGTTAGGCTGAAGCTATAAGGATTAAGCAGGGCATGGTTTTGGGTCTCTTAGCAGATGTTTAGGGTTTGTTTCATTACCGGATGTGAATGTGACACATTGAAAGGAAAGCTTTAAAGGGGAAATCCAAGGGCAAGCAATGTATTAAGGATGTTGTTGATGTTTTTGTGGATACATTGAGTTGTTCATGGGGATTTGAAATGGTTTATAAATGTGGCAGGATGATTGGGTTGGGGCACACTTTTGGGGATTGGTTTGTGGCTTGTCTATCTGAAGGGTAGGATGATTGATGGAGGAGTTGGTTTTAATCTAGTAGGCTTCATAGGTTTAGCAGAAGTTGGAGGGAATAGGGTCCATTTTCACTTTGTTGATATGGCACTGGTCTGGGTTGCTTGTGATGCTAACTGAGGCATGTCAGGTTGCATTAGCAGGATTAGACACTTGTTGCAGGAGTTCAGGGCAGCTTTTATAAGTAAAGCACATGGTAGGGGTGTTGCTGGCTTTGTCAAATTGTGTTGCAGCTGCCTGGGGGGGTAGGAGACTGGTGGGACAGATTATTGAATTATTTGGTCAGGCTTGTGAGCAAGGTGAGCCATTTCAGTTGGTCAAGGAGGATATTGCTGCAATTACTGCACTTATGTGGGTGATAGGGTTATGTTAATTTACTACATTTTGAACGGGGATCATGCTTGAAGGGTCTGGGTAAATTTGATAGTGTGAAGACTGGCAGACATTGACTATCGATGAAATAAGTTGGTTACAAGGGTTGGTGTTGGTAAATGAAGAGTCATTGGCCTACAGTTTTTATGGTTGTTGTACCATGGATGTATTGCCGTTATTAACAGGGCAGATTTTCATTGGCAATTGCTTCTTGTGTTAATGGATAGGGGGTATAGTGGCAGGATTACTATGCAATTGATCCATTAGAAGAGGAAATTTCACTTTGGTCCTTACTTTATCCATTGTTTGGAAAAAGGGGCTGCAGATAGGCATGATGGCATGCCACTGACACTCTTTTTGTTTTGGGCGACGTTGGGCTTATTTGAGTTCTTAAGGTTCATTTTGTAGGTAATGACCTGGGACTAATTATAAAACTACTGTTGGTAATTAGGACAAATGAAGAGTTGTTTAATTTAAAGTGGTTATACAACGGCACAGGTATTGCTTTGGCATGAGATAGGGATCAGTGATTTAATTTTAGCTGCTTAGATAACTGGTTGTTTTGGGTATCTGAGTGGTAGGGCTTTGGGAGGTTGATGGGGATCCAGTTTTGGTTCAGAAAGGAGGGTATACACAGAATAATGATTGGCTCCCCCCTTTTATTTATTCTTGGATGTCCTTCAAAGGTTTGTTCAAATTTGTGGTAGGAAGGAGGGGACAACAGCCTGGTCAGGCTGATGGGCAGATAAGAGGGCCAGGCTTGCCCTCTTCTGTTCCCCCTCTGGTGTTGGATATTCATTTCAATGAGTTGGGAAAGGAAAATGTGCAGTTGGATGCTGCTTGATAATTAAAATAAGTGAGCGGAGGTAAGGTCACTGCTTATTTGGTTGGATGTTTAGCTCAATAAGTGGTAAATGAAGTGAGTGATGGGACGCTGCTTCATAAGTACAGTAAGTGAGTGTAGGTATGGACACTGCTTACTGGGTCAGGATGAGCAAGGTCACAGTGTCATAGTAAACAGTACATGTGTGCTTATGCTGTGATAAAATGTCTTCTTCATTGTGTGGTTTATTGGTCATAGTTTGTTACTGTATAAAATAAAGAACTATAATGGGTATAGTTGATCTACAAGGGTATAACCTCATGGAAATGATGGAAGGGTGGACAGATCAGGAGAGCATCTGCTGGACAATGTATAGTCCACTGTTTCTCAAGATAACTCATACTGGGAGGAATATTATGCTTCAAAGGCAGTAAATTCCACAATATTGAGTTTAACTTTCTTACTAAAATACTAATGGAGTACATCTAACACTGACTTAACCTTTGAAAACTCTATACAATTATGGTAACTGCTGCCTGCATTCCACACCCAGAACAGATAGAAAAAATAAATTTTTTTAAATAAAACTGTAGTACACTTTAAAGGAATCAAAAGGAACTGTGTGCTAACATCTGAACTAGGCTACTATAAAGCAAACAGAAACAGGAGAAAAGATAATTAGACATTAACAAAAAGGCCTAACAAACAGAGAAAAAAATCTGATAATTAAGCAATAACTGAGGAGCGGGTGTAACTAGATTGCAGATTTACCTATGGTTGGTGTGGTTTGATCATGAGGGAGGAGCCTGAGTGATTAAACAAAGCCAGCCATGGTTAAATCTTTGATATACCCACACCCATGAGTCAGTTATTGCTATTATACAATGATATTATTTAAGAAAGAAATGACTTACTCTTGTTAAATAATGTCTTTGTAGAATGGTGCCGTGATGCTCCTCCGCATTGTTCTCGCATTCTTCCATGTTTGTTGATGTACTGCACATGCATATGGGACTTACATTCCCATGGTTGCACAGCTCATCAATGCTGTGCAAAGTAAGCAGTGGAAGAAGGAAGATCTCTGTTGCTTTTTTTAATTATAAAATCTGGACAGTTGAAAGGTATGACAGAGACAGGGCAGGAGTACAAGGAAAACTAGGTATGTTTCTTTAGTTTTGCAGAATGTACCTGATTTTCCTTGTATTTGCTTTACCCTCCATATGTACCTCTCAGCCTCTTAGCTCAAGAAATGTGGACAAAGCCTTAAATAAGGGGGGACAAATGTTCAACGTAGAAGGCTGTGAGAATAATAAGATTTTTGTTACTGTACATTGTCTGAAGGAAAGAAAGTCTGAAACTGAAATGCAAATCATTATTTATTGACTTTGTTCCTCAGCCATTTGTTAGAAAACCACAAATTTTATGGGGAACAGCTGACAAATATGAGGCAAAAATCAGGATAGTAGACAGGTATGCCTCTGTACCATATATCAATAGAAAAAAAGTCGGACTGTTTAATAGCACTTCAGCAGCCAGACCTTTTTCAATTAGTATATGCTCAATTTACAATGGGCAAGCTGGTTGGGCTGACCAATCAGTGTGCATGTTTTTGAATAGTAATATGCTACTATTATATAATAAATAATAATACCAACAATAATAACACCAGTACCAATTGCAATAATAATGGCATTAACAGTACCGTAAACAGAAACTCACCCAGGAAAGAGAGATAGAAGTAAAATGATAAAGAATGATAGACAATATCAGTTTATATACTGAAATGTAGGTAACTGGGCAATATGAAGG
>NC_056731.1:1681179945-1681197445 GCF_019279795.1 Protopterus annectens | reverse complement strand
GTACTCGGCATGCTGTATGTATGTATTTATATATATATATATATATATATATATATATATATATATATATATATTCCTGTATTTTTGTGTGGTGGGTTTTACAGATATATGTACATACATACAGCACTGTTTACAGATAGCCGTACACGCACAGTTGCAAAACAGCTGGTTGATGTGTTTCTATTCAGTTGTCCAACTGTCATTTCATTGATTTTGTTTCCTATATGTTACACTATCATACTATTATTCTAATTGTTTAAATGAGACAGAAATCTCATTATTCATGCAGAAACTGTTCTTCCATTTGTAAGGAATTTCTTTTATCTTATTGGTCGTGTAAACATAGAGTTAGCATGTACAAACAAAGAGTTGTGAAGGGTAATTCCCTTCAGGGGCTGCAGGTAAACAGTTGCATTTTACTGTTGTGCAGGTGCTGGCTAAAGGGACTTTTATAGTTAGTTAGTTACTTGTGATAACCAGATAGTGTTTCTGGCTGTTGACACTTAAGTAATCATAGTTAGAACAGGCAGATATATACATGCTCACACACACGCGCACATGGGCACACACACACACACACACACACACACACACACACACACACACACACACACACACACACACACACACACACACATCTACATAATTATAGAATGCTTGTGTATGTGAGCATGTATGTCATGTATGAGTGCTTTATATGTATACAGAGCTAGCAATATATACATGTATACACACATACAAATATTTCAAGCATAGACTTTAATGCCCTTCTAGCCTACCAATATACTAAAACACTTGTTCCCATAATGTGTCCAGACTGTTCGTAAAAATATCTAAACTAGTACTTGCTTTAATGTAATTTGATAGTCTGTTCCATGCATCAGCTGCTCTTTCAGCGAACCAGTTAGTACATTTCTCATTACTATAGAATGTTCTACATAGGTTATCTGATGATTCTCTAGTACATTTTGATAACACTAAACATTCCCAGAGATAGCTGTCTCTAAATGTCCTATATACTTGAATAAGATCTCCTCTCAGATCTAGAAGAGACACTATACAAGTTCAGATATTTTAATTTTTCATTTTCAACATCCATGGATGCCCTTGGTATATCTCCACTGTACTCTTTCCAGTTTACTCATGCTTGTAGGTTTTCATATTTTTATTCCAAACTAAAGTTTGGGTCTAATGTAACTAACAAACAATGCCTTCATCATTTCTGATTTCCTAGACTTTATAAATCATTTTATGCAACCTATACTTCTATAACTATCATTAACCAATTGGTTGATACGATTAATAAAACCCAAAGCTGGATCTACCAATATGCCGAGGTCCTTAAATGAGTTTCAAACAGTCTATGCTGTATTAAATATTCACCTTTCAATTTATGTCTCCCAAATCTCACATGCTTAGTTTTTGATGTATTTATCAGCATATTATTCTCCTGTGCACAAATGGTCGATTTAGTCAAGTTCTTTTCTAGACATGCCTTATTTGTAACACACATAATCAATTTACACAATTTCCGTTCATCTGCATATAGACTACAGAACACCTCAGATGAAATAGTTAGGTCTGAAAGATACAATCTAAATAAGTAAGGCCCTAGGACAGAGCCATGTGGGATACCTTGATTGTAACCAAGAATTGTAATTGCCCAATAAGAATAGGAAATGATCCATCACTGTCTGTATTTCCAAAGGAGTATGGAAGACAATCCCCAGATTCTGCATCTCTGCAAATGGGATGCAACACAATTCAGTAGACTGATTTACCAAACAGTATACTCATCTTTAAATTCCAGTAGCACTGTATTCATACTGTACAGCTCACTTGCATGTGTGTTGTGAATTATCAGTTTATATAGTATATGGTTGTATATTGCTTCTGTAGTCATTCTGAACATCTGTCATTGCATTAGAAATCTGCATTTTCCATGCACTGTGTCCACTGAGTACAGGCCATATTTTTGAAATCAAAACATGTTTTTCACTTTTTTTATGTATTTCTGGGTGGCATTCTATAAAAAAAGGAAAATTAGAGTTAAGAAATTATGTGCTAAATTGTTTACTGAAAACAAAGATTACTGTTATCAGTCAGTCTGTAGGCTTGCACTTTATCTATAACTTGCAGTAAAGTAAATGGTTCAAATGATTTACTTTAGTAAGAATGTTCTGTAAAAGTAAGGGGTAAATCTTATCATTAGAAAGAGAGCTACTGAATCATTAGATTCGTTCTCCAAGTTTCTTGCCCTCTCCAAAGTTCTAGTTAGTAGACATCAGCAAGGAAAAATGGTTGTTTGCTACTGTTCAGATATATTACCTTTGTTAATTATTTATAAATGGTACATGATGAAAATGCAGACAATGGTTATAGCAGAGATTTGCTGATGATGTAAGGCACCACACTGAACAGTGTTTATGCAAGTAACATGAAACATATCCTTCTAGAAACAATGATGTGTCTGCTTGCATGCCTGCCTTGGAGGCCAAGGTGTTCAGAAACCTGTGGGATCCATTGTCCTACCAGGACAGAATATTTATATTCTGGTACTGACATGTTAATAAAACATGAAGGGTGGCTACGTGAGATCTATTTGTCTGACTAAATGAATCTCAGTGGATTTATTCTACAAAATGTTTTCATTTTTCTGAGACACTTGATCACTGGAGCAGGAAATTTCTCTATTCTTCCATGTTAAACAGTCACCCCAAAGGTGATTGTTATGCTTATGGAAATACAAGGGGGTCTGCAACCCCATCTGGGTGTGAAACGTTACCTTTTTAAACATATGATTCGAACAGTTAATAATTTTCAATTAGAGTATTCATTTAAAAACTGGTTAGCTGATTTATTTTAAAACAGAAGACATTTACAAATCAATTAGCTGGCATATTGCAAATGCCTCATTCCTCAACATGCTGTATGTCAGCTGTATGTCATACAAAAGATAAAACAGATATCCCATTTGTCTGTGCTAATGGCACTTTCAGTGGATGTTAAACATCTTATTATGATACATTTTGATGAAAACTGCAACTTTCCCCTACTATTCAGTTAAAATTTTCCATAGTTATAAATTCCACCTCAGTCTCATTAGAAAAGGGACCATAGTATCACTGAGATCTTCTGGCACAAGAAATTTAAATAAAGAAATAAAAATAAGGCCTTTTAATGTATTTACTATACAACTACTGCAAGGACACATAGCCTGGGATACAAAAATATTTCACATGTGATCACTGGAAGCCCACTGCTGTGTACCTTGTTTGCATGATGATACCTGATGCTCATTAAGATGGATTGGGGGGGCAAAATGAGGATGTGAGTTCATTAACCATCCCACTTGCAGTTGCAGCATGGACTGCAGGAAGAGCACATAGTACAATGTTGCAGCTGCAGGGAAAATAAAGCAGAAGGAGTGCTCATTAGTAGTGCTGTACTTCAGTGAGGATCTGTGCGATCCCATATGCAACATAGCAGCGCAAAAAAGAGATGTAATGGGGAAGCCTTTAAGGGCAATGACTCATGTGTGCTGATCTAGTTCCTGACCTAAATACATGTTGGAAAATTGAAATAAATGAATGTAATGAAAAGGTAGAAACAAGACAAGGGTAGAACATAAGGTGAGAAAAGTAGCAGGATGGAAGTGGGGAAAATACGTAAAAAAAGTTTTTGGTTAAGTTCCCATATAGGTGACAGACAAGAGTTATGGGGAGATGTTGATACAATGTGGGAGGGGGAACACAATGACTGGGGCATTAGATACACAGGAGAAAGAATTGTACAACAAACAGGAGACGAGATAGAAACAAAAGGAAGAACATCAGGATGGGAGTTAGGAAGTTTTGTAGCTTCACTCCCTGTCAGCATGGTTTGACCCAGTAGGAACATATTTGTCACCATGCTCTCTTTCCTTACTGAGCTCTGGCAGTGTGTGGTAGAGACACAACTCAATGAGTCACTGAAGGAGGTGCTCTAATCTAATGGCTTGAGCATGCAACTTCCTGTCAGTGAGTCCCACACTATGTCTTCCAGCTGCTGACAGTTGACAAAACTGTCACCTCCACTGGCAGTGCTACCCACTAGTAGAAGAACAGCATTAACCAGTGAATGGGTGGCTTTAGTGCCCAAAGCAGGTGCTGCTAGAGATGAGGAGGTAATGACTGCAGTCTGGGACACAGATGTTGTGGGTGTCTGCAGTGGTAATTGTTTTGTTGACAATGGTGGTGGGCCAGCATACCTTGCTGGATGAAAAGATCCCAGTCTGGATACTGCTGTGTATAACATAAAAATGGAGAAAAAATGAAAAATGCATAAAATAAATATCATTACTTTGACAGCATTCCATGTATTATAACAGCATAATCAAGAAACATCCAATCCAAGTGATAGTCATACATAATTCATTGGGAAATTGAATCCACTGCCATCTCCATATACAATCCAGAAGGATATGGCTGAATGTGTGTTGTTAGTTCTGTACAGTCCACTCACTGGAACTTATTTTGGAGGAACATACCAATTTTCAGGTCTGATTTACCCCTGCACATGGTATACCTATTTTTGGAAGTTTGCCCCTACTCTCAAATTTAATTTACATCTTCACCCAGTTTTCTGAACCCCCCTCATCACAAGTGATTTGTCAAGTTGACTAGTACAGAAAAAAAAAAACACACTACATGACTAACATACCAGAGACACCAATAATTAAAAAAAAAAAAAACAGGACCCACATATTTTATATCTCCTGTTTTCCTTGTGCGGTAGTTTGGAATACAGTTCATTAAAGTCTGCAGATTTTACACTGCCTCTTTGATAATGTGCGTATGTTTTTCTATGATTTTTTTCACTCTCTGTTTTTAAACATGCTTCTAAGTGATATACCACATTTCTACTGCAGAAAAGTTACATGGCATTTGGTATTCAAATATTATGTTAATCAGATATCTAGACTTTAGGCCGGATGTACTTACTTTTTAATGGCCTTTCTAACTCTTTCAGTTTCTTCAGGTTGAGAGGTATATTTCTACTATTACACTGAAGTGTGCAATCAAATACACACTAAAGCTATATTGGACACAAGTGTGCATGTACTAAGAAAAAAATGAATTCATATTAATAACGTTACAGGTACTACATATGAAAGAAATGCAAATACCAACACTGAAGTGTAATTGATGACACAACAAACAAACCAAGGGTGAGTAAAACCAATAGCCATTATCATATACAAATTGAAAGACAATGTAACTGTGTGTGTGTGTGTGTGTGTGTGTGTGTGTGTGTGTGTGTGTGTGTGTGTGTGTGTGTGTGTGTGTGTGTGTGTGTCAGACAAGTGAAAAATTAAAATGAAGGCATGATGTTCACACAAATATGTACATTACTCATAATCAGGGTTGGATCCAGCATAAGGCAACCTAGGAAGCTGCCTAGAGCCTGATGCTGTCTAGAGGGTCTAGCTTGGCTACCAGCTTTATATAACTTATTTCAATATCTGAACCAGCCACGTATTTGTTTCTTTAGTTCTCACATATATTGTTTGAGGTGTTTCTGCTTTTCTTCAACTCCACCTATTTCTTCTACTTCCTGTCCTGCTAAATCCTTTAGTAATTATTTGAAATCTTATACTTTTTCTCCAGTCAACTTACAGGTCTTCAGACTAGTTTCTGATGACCTTAGAGTCCTGTTTGACCAATGCTTGATGCTGATTGTGGCAGCTAGTGTTTTTTCTTGTGGGCCAACTGTTTCATTGGGGATAATTTTGCAATAACTGATTCCACCTCAGTGCCTTAGGGGGAAGTCTACCTGAGTTGCAGGCTGGCCACTCTTGCATGTGATCTTATAACGGATTCTCTTACTGAATCATGAGTTGGCCACAATTAAGGCATTTTCTTGACAGATGTCTTGAATAAACTCTCCTTCTTTATTCCTGTTGCCCCACCCATGTAGACCAAGGCAGTCCTTATACTCTGTTTTGTCTGTCCTGATATGTGCACTCATGTCACCCTTTCTCAACACTAATTCATTTTACCCTTTTTAATCTAGCAGGTCCTGCAACTGCTGTCTCAAGGTATTCTTTCCCTCATTGTAAAATCCTGTTGTGAGGCATAGGCTTAGAATATGAATATTGCCCTCTCTTTACACTTGAGTCTGGTTGCCATGTGTCTGCCACTAATTCTGATGACATCTCTTGGTGTTTTCTGAAGCCTCTACATCACTACAATTCACACACCACTTCCAGTCTGCCCCCCTCCAAAGTATTTGACTCTGGATCCCAACCCAAGCGCCTCTGCTGCACTGCATTTCCATTTTGCCTTCTGGATAAATAGGATGTCCAGCCTCCCCCATACCATCATGGCATCCACTTCCAAGCTGCATCCTGCCAGTGAATGTATACCAAGTGTACTTATTCTTAGTTCATGCTTGGCAGGTTGACTGGTTTTAGTGTAGCTTTCACTAACTGGACCCAGTCAGTCAATAGCTTACTGAACCAGGGCTGTTGGGCTTTATGGCAGGCACACACTGGCCAATAGGGAGCATACACCCCTCCTACCATTCAACCAACTTAAAACCAGCAAACACCCATGTACATTTTTGGTATAATTTGTCAACAAGACCAAAGCACATAGAGCCAGTTTTTACACTATAGAGTGGCTAGCCCTGACACAGTGTGCAGTCTGTGACCCAGGCTGTCATATCATAAGGATACTGTGCATTACAGCTGATACCCAAAGGAGATGGTCTGTACAATTCTTCCCCTGATAGTTATGCTCTGCTTCAGTGCTGCTGTGCATAACTCCATTCTTGAGTGAGTTTCAGGTGGAAACACCTAGTATATATTTTGGGAAGTGGGAGCAACTCCACAGAGAAACAGGGGGAATGTGCAAACTCTATACAAGCACTTGCCTGAAGCTAAGGTCTAACCTTGTTCCTTGTGTGTGACAATGGAAGATCTTAACAATTCTGCCAAGTGGTCTCTGTTGACATTGACAATCAGATTATTAATTGAATGTAAACAAACTGGACAGCATGAAGTCTATGAGTTTAGTATTAATATTTTAACTATGAATACATTTTAATAAACCTTGTTTTATTTATTTATTTTTGTTTTGTAGGCATGTGGGTGTGAAATGCATGGTGTAGTGCTACAGCAGTTTGTCTGGTACTTAGCGTAGATGAGTAAGGCTATGAACTATTTCTGTACTGCAGGGTTTGATTCCCTCAGACTTCATTTTTCTGCTCACTGTTTCTGATCAAGTAATTTCACCAGAGAGTGCTCCTAGGCTGTTCCTGAAAAGAGACACTTTCATCAAGTAGGCTGATCCAGGCTATTGCCATCTAACAGCAATTGGTTCTCTGGTTATGTTTTTGGCAGCTTTAGCCCAACATATTTTTCCTTGAAAGAAAGAAAAAAATAAGACTTTATTTCCTCTGTTATTTTTGTTCAAACCGTCATTAGATCAAAAATGTGAAAAAAGCTGAAAGATGCATATCAGTGCATTTAAAACCCTATGACTTCTGCAGACTGCATGACTTAATTCACGTACATCCCCTAGATGTATTATGATAGAATTTCTACCAGTTAAGATGTGTTAAAAAGCATTGTGAAAAGCTGAAAATTAAGGTGAAGTGCTGGAGCAAGTAAGTAATCTATATGTATTGTGTGGGACTACAAAGAAGAAAAAACAGGAGAATGGTACTATTGAAGGGGGGGGGGGTGAGTGTGCAATAGGAACCCCTTAGAGCCCTTTGTCTAAGGCTCCAATTCACGTGAGGTTTACCTTGTTGATTGCAGTCAGAAATCTGAGGTATGTATAATCATTAAAGTGAGTATAAAGAGTGGGTGCATACTGACGCAGTCTTTGGATGAAAATGAATGACCTCATCTGTTGCTTGATCACAGATAATGGTCACTGACTTGCTGTAATAGAGTTCTATCCAATTCCAGTCAGCTTCACCTATTCATTTGCTTTTTGCAGCCTCCCTACACACATATTGAATTCGCCAACCATCACTGCTTTTAATCTGGGAGGTTAAAACATTTGTAACACCAATGTATACTATATAGAACACAGAAAACACAAATCTACCTATGGAAACTAAAAATACACAGTGTGATTTTGAATTCCATTGCCTAACTTGTACACTAAGGCTGGTATTCATAGTTGTTTGTACAAATGTGATGGGGTATCCCTCATATTTAACAATGAGTGTAGAATAGGCTACTTATGCTAATGAGAAAGGTCTTAAGTATAAGAGATACAAATAAGAAATTTTGCAAAGAGGCATATGTTAACAAGGTGTCCTTGCAATTCATAGTCCAGTATCCATGCATTATGCACATCCCTTGTTAAATGTGATGCTTCACCTTTCCTATCTATGTTGCATTCCGCAAACCATCTTTAGAAGATTGTCCACGTTTGCACAAGCACAAAGATGAAATGTTTCTCCCACTGATTCTTTCAGCAGTATGTTATGTCCAAGTATCCACAAGCACCTAAATGAGACAGTTCACCTAGTGATCCTTTCAGCAGTATATCCAAGTATGCAGAAACACCAAAATGAAACACTTCCCCACCGATATATTCAGCTATGTCCAAGTATCCACAAGCACCTAAATGAAACAGTGAGGCATAGGCTTAGATATCAGCAGTATATCCAAGTATGCAGAAACACCAAAATGAAACACTTTCCCCATCAATCTCTTCAGTAGACTGCCCATGTATGCACAAGCACATTGTTGACATCAAAATAAACAGTTCTCCCAAAAAAAAAACATTCAGTGGTCTGCCCATGTAGCACTTTACTGACTACAGACAAATCACTTTCCCCAACAACTCCTTCAGTAGTCTGCCCATACCCATGTATACACAAACCTGTCACCGACACCAAATGAAAGCTTTTCCCTTCCCCTCACTTCTCTAAACTCTTCTATTAAATTGCTGCTTACTGTTATACATTCATTCATCTCTATGAATCCTGCTCACTGAAACTGCATTTCAAAAATTGTTATTGTAAATATTTGATTGCATTAAATATGATACTTTGAGCCTCCGCTGAAAAGAGCAACTGTACCCAATCAGACTTTCCTGATAAACACATGCTAATAAATAAATAAATACTGATATGCAAGCATGTAATGACCTTTATCTGTGTATCATCTACCTCCTATTGCTTATGCCTAAGCATATAAAGCGTTTGCAGTAGTGGGGCACATTCAAAAAAAGACCTTCGCAATTATGTATTCATCCTGAAACTCTGTGATTTATCTGTCCACATAGTGCTATACTTCAAAGATTACTACTATGAAAATGTAAAGTCCTGGACTATGAACACTGGATTAAATAGTCAGAAAGTCATGCCTTCTTGAGAAGACTTAACATTATAATTGAGCCTTTTACTAATATAACTCATCTGTCTGGACATGTATTCATTTTCTGCATTCAGTACTACAGCATTTTATGACTTCTAGCAGAGACAAAATATAAAAGTAGTCCTGATTGTACAATACAATGACTAGAAATTACTTCAGGAATTCATTGCAGCCTTTTAACAGCTGCAAAGGCTAATTTAGCATATTGTTATTCATCAGATTTTTATGCTATAAGTGATATTATTTATTATATGGCATGCATTCGCAAATATATTAAAACTACTTATGATACTCCAAAACAACAGTGAAAGTGTGATTTATATTTCTTTGATAGAGTTCAAGAAAAACAAGACATGTTATTCTGCATTAGTTTTGAGGCATTGCAGATCAGAGTATTACGATGTTTAAAAAAAGTTATATATGCACCTTAACATTCCATCTATGCTGTCCATTTATATTCTCCCACAACTGTTGGGTTCAAATCTGATCCTCAGATCTAACTCAGCCGCTTCTTCCAGCTTATGGAACACTGAAACTGTCAAGCTCCTCTCTTACTCATAATGCTCTCATCACATAATATACCTCAGATCTTGTTTTTTGCCCTCATAAACCTGCAAAGCCATAGGAAAACAAAAAAACAGATTCTGGAACTCAAACAAAGCAACAGTAGTTCCACCAGAATCTTTCAATCCTTCCAAAAGTCAAATAAGGAGAGGGTTGAAGGGAGTGAAGTTGAGGAAGAATGAAAATGGACAACACAGATGGAATGTTATGGTGAATACATAACATTTTTTATCTGATGTTGTCATTTTTATTCATACCTCAACTGTTGGGAAAGAGTCCCAGCTATCTAAATCCTGGGAGGACTGTAAGGAAGGATATCCCTGAGTACCGCTGAGCCAAAGGCTGCTCTTCCCCTAAAAAGCAGATCTAATTTGTAATGAGCAATAAAAGTATGAGCATTATCCTATGCTGTGACTGTACAAATATCATCCAATGAGGATCTTGATAAAAACCTGAATAAGCTACCATAGATCTGATGGAAGGTCGCTTTTGGTGATTTTGGTAAAGACAAGCCCAATTTTTCATAGACAAAGGTAATACAACCCGTTAACCATTTGGCTAAAGTCACTTTGGAAAATGGTTTGCCCAATTTCGATTCTGAAAAGTATGTAAACAATTGTTCTGATTTCCTCAAATGTTTGGTTCTATGTAAATAAAACTGTAACTGTCTGTAAACATCCACTAGGTGTAACATATATTCTCCCTTTTTTGAGAAGTTTGGAAATAATTCTAGAAGGTTGATAACTTGATAAATATTGGACTCTAACACCATCTTAAAAAGGAGGGATTGGTTTGGAAGAATATTCTAGCCTTATGAAAAATCAAATAAGGGATTTTAGATGACCCATAATTCTCATAATCTCCTGGCAGATGTAATACCCACTAAAAAGATAATTTTCCAGGTTAAGAACTTTAGTTCACACTTAACATATAGTTCAAAGGTATACTGTGTTAAAGCTTGCAAAACAATGTTCAAACCCAAGGAGGAGTGAGATCCTTTACTGGGGGGTTTAAATAGGAAAATCCCTCTTAAAAATGCTTTACAAAGTTCAGAGGAAGCTAAAGATGAGTTATTTACTCCTATATGAAAATGTAAAATGGCAGCTAGTTGTAGAAGAACTACCATCTTGATTGAAAACTGAAGCTAAAAATTCATTCAAGAACTTTAGCGACCAGTGCTGGAAAGGGGTCAAGATCATTTTGCTGTGCCCAAATGATTTCATTTAATTTTGTAAAGGGTTCTAGTGGAAGCCTCATGGGATGATAACAGAATATGATGGATAATGTAAATAAATAATTAATTAAATAAATAAATAAAATACATGATGGGCAGGGGAAGAAAGCTTGGGCTATTTAGTGATCAACAGAACTGGAGAAACCATGCAGTCAATTTTAGGCCTGGGATGTCTAGGATGAATTGTATCTGTTGAGTGAGACAGTAGGTCTGGAATTGGATCCCAGTATCCATGGAAGGAAAAGGAGATGAGGCCAAAGAAAGGGAAAGCAAATCTGATGAGGCCATTGAGGGGCAATGAAGATGACTTGCTTTCTGAAGAAATTTGGGGATTATGGATAACAGGGAGTAGACATAAAGGACACTGGAGTGCCAAACGTAAAATACAGCATCCCTCAGTGACTCGTCCAGTGGGTGGATGAGGGCAAAGAACCTGCTGCACTTGTTGGTGAGAGGAGGTGCGAAGAGGTCACACCATGGTTAGGCGCATCAATGGAATATCTTCTCTGCCACCTACATGTTGAGAGACCACTTGTGAGACATTAGAATAGACCCAGTCAACTTGTATATAATCATGATGGACTTCCCTGGGGTGTGCTTTGATATCAGAAAGTGGTTGGATGAGATCACCCACAGCCACACTTTCATAGCTTCTCAACAGAGGGGGTAAGATTTGGTTCCCCCTCGTTTACTGATATACAATCTACTAACATATTGTCCCTCTGAATCACAATTGTCCCAGTGAAAAGAGTTTCCTGAAAGGCCTGCAACACTAGAAGGACAGCTGTCATTTCCAGGACATTTATATGCATGTTGGCCTCTGTGAAGGACCAAGTGCCTTGGACTGTTCTTCTCAAGAAGTGCCCCCTCCCCCACCCAATCTGGGAGGTGTCCATAGTCACCATGGCCTTGGGGTGAGGAAGAACAAAGGAACAGCCTTCTTGACCTTGACTGGAATTTATCCACCATGAAAAATAATTTTTGCAAGCTTGTGTTATTTTGATATGAGTGGATAGTGGTTGATGACAGATGGACTATTGGTTTGAGAGTGTTTACTGTAGAATTGTCATGGGGTACCTTGTCATTGGAACCAAATGATTAGAACCTAAGGTTTGGAGAATCAATTGAGCTGATATGGAAAAATTTTGAATGATCTTTTTGACTTGGAAGTGAATAAACTGGACTTTGGACAGAGGGAGACAATCCGTGCAAGTGACTGTATTGAGTAAGGCACCAATGAATTCCAGTATTTATATTGCTTTGAAGTAAGATTTTTTTCAATTGATCAAAATCCCCAGGTGAGAACATAACTGGAGTACATAATCTTTAGCTTGAATCAGATGATGCATGGTCGGAGTGGTTATGAGCCAGTCATCCAAATATGGAAACACCCGGGATCCTTGCAGTCTCAAGTGAACAGCTACTACTGCCATATACTTGGTAAACACTCTGGGCTCTGCGGTAAAACCAAAGGGCAGAGCTCTGAACTGGTAATGGCTGGCTTACAGCCAGAAACGTAGATATCTCCTGGAGTGTCTGTTCATTTTGATGTGATAGTTTACATCCTATAGATCTATTGAGCACATCCAATCATCCTTGTGCTGGAATGGCAGAATGGACTGAACCATGACCATCTGGAACTTTGTGTACTGAACCAACTGATTCTGATTACTGAGATTTAAAGTTGGTCTCCAATCTCCTCTTTTCTTTGGGACTACAAAAAAGCTTGAATAAGTTACAGGCTCTTTCTGCAGTCAGGGGACCTTTTGGATGACTCTTTTTTTCTAGCAACTGGTTTATTTCTTGTGCTGATGCTTCCCTCTGACTGGGTGGAACATCTGTGATATTTTTCAAAACCAATGGGGTGGATGAGAAAATGTAACCTCTGGATATTATCCTCTATACCCAAGAATCTTTTGTAATCTCTTGCCAGGCTATCTGGTGCAGGGATAAATGACCCCAGCTGCCACCAGCAATGGATAGTTGGGCTTCTTTTCAGGAGCACTGATATGACCTGTCAGAGATGGTATCTCTGGATCTTTGGTTTTGTGGACCACCTCTCCTGTGGGGGCAGTGTCTTCCATTAGAGTACCCCCCTCTGTCCCTGGGGGAACTGTCTCCACATAGATCTTGGAAGTGGATCAGGGATTTATTGAACCATATTTTCTAACCGCCTCATTAGTTCCTAGCAAAGGTCCTTTGAGGGGTCAAAAATGGAAGCCCACAGCAGACAGGATTTTGTCTTTTTGTTCATATCTAGAGAGTGTATCTTTTCTTTGGAGGCAAATAATGAACTTCTGTCAAAGACATCATTGACAAAGCAAGATTTGAAGGGTTCTGCAAAGTCACACAATGGCATCCAGGCATGTCTTCTAACAGAAATGCCTGAACCTGCCACACGTGAGGTACCTTCAGCTGCATTGGAGATAGGCCTCATGGATGAGTTATAAATGGACTGGAGAGTTGCCAGCTGTGAGCTAACAAATCTCTCTGCCTTGGAAAATATTGTCCTACAGAAGGATTTGACAAATTCCTTAATCAATTCCCTCTGATGTCTCGTGAAGTGTGTCAAATAATTCAGTGACTGCAGGGCGAATGTCGCTAAGACATAGATTCACTTCCTGAACCTGTCAAATGCCCTAGACTCCCTGTTGGGGGGGTGGACAGAGGAACTTTGCTCCCCTAGTTCCTTCTTTGTGGCTGGCACTATGACCATGGAATCATCTGGTAATCCCATGCTCCAGTATATTCTGTCCTTAGGTGGTGATAAGATCTTATCTGGTCTGTTAGAAATAGGCTCAATGGAATCAGGTTCCTTCCACACCTATTGAGAAATCAAATCAATGAGCTCGTCAGCAGATGAAGTCACCAAGGAGGTAGCCAGACTAGCTCCAAAAGCCTACAGGAATATGGACTCCTCTTGGGAAGGGTTGGCAGGGACCAACCACCTCTTTGATTTAGGAGTTCTAGGTTGTCTCCAAATGAAATATTTTCAGGTGGTGATCTTGGGGACCCTTCTCCCTCATCAAAGTCAATATCTTCTGTGACAAACTCTTGTGGAGGTTCCAGGAGCCACCTTTTGCACTTTTTTCCTTGGAACTTCTTCAGTGTGATGTTCCAGAGAACAATCAGAAGAAATTAGCATATCCTGCTGGATATCCTGGTAACTAGTTTGGGTTGGCTGTTCCAGTGGCATAATTGGCTGAGGCTCTAGATGCAGAGATGAAGGGAGTTGGGTAGTCAAAGCCAAATAGGGGATAGAAGTCCAGACTGTAGGTACAGAGAAAGCTCTCTCCACTACCTCAAATGCAGAATGCCTCAGAGAGAAGGAGACTGATGTCTTCTAGAATGCATGATTACAGATCATAGTCTCTCTCCACCCTGAAGGCAGACTACTCAAGAAGGAAATCAGAGCTCAGCTATCTAGCACCAAAGCTTTGAGGGGCAGACATGGCTCAGACAACTTTGAAGCCAACTTTAGCAGCCCAGATCTGGAGCTGATGCTATGGGTCCAAGAGTCATCCAGCTCCAAAGTGCACAGTGCCAGTCCACTCAGAGATGCCATCGAAGTCAAAGATATTAGTATCTGTGGATCTGATGTGGACAACTCTGGAATCTTCAGATCCAATGGCTCTGAAACCAGTGGTTGAATCAAAGAAGGAGCCAGTAAAGGGGGATTAGTACTGATAAGGCTCTCCGGACCTAATGAGGTTGGAGTCAGAAGAACCCCCACTTAAATCTGCATCAAGAGGAACTTTCTCATCATCCTGTCCACATCGGTTTAGGTCAGACTCTTAGAAGATCTTGCAGATGATGCTATTGAAGATGGCTGGGAGTGGCGATGTCTAGGTGACCATTCCAAAAATTGAGAAGGGAGCTGAAAGGCAACGGGATCTGGGACCAGTTGTGTCAATCAGATCTGAGGTGATTTTTCTGATCAAGGCTACAGATCTGAAGAGGTTGGGTCTGAGACTTTTGGTACTTTATAGGAGGTTTGTATGCCAGAGATGAAGAAGATGTCGAATCCAGAGAACATTTCCTAGATTATTTTATGAAGGAAATCTCCCTTCTTGTCAGTTTTTTTTTTTGAGGGGGGGTTGAGCCTTAGATAATGCTGAAGCAAGCTTAGAGGGGAGCAAACCTCTCTAAATTAACTTATTTTTTTCTATCAGTTAAGGGTCTCGGATTAAAGGCCTTACAGATGTTACAATTAAAGTCAAGGTGTGCTGCACCTAAACAATACACACACTTTGAACTGAATGCGCATCAGATAATGGTATCTTGTGGCTGCAAACGCACACTTCTTGAAGCCATAGGGTTTATCTGACATTGTTTCAAACAGCAAAGAAACAGCAGAAGATTAATAGTAAAGAGTTTTTTCTTTTTTAAATAAATTAAGAATGGTAAAGGGAAATACCAACTATGGTAATTAAGAGGTACTTTAAGTGCAATAAAGGGAAGATACCAGCAATGGTAACCGAGAAATAGAAACACTGAAAATTAAAGGGAGGAGAGCATTGGAAAGTTATACATTTACAAAAATTAGATAGTTATAAAGCCTTTAAAGATATAAGCATAATAAAGTTTTAACGCATAAGATTAATCACTAATGCTCGAGAGTATGCAGTCAACATGTCCGTACACTAGAGCAGCAAATGGGATCTGAGATATGTTGGGTGACTAGGGCATTATGGGTAAGGGATGAACTCAAGAGCTTCTGGGTTCCACAAGCTTGAAGAAACGGCTAAGGTGAATCCAAGGATTGGATATGAATGCAACAATTGAGGAATGAATGAAAATGACAACATTAGATTGTAACATTTTATGGGCATTCCAGAATTTACCAGTTATTCAACCTTCTAAATGTACTATATGCATCAACTAGGTCAGAATCATTGTACAGCCATCAAGTGTAAACCATTTTAAATCTGACTTTATTCTAGCCATGTTAATAACTGATTGACTGTATTCATGCAGTCTATCTCAACACTGTATTCTCTTTTAAAAATAATAAATGTACTTGAAGACCGACATGAAAATATTTATGTTTTCTGACCTTACACTTTTATTCAGTTCACCAGCATAGTCTCATCAAGATTTCATGGGTAACTTAGAATATGAAATATTCATGATTAAGCCCATCAAAAGGGCAAACATTATTATCTATTGAACATTTCATAGCACTCAGCTTGGTTAATGTTAACCTCCCATCCATTGCTAATCTAATCATTGACTGACAAATTACTTTTGAAGAAAACAAAAATACACATTTTAAAAGTAAGAATATAATAAGGTAAGCCAATATATACTCATGTACGTCATGGCAAATAAAGCAAAATATATCTAAGACATTTTCATGCAAATATGAGTAAAGAAATAATTTGTGGATTACAGTGCTGCATTTTGCAGAACTCTACAATAATATCGAGTAATGCTTGATAATTCTGTTTTAAGACCAAATGTATGTTGTCTAAGAAGGCATAATTAAGTGGGGAGAATGATACGGTTTAATTACTTTTGCCAGATAGTTGTTGTTTAACTGAAGTAATACCTCATAATGACTTAAATATTAATCTTTGGGAAAATGCTAGCATCTCAGAGTATGCACTTATCCAAAACAAAGTGCAAAAAGGTCACACAGAAAAGAAAACATTAGTAAAAAGTAGAAGAAAGACCCTTCAAAGCTAGAGTCTTCACTATGTATTAGGTTAAAGCTCCCTTAGTGTTTGCCCACAGGATATATGCAAATAATCCCTTAAGGCTATGCCAGTGTTTCAGCTAAATGGCTCCTGAATGTCTATGACTTTTTACTTTTACATTTTAAAGTCTTTATTGGTGCATTTAGATCAGTTAAGTCAAACCCCACTAACTGTAGATATGTAATTTTCTACCCTTCTTCTGGGTTCTTAAATACAGCATAAGTGGATGATTCTGCCCGTACTTTAGAAACATGTAGCTTAAAAACAAGCACAATGTCCATAACATTAGGATAACTGCAGTATATCCCAAATAGCATCCAAACCAAAGGGCAAAAAAGTCACGTAGACAAGCCATTTAATTAAAACTACAAGAAAGACCCAGCAAAGCTAGTGTCTTCACTGTGTAATAGGTTAATGTGCTTGCAGTGTTTTTTCCAAGAGAAAATTTGCAAATGGTCCCTTAAGGATATGACAGAGTTTCAGCTACATGGCTTCTCAAAGGTCATGACCTTTTACTTTTACATTTTTAAATCTTTATCACTGTTTAAGCCAGTAATGCACCACTAAAGACTTAAAAAAGTAAAAGTAAAAAGTCACAGGCATTCACAAGACATGTAGTTT